>NC_067144.1:45622820-45980320 GCF_903995435.1 Acomys russatus | reverse complement strand
GGAATACTACTCAGCTATTAAAAACAAGGAATTCCCGAAATTTGTGGACAAATGGATTGAACTAGAAATGATCATAATGAGTGAGCTAACCCAGAAGCAGAGAGACTCAAATGGTATATACTCACTTATAACTGGACACTAGCCCAAGGGCAGGTCCCATGAAAGTCTGCACCTACCAGGGAAGTGGGATAGAGGTGAGAACATCCTCTTGAGACTCTAGGTGAGAAAAATATAGGGGATAGGGAAGTAGGTGGATCCAGAGGGTCCTAGAAACCTACAAGAGGAACATTATGATGGGTGGATCTGAGCCCAGGGGTTCTGCTTGATCTAAGGCACCAACCAAGGACAAAACGTGCAGTCATCATCAAACCCCTACCCAGATCTAGCCAAGGGACAGAACATTCTCCACAGTTAAGTGGAGACTGGGGACTGACTTTCACAGGATCTCTGGTGCCCCATATTTGGCCATGTCCCTTTGTGGGGGAGGCCCAATGGCACTCGGAGGAAGGATAGCGGACTACCAAGAAGAGACTTGATACCCTAGCACCATAATCAGGGGGAGGAGGTCCCCCTCAGTCACAGTCATAGGGAAGGGGATTGGGGTGAAAGAGGGAGGAGGGAGGAATGGGAGGATGTAGAGGATGGGATAGAAAATGAGATGTAATATGATTATTTTATTTTTCAATAAAAATGTGTTAAAAAACACATGGAGAAAATATTTAAATCTCTTGGTCAAACTAGAATCTAAAGCAGACAAGAATTTTTTTAAAAAGGTACCTATTTATATGTTTGCTTTTGACAGTTGTGACAAAATATATGTTGGTTGGGAGCAGAGGGCAGAAATGGAAAACATGAAATTCAATACAATATATATATCAGCAGGGAACTTTTTACTAGGAGAGCACAAGAAAGTATATACAACTACAGAGTATAATATTTGGACATTTAAACTTCTTCCTAGAAAACATCATTTTGACTTCTAAATATTCAAAAGTTGGTCTATCTCTTAGTTTCCCAAGAAATCTCTCAACAAGTATCAATTTTCTTAATACTACTTTGTGGTTTTCTATGATACAGTTTTCAAAAAACAAAGATTTATTCATAGTATCCAGAATACCAATGTGAAGTTCAGGGGTCAAGGCAAATGGGCTGTTTACTTAAAGCACTCACACCACTGAATCCTAACACACTCACTCTTCCCTGCTCTGATGTGAAAAGGCTGGAGGCCACACTGAACCTTCAAACACTCAGAAGCAGAGTTCTTGGACTGAAATTACAAATTGAAGGGTTCTGATACATGCTGCCATTTCTCTCCCTGAATGAGGAGAAAGTTCTCTTCCTTCCCAGAGGCCTTTAAGCCTGCAGAATATGAGAGTGTTGTCTTCAGGGATCAAAGAATAAGACCCCTCTGAACTATAAATTCATCAAAAATAGGTCTATAGATCTCTCCATTGAAGATGCAGCTGTGTTCAAGTATCGTAGTTCTCAGTTGATCTTTGTACCAGCTTCTGGCTTTCCACCTCTAGTCACTGAAAGCATCCACTTCTTGACAATAAAATATCAAAATATTTAATAAGTGTGACTTTGTTTCCAGATCAAATAATTGTGCTTTAAAGTACATAAATCAAAAATATATTGAAGAAAATTAGAAAGAGTTTTAGCCCTTTGGGCAAAAATATTTGTATTGTATTTCTTGATGAGAATGACAAGAAGTTAAGTTCATATAACTTTTAAAATGTATAGATTCATATAAACTTTTCCTTCCCACTGAAAGTTAAAGAATGCCCTCAACAATCTGAAAGTAACTTTTGTTCTAAGATGAGCTGTGTACAGCTTGTACATTGATATCCTGACCTATCTGATGAAAATGTGAAATTATTTTAACTGATTTAGTAAAATAAAATATTTGTCTCAACAGTCTTTACACAAAGGAGAAAGAGACATAGAGGGATGGAAACTGAATAACGACACAAAGAGGCTATTTAGCGCTCCTGAGGGGCCTGTTAGGCTTCCCCAATGCGGTCCTCAAAATAACTTGAGCTGTCCAAGTTCAGACTCTAGAAATAATGAGGTAATGATTCCCATCACCCAATATGTGGTAATTGGTTATGCCACCCTAACTAATGACTATAGCTACTGACTACAACTCAGTGATGATGACAAAACTGCAAGCTAAATTCTAAGAGGCTGTTGTCAAAACCACACTAAAAGGAGAATGGTTGTAAAAATGTGTTTCTATGAAAATAAGGATTTTTTAAATTAAAACATTTATTTCAGACCCAGCTATTCCACTCCTTAAAATATACCCAGAAAATGCTCCACCAAACAACAAGGACATATGCTCAACCATGTTCATAGTGGCCTAATTCATAATAGCCAGAACCTGGAAACAGCCTAAATGTCCCTCAGTTGAAAAATGCATAAAGAAACTATGGTACATTTACACTATGGAATATTACTCAGCTATTAAGAATAAGGAAATCTTGAAATTTGTGGACAAATTGATGGATCTAGAAATGATCATACCCAGTTAGTTAACCCAGAAGCAGAAAGTCTCACTTGGTATATACTCACTTATAATTGGGCACTAGTCCAAAAGGCATGTCCCATGAAAATCTCCACTTACAATGAGATTGGGATAGATGTGAGGACATCCTACTGGGACTCAAGGTAAGAGAAATATAGGAGATGGGAAATAGAAGGATCCAGAGGGTCCTAGAAACCTACAAGAAGAACGTCATGACTGGTGGATTGGGGCCCGGGGGTGTCTTCTCAAACTATTGCACTACCCAAGGACAATACAAGTAGTAAACATTGAACGCCTACTCTGATCTACCCAATGGACAGGACATTCTCCACAGTTATGTGGAGAGTGGGGACTGACTCTGACATGAACTCTGGTGCCCCATATTTGACCACCTCCCCTTGCTGAGGAGGTCTGGTGGTACTCAAAGAAAGAATAAGCAGGCTACCAAGATGAGACTTGACAGCCTATGACCATATAGTGGTGGAGGAGGTCCCCCTCAGTCATAGACTTATGGGAGGGGAATAGGGTGAAAGCAGGAGGGAGGGAGTAATGGGAGGATACAAGTGATGGAATAACAATTTTGTTGTAATCTGAATAAATTAATTAAATAAAAATAAGAAGAAAAAAGAAAAAACATTTATTTCAGACACTATGGTAAAATGAAATTTCATTATATTAAAAATAACAATAAATATATATATATATATATAATAAGCATCAAAGAATTAAAGAGAATAAAGCATTTAATGCAATAACGACTTTGGAAATATCTTGGTATTGTGCTTAGATAGTCGGTCAGCCAGAGGAATGCCTGTCTACAAGCCTGAGTATCTGATGTTCAAATCACCAGAAGCCATGTAGAAAGCCCAAGTAGGCACACTGAAACCCTACAGTAGGTGGACATCTCAGCTGAATCGATGAACTCCAGGCCCAGTGAGAGACTAATATATAATATAGCCTCAAAGATGTACTTAATGGCAATATGACCAAGCTGTATTACATATTGATGTTTGATGGGTCATAGTAACTAAATTCTGATGTCTAGCCTGAGTTGAGCATCCATAGAGACAAAAAGGAAGAGATTAAAATACCATTTTATTATGGTGGGGGAGGAGGTCCCCTTCTGTGACAGACCTGGGGAAAGAGAATAGGGTGAAAGAGGGAGGGAGGGAGAGAGGAACAGGAGGATACAAATGAGGGGATAACAATTGAGATGTGATATGAATAAATTTATTTTAAAAAATAAAAATAATATAAAATACCATTTTATATGGTATGCTGCCCCAAACTGGTCAAATAGCCAAACTAAGAGACTTTTTGTTTTCACAGAGTAGATGCTTTCTTAATATCTCTTCATCTATGGGAGCAAAGTGGCATTGCAAGGGTCTCTATGTTCACAGACTTTAGTGAGAACCACAAACTGCAAAGCGTAGATGTCAGACTGCTACCCATCCTTTAAGTCTCTCTTTTGTCTCTGTTGAATAAGCATAATATCAAACACTTAAGAAAGATTTTATATATATATATATATATATATATATATATATATATATATATATATTAGAGAATAAATTTTCTTCGGAAATTATATGGTCAGTAAACCCTGGCTCCAACGATTTCCCATCATCTTCCACTCTTCCATTGATGCCTTCCTAATATATGCATCTCCCACCTTAATGAAGTGCTTGAGCATAGAGATATATTATTGTTTATGTTCATTTGCATACTTGATATCAATATCTTTTGAAAGCCTTTAGGTAAACCATGATAAGTGTTACTTTCTTAAGAGTAAACCCAACTTTCCAAAGGACATTAGAAAAATACAAGAGACTGTAAAACAGTGATGTACTCTTATGCCTTATATTTCCCTATGGTTTTAGGAGATAAGGTTTGATGAAAGTCCCAGAGGGATAATTGTTAAATAGAAATAAATAGCAACTGAACTTTGTAGGAACTTAAAAGAAAAAAGGAAGAGGTAAATAATGAATTTTCTATTTAACCCACTCATGGGTCTGCAGTACAAGATAGACTGTGAATATTTTTTCTCCCTGTCTGCTGAGATAGTAAATTTTATGACCCTGTAAGGAGGCCCACTATGGTACTTCAGAATCTCACTCCTAACATCATCATTCCTATGTATCATGAGTCCCACGTGGTATTTTAAGTTTCTTATCTTGCATCTTAATGATAGAACCATGCATATTTCATGGTCAGGATGTTTCTTACTTAGCATGAGTCATAGGAGATAGTTGCCAAAAGCAACTCAAAACTGACTACAGTATTTTTTTTTTTACTTAATTATGAAATGGAAGATACTCTAAAACTGGCACACACAGAGGAATCAGTCACTTCCCAAGGGCAAAGAAGGAAAGAGAAGAAGACATTTACCAGGAATATAATCAGAAATCACTTAGAAAGTCTCATCAAGGGCCCTTATGTGAGAAAGGAAAGAAGGAACAAAATCTGATGCCTTTAATAACATTGGTAAGAAATGGGGAAAACGGAGAAAGAACTAACAGACTAGGATTGTGACAGTGAAACTATCGAAGTATGAATGGATGAACAGATTGGATTATGTCATAATTTTGACACATCTTTGTATTTGTTATGTATTGTTCTACCTACATTTAACCAAAATCATTAAGTAAAATAACTGAAATCCTGCAGCCAAAATATGTTAAATGTAACTGGACTCATAAAATCTGGTGTGATGATGGCATGTAATTTATTCTTTGGCTCATGTTCTTATGTTTCTTGAATGTCAAGAGTAATCAAAATCAGAGTTAGAATTGTGCAGTATAATTACCCATACCCTATCAGATCCCAGATACTAAAATATCACTAGCTCATGCAAATGTAAAGCAGGAACTCATTGTAAATTTGAAAGGCTGTGAATCTTGGTAACTAGAGCTCCAAGATCCCAAGGAAGCAGATGAACATTGGTGGGGCACTTCAGAGAAGCTGTCCTTGATGGAGTCACCATGCTCACAGACTTCCCTCGTGTGAGCATTACTGATAACATAAATTCTACACCGGAGAAAATTGTTATAGGAGACTCTAGGACAGCAGTTCTCAACCTTTGGGTCTTGAACCCTTAGTGGGGCCTGAAGGGTCACCTGAGACCATCTGCATATCAGATATTTACATTATGATGCATAACTATAGCAAAATTGCAATTATGAAGTAGCAACAACAATTTTGTGGTTGGGGTCACGACAGCATGAGGAACTGTATTAATGGGTAGCAGAGTTAGGAAGGTTGAGAGTCACTACTGTATGCCTATTATTAATTCAGCAATCCTAGGGCTCTCATTCATACACAGCTTATCTGGCTAAAGGGGTTGTGCTGGCTACTTGACACACCTTGACACAAGCTAGAGTTATCAGAGAAGAGGAGCCAACATTTGAGAAAATGCCTTCATAAGCCTGGCATGTTGGCAAGTCTGTGGGGCACTGTCTTGGTTTGATTGATGTGGAGGGCCCATCCTGCAGAGAGGGCCACCTCTGGTCAGAAGGTTCTGGGTGCTACCAGAAAGCAGAATCAGCAAACCATGGGGATCAATTGAGCAAGCAGCATTCCTCCATGGCTTCCACTCCCCTTACTGTCTCCAGGTTCCTGCCCTGACTTCCCTCAGTTGATGGACTGAAAGTGTGAGGGGAAAGCAAACTTTCCCTCCCTGAGTTGGTTTTTGTCATGCTGTTGTTTGTTTGTTTGTTTTGTTTGCTGTTGTTGTTGTTGTTTTCTTCTATCATAGAATACATCCCAACCACAGTTTTACCTCCCTCCATCCCTTCCACTCTCCCAGATCCACTCCTCCTCAGTTTCCCTTCAGGAAAGAGCAAGCCTCTCAGGGGTATCAACCAAATATGGCATAACAAGTTACAATAAGACTAGGCACAAACCCTCATATCGGGGCTGGATTAGGAAACCCAGCAGGAGGAAAAGAGTGCCACAAAAACACCAAGCTAACAACCATAACCTGTTTGCAGAGGACCTAGTGCAGACCTATTCAGACTAGGTGACAGATGCTTCCATCTCTGCAAGCCCCTATGAGACCTGCTTAATTGATTCTGTAGGCCGTGCTCTTCTGGTATCCTTGTTGGTCATGGTATTTTATCACAGCAATAGAAACAGTATCTAAGGCAGGGGGATAATGAAGTGTTCATTTACTTTGTACTGAGTAGATATATAAACTCAAGTCAAACTCTCCTGTACTCCAAGAAAAGAAAAGGAAAGGAAAGGCAATGTGCATGTAGATTAATTAAAATATTTCACTGGAGTACATTTAGAGACTTGTTACATGTCATATATTCTTAGGACTGGAAACATGAGAATCATCCAGAACCTTAGAAATCAGTTGCTGAGCTTACCCACCAAAGACTCATCTACATTTTAACAATTTCCAGGTGAATTCTGAGCACATTAAAGTCTTATTCTGCATTTACAAGAAAACTATTATTAGCCATTTATTGTTAGCATTAGATAACTCAAGGTCAGAACTAAATGATAGCAGGAAAATTAACTGATGGATTCTACTAAAAGTTTATTTTAATGCTGTAAACAATGTTAATTCTTGTCTTGGAATTACAAATATCTCTAGTTTCAGGGCAGACAGAAAATATTAGGTACTTAAAATGAAAAAAAAAATTTCCTAAGAAGAACATATAGGGGCTATAATAATATATGATAGTTTTAAGACTGTTACAAGAAACAAATATTCTGATTTAATTTTAATAACTCTGTCTAATTATATAATGAATGTATTGAAACTTAGGCAGTAAGAAATGAACAGGACTACATTTATATGTTAAAAGATGATGATGATACACAATTGGAGTCCACAAAGAAAAGCCACTGAGAATCATGTGAGTGGGATAACAATTGGGGGAAGGGATGATGTTCATCATAAACTTAGCAGGTGCTTTCCAAAAGAAGGGAACAGTGGTCGACTGTACAGTATTAGCACCTCAGACTACTAGGAGTTCATATTTTAGTCTAAGTTCTCTGTGAGGGCTTTACTTCTCTCCCCTATCAGTTGTTAGCACGTAGTTATCATAGGAAACTTATTGACAAGCTCATTTCCGAAACTGAGTCAGAGAGCATGCTAGTAGTGTTCCTGATGGTCCATGGCTGCAAAGTGACAGGTTTTCTTTTTCAAATTAGTCTTTGTACTGGGATTCTAGAGTCGCCTGAAAATAATAAATGCTTCAAGATGGAGAGCAGGGACTTTGTCCCTGCAGGAAAAGGCAAGGAGGTGAGTAGGCTGGAGGTGGCTGGAGGACAGGGAGCAGAATGCCATGGGTAGTCAGGGTCTTGACAGTCATGTGATTATGGACATCATGAGTAATAAATCAGGATCCGAAATTGTGTAAATCTGGCAAAAATCAGATGGCAAAGCATATTTGGGGAAGCCAATTCCTAGCCGCATTACCCAACCTATCGTTTGTGGATCCCAAACACTGGCCTCCCTGAACCTCTATTTCCTCCGACATCCTCTAGGTGAGAAGTGTTTGAAAGCACTTGCTTGGAGGTATTTCATCAGCGCTGTTTAAGTAGGGACCGTGACTTAAGTAGCAAAATCACAAAATCCTAATCAGTTTGTATGAGGGGACGAAGTGACGCAACTTGAAAAATCTAAGTTCTAACCAAGTCAAGTCTGACTTGTGTCAAAGGCTCAGATGCCCTATGTAGCAGGCAGAGACATCTGAACGGGGCTTCTGCCTTGCAGTGCTCTGAATATATTTGAACCAGGACTGGTAAAAGATGACGCTTGTAGAGAAGCCATAATAACACTAAACGGCTCCTTCTGTTCAACTGGCTCCCATGCAGAGTTACATGTTTGGAAATACAATTAGCGTGGGATAATTACAAGTCATACAATTGATGCCAGAAGACTACTATTGTGACATTCCAAAGACAGTGTTTGCAAAGCATTTTCCTATAAAGCCGATGTAAGTTAAATATAGAACTCTGGCTTGGTTCCACATAAATTATGGAGTTGGTCAGTCATGGAGACAAAATTACATTTAGAGCTCCCTCTGGCATTAGAAGAGGTGAAACTGAAAAGAGCATTCTCACCCACCATAACAGGTGCCCCAGATTCTTAATGTTGTTGTTTTCCAAATCGATTCCAAGTCAGGAGTTTCAAAATGAGCCCTCCAAAGCTTGAGAGAATTGTAGCAGTTGGCTGATAAGTTTCCTATTTAAGGGGCACTGTGCTTTGGCAGTCTGGCTAATTAAAAAATGATCATATTTCCTGGGATCTAATTTGAGATCTACACTCATAGCTGCATTTGATTTAATATCTTTGTGTGTTCTTCATTTTAGAAATCTTCTATCCATACTGGCTATGAAACTCACATCATAACTGGTATTTTCTTTCATTTTCTCCTAAGAAACAAATTTGTCTTCAACAATAAATCATACATATGCTGGAAATAATATCTACATTAATGATAATATTTTTAAGTGTATTGTTTTTATGTTCAGGTTATATTCATACTTTGATATTTAAGAAAACTAAAGGTTATTCGAACACTCTTGAAGATGGTAGTTCAGTCATCGATGTACAGTGGTTAGGTCAGTTTTTCCTAGAACTGAAGTGAGTTACAATATAGTTACCATGCAGCCTTTGTCCACTCATTCCAAAGCCAGCGGCACAATCAGCTTTAAAGGAGGACCCAGGTAGAGTTATGCCTTAAGCCAGCCTCAAAAGAAAAGCACAATTTTGTACCATTTCAGTTCTTGTTTTCTTTATTTGAAGAATATGTAAATAGGGAAAAACAAGAGGGATTAAAGGGAATAATGTACCCAAAATTAGCTCATGAGAACATTTACGTTCATTCTTCCAGTTTTCCATATTTAAATAAATAACTCCTCTGAAAATTGAAAATACACATTATTTTTGTTCATGTCCAATAAACATTTACAAAAATTGTTCTAAAAAATTACTGCTAAAACACAGTGTGAGGAAGACAATGTAAGAATGAGGAATATACAAAGTAGCCTAAATCAGTTAATGTAGTCCAACTGCTCTCAACCTGTGGGTCACGATCCCTTTTCCAAACTCCATCTCCAAAAATATTGACGTTACGATTCACACAGTAGCAAAATTATAGTTGTGAAGCAGCAACAAAAATAATTTTATTATCAAGGTCACCACAATATGAGGGCCTGTATTAAAGGGTCACAGTATTAGGAAGGCTGAGAACCACTAATCTAGTCAAAAAATGATCAGAATTGTTTTTATCAAGTCTTATTAACTGGGTAATTACTCATTTTCTGGCAAAATGAATTTAATATTACTTAATTTTTTAATTTGATTTACCCACTTCTTAATTTCCCTTCAAAATAGAAATGATACTTACATTTGAAATGCTGAGCATTAGTATACATCTGAAATCAGGGAGACTGTCATTCTTCGCATAGAATGGGAGCTCCATGTACTTGGAGAGGGAAGTAGAAGTGATGGATAGTTCAGATCCCTCAACATCTAATCCCAGGGAAGCAAATCTCTGTGAGTTCCTACAGTTCAATTAAGAGAAAAGTTGGTTTTGTTGGGCTTTGTTTTTGTTTTTATTGTTGTCATAAAATTATCATTGTGCCCTGTAATATGCCTGTGGCTATAGATACAGTGGAAGGGATTGTTTTAGTGCATTCACAAACCTGTTAAAATTGCTATAATATTCTGTTTTCTTATCCTCTCAACCTTGTGTGTAAAACCAGTGCAACTGGATAACTGGGGTTTTTTTCTCACCCTTTCCCTTTTTTGAATATTTTCAACTCCAAAAGAATAATAAATAAATAAATAAATTTTATGGACATCCACCTTTCATTGATCAAGGTTTTTGAAGGCAACCTTTTTGTCCTACTTAGTCTTAGTGAGCAAAAGAGCAGGCAGAAGGCACCAGTCACACACAGTGGCTATCAGCAGATACTAATGAATTAAATATCTCGATGCAGGTCGTATAGGTCTGCTGATCCCATTTCTGTAACCTATCAAGAAGTCTACAAAACATTTCTTGTGACACAAAAGATTTCTTACGATAAAGGATGTTAACAAGGCAGAATAAGCTTACAAGACTGTAGTTTAATTCCAAAATATTTACACCTCTTCTTGACCACAAACGCACTGACGAATAAGTGAACGCAGCATAAGCAGAGCTTGTTATCATTCGAAGCCTTGAATCTAGCTTCGTGATTCCTCATCTCTGTCTTTTTCTACAGGAGCAACTTAACCCAAATAGGGGTTGTTGCTTCAGCTTAGACGGTTGAGTAAGAAGACAAGATGAGCTGACTGCAGTCAGCAAGATATAAATAATTTGTGAGACAGCAAAAATACATGCTTGTTCTTGTAAGCCCTTGGGATTTGGGAGTTGGTTTGCTATCACAGCAAAGCTGGCAGCATAAAGTGACACCTAACACCGAAATTTTGCTATTCAACAAAATGGTAACAGACGGCAAGCTATATTTAGAGTCTAAAAATGGCTATAATCAGGGCATTATGGTGACCTGGAACACAGAATACATGTAGTGAACTTGAGACTTTGAGGCCAAATATTAGTGACATGGATTTGTTCTCCTTTCCATTGGATAGAACTAGAGGGAAAAATCACCCTATTTGCAAGTAGATGTCAAAGAAAAATTCACAGACACTCTGAGAATAGTAGAACTTGAAGATAGGGTGCTTTTAATTTACTATGAAAAAAAACTTAAAAAGAGAAACCCATTGTGCTGTTATATCTGATTAGGACTTATACCCAACATGACTAAACCTCAGGAAAATCATCTCTTACAGAAGCCTCTGGTTATTTTAAGATATACATTAGGTACACATATGTATATTTTTAGAAAAAAGGAGATACAGGTATGGTTATTGATCTATGGCCCCTGATGATATCAGAGTGCTCCTTTCCACTTTTGCTTTAAAGATTGTAATATCCGCTAAGATCCATGAATCCACTATCCCTGTGGAGATGGCTAGGATTATAGAACCAGGTGTTAGTTCTTTCTTGTTGATCTGACCTTAGGAGCTATTGGCTATCTCTAAGATCTGAGCATCACTATTGCACCTATAGACACAATTTTACACTGATCATTGTTGTTGTTCACAGCTGGGTAGAAATGTTGGTTGCTTTCTTCCCTTGGAAACTTGCATAGCAGCTTCTGGCACCATGAAAGCTAGTCTTCAAAGAAGAAGCCTTTAAGTCATATCCAATTTGTGTCCTCTGGGTCATATGTCCTAAGTGCATGATGTCTTCAACAATAAGAACTTACCTCCCACCTTTGGGACTCTAGTAAATTTTGAAAGTCTACTGCCACTTTCTGAAACCAATATATTACTAACTGCATTAAAAATATTTATCCTTATTATAAACACAAATAAGTGTAGCTCTCAGACCTCATCAGAGGAACTTCTTTTAAAATATACTCACCAGTTATAATTTTCTTCCTGCTTACTGTTGAATAATCTTGCCCTTTCTAGATCTTTCTGAATTCTGGCTGGCTGGTTCAACTCAAATGAGGCTCAAATTCCTCCCCAAGCTGACTGACTCAAACTGGCTTTTCTTTCACTTCTAACTGAGTTGCTCTACTTTGTTTGAAAGTAACCCTAGCAATCTGTTCTAATCTTCTGGCTCCTTATTCTCTGGCTTCCCTGCCTTTGCTGATTTGTACTGAACTGCATGAACTCAATGGTGCACGGTGCTTCCAAACTCTACTGTACTGTCTCCACAAACTCTACTGTATTGCTGTAGTGCACTTTCTTCCTCCTGTCCTATCTGTCCCTTTTGTCTGTCTGTCTATACTGTCTCTCTTCTCTCTTCCTATGATTACCTCTTTATTCTCTTGAGTCGCCTCTCTTTCCTGCGCTCTTCTCATGAGAGTTGGGCATAACCCTTCCTGTCAATTAGTGTAAAACCAGTGTTCCTCTTATTGTTTGTGAGTTTAGAAATTTCAAGAGATTTTCCTGCATGCCTAAGTTCATGTATCATTTCCCTTACATTTTATCCACTATAAATTCAGTTTTATATGTGATGCAAATATATCATAGAAAGTAACAAACAAAACTATAGTACTTTTCTGTAATTAAGTATGAAATTTCAGGTAAAGATCATTTATCTCCCATGCTTGGGTGTACAGTGGTAAGTTTTGAAACTAAAGATGCAATCACAACAGTGCCTTATCAATTATATGTTTGGCAGCATGGAGTATCACAGTTATTAGCACAATAAGTTTCTCCTACAGGTGCCTGCATTGCCTTTCATTTTGAAGAAGACACTTTCATAATCTCATTTGTTACACTTGACTAATACCTCATATTGGCATAGAAAAGGTTGGCCAATGACATTTGACTTAAGATTTTGCTCCATTAAAATTCAGCATTGCTTCTTATGTTAAAAAAAACTATCAGTTGATAAGTTTCCTTTTTTATTTTTATGGTTTTTGCTTATTAATTAGTTTATTCTGATCACAACGCAATTGTTCTCCCATCACTTATATTCACCCATTCGTCCCTCCCTCCCACCCCCACCCTATTCCCTTCTACTAGGTCCATTATCAAGGGGGATCTCCTCCCCCACTTTATGGTCACAGGCTATCAAGTCTCATCTTCGTAGCCTGCCTATTCTTTCTTTGAGTGCCACCACAGCTCCCCACCAACGGGAGGTCATCAAATATGAGGCACCAGAGTTCATGTCAGAGTTAGTCCCTGCTCTCTACATAACTGTGGAGAATGTCCTGTCAGTTGGCTAGATCAGAGTATGGGTCCAGTGTTTACTACTTGTATTGTCCTTGGTTAGTGCAATAGTTTGAGCAGATACCCCTGGGCCCTGATCCACCCGTTATGATGTTGTTCTTATAGGTTTCTAAGATCTTCTGGATCCTTCTATATCCCCATCTCCTATATTTGTCTTACATAGAGTCAGGAGTTGCGGGTATCTTATCTAAACAACAACAAGAAACACACCACAAATTCTTTGACTTTACTTAACTTGCAATTCTGTCTTTTAAAGAACTTCAATGAGTCATTTAACTCCTTTCTGCTTAGATTCCATGTCCCTGTTTAATTAGTGAAGTCCTAACTCAAGGTCATCCCACCCTAGACAATAAAAACAGCTTTCAGCCATCTTTGGTGAGCAGTCTGTTTTTTAGTAAACCACATTTTCTAAGCAGGCAAAAACAATTTATGTTGATGTTATGGCAACTGATGAGATTCTATTTGTATCAAAGGCATAAATACACATGATGATAAAATTTCTTTTGATGTTGCAATTCTTTCAAGTATCAGCCTCTATTGGTCTTGACCTCATTGGCATTGCACAGAAGAAAACCTTAGCTGTGGCCTCAAGTCAGGCCAAAAAGACTTGAATAAGTGAGATATTAAAAACTGGATTCTGGAAGAGATTTTCTTTTTGTTGGTGGTTTGGGTTTCGGTTTGTTTGTTTTTTTTGTTTGTTTGTTTGTTTGTTTTTTGTTTTTTGTTTTGTTTTTTTTTTTTTTTTTTGCATGACTGTTGAAGAACCAAACCATGCAACTTTTTTCCATGGTCTCTGTTCTTTAATTATTACTATTACATGTATATTACATATTAATTTTTAATTCATGTATTTATTTATTCACTTTTCATCCTGGTCATAGTCCCATCCCTCCTCACCTCCCAAACCCACCCTCCCCATCCCCTATTCCTCAGAAAAAGGGAGCCCAACTTCCAAACCATGCCATCTCATCAAGTTGCATTAGGATTGAGCACATCTTCTTCCCCTGTGGCCTGGGAAGGCAGTCCAGCTAGGGGAAAGCAATAAAAAAGCTGGTAACAGAGTCTATGTCAGAGACAGCCCCACCCCCCTTACTAAAAGACCCACATGAAATCTGAGCTGCCCATAGGCTACATCTTTGTAAGGGGCCTAGGACAAAAGGACCTAGAGGAAAGAGGAGCTCCACAAGACCAACAGAGCCAACTAACTAGGCCCCACAGGGGCTTGCTGAGATTAAAGTATCACCCAAGGACTGTGCATGGCCTGAACCATGCAAACTTTTAAACACAAATCTGGGAATCAGAACAAGAGGCTTCTCCATTGTGTATCCCTTTCTCCCATCTGTCCCTTCAACTAAACTACTATTAGTATTTCGTGATTAAAATGCCTCTAATTCCCAACTACAACTTCAGTTTAGTTTTGCTCTTTATCCTATTGCTCTTCTCTGGTGTCACTTCATGACTTGGTGGCTAGACCTCATATTTAATAAACTATTTTAACACATAAAGGTGCTAGTTAATAAAATTATTGTCATGCCAACATTTTTGTATCTTTTTCTTTCTGAAAATTAGCATAATTATAACACCACAGCAAGAAAAACCAGACATATATTGAATTATCACATTTAGAAACATCTTATAAGTAGAAACCAAAAAGATTTGATTTTGTTATATGCAGAATATGTCTCTGGGATACAATATTTATTCATATAAAGTAGGACGTTGAATGGAAAAGTCCCACCTAAAGGGATATGTTGAAGACTGTGTGCTTTAATATGCATAGATACTCAATACAATAGCACTTTAATCTCTGGCAATATTGATGTACAAGTCTTAACTTGTAATCCATAAATGAAATGAAATGTTATTCAATAAATAATGTAAAATCATCAGTCTTATGAGTACCAATTTCTAGAAGGAATCAAATTGAATCTATCATCTTTTTAATGTTGGAGGTCACTATCTATGTTTCTCTTAGCTTCAACAGACACATACATGCTCATCAAATACTTGTCATAGATCTAATTTTTTTATAATTTTATTTTAAATATTTATTTTTTATTAATTTATTCATATTATGTCTCAATTGTTATCCCATTCCTTGTTTTCTTCCATTCCTCCCTCCCTCTTGCTTTCACCCTATTCCCCTTTCCTATGTCTGTGACTGAGGGGGACTTCCTTCCACTCTATATGATCATGGGGTATCAAGTCTCTTGTTGATAGCCTGTTATCCTTCCTCTAAGTGCCACCAGGCCTCCCCATCAAGGAGACTTGGTCAAATATGGGGCACCAGAGATCATGTGAGAGTCAGTCCTTGCTCTCCACTCAATTGTGGAGAATGTCCTATCCATTGGCTAGATCTGGTTAGGGGTTCGATGTTTACTGCATGTATTGTTCTTGCTTGGTGCCATAGTTTGAGCAGAACCCCTGTGCCCAGATCCTCTTGTCATAATATTCTTCTTGTAGGTGAAAAGAACTTCCCCAATCCCACATCTAACAAAGGACTAATATCCAGTATATATATAGAACTCAAGAAATTAAACACCACCAAACCAAATAACCCAACTGAGAAATAAGGCTCAGAACTAAACACAGAATTCTCAACAGAGGAATAGCGAATGGCTGAGAAACACTTAAGGAAATGCTCAACAACTTTAGTGATCAGGGAAAAGTAAATCAAAACAACTCTGAGATTCCTTCCATCTTATACCCATCAGAATGGCTAAGATCAAAAATTCAAGTGACACCACATGCTGGCGAGGATGTGGAGAAAGAGGAACACTCCCTCATTGCTGGTGGGAATGCAAACTTGTACACCACTTTGGAAATCTATCTGGTGCTATCTCAGAAAAATGGGTATAGGGCTTCCTCAAGACCGAGCTATTCTACTCCTTGGAATATACCCAGAAGATGCTCCAGCACACAACAAGGACTTATGCTCAACCATGTTCATAGTGGCCTAATTCATAATAGTCAGAATCTGGAAACAGCCTAAATGTCCCTCAGTAGAAGAATGGATAAAGAAACTGTGGTACATTTACACTATGGAATACTATTCAGCTATTAAAAACAAGGAAATCCCAAAAATTTGTGGACAAAAGAATGGAACTAGAAATGATCATAATGAGTGAGTTAACGCAGAAGCAGAAAGACTCAAATGGTGTATACTCACTCATAACTGGACACTAGTTCAAGGGGCATGTCCCATGGAAGTCTTCACTTACCAGGAAGTTGGGCTAGATTTGAGGATCTCCTATTGGTACTCTAGGTGAGAGAAGTATGGGAGAATGGGGAAATTGTCACAGATCTTATGGTTGAAAAGAATGAAGTTAGAAATTGTTAATCTTACTAGAAACTGCTTGTCTACACAGCAAATTCACTAAGTTTTAAAACTGAAAATAACAAGATCTGAGGTAACTCTCTTATTCTATTTTATGAATAATAAAACTGTCATTCAGAAACATTGTAACTTACCTAAAGACAAGACAGCTACATTTAAGAATAGGTATCAGTTTCCTAGTATCTATTTTATTTTAAAGGCAAGAAAGAAATTTTGCTATTATCCCATAATATTAATGTTTCTGTTTGGCTTATTTGATTACAATATCTGAAAACTGTTTCTACAAGACAGAAAATCTCTGCCTTCTATTCATTTACTTTTCCAGCTTTACCAAGAAAAACACTGTTCAAACATTTACCTTGTCATTACTGCAGTAAACATAATCACCTCAAAGATGTGGCTTTTAGATTGTTGCATAAATGTAGCGTTATTGTGAAATCTGTTGCAGAATAATTTCTGTGTGTCACATTTGTGTAATGTTTCTTGTTTGTCTGAATCAAATTTGGGGCACCAAAATATCAATAAATATAAATTGTGTGTTCTTCAAAGAAATTTATACTAAACAGCACTTAATGTATACATGTTAGGAAACTGGAATGTTTATATGAATTCATCTACACACTCTTCACTTGAGTTTAAAATGTGCTAAACTGATAATTATATAATTATATTAGGGGTATATTGTAGATACTACTTTAATAGTGATTTCCTAGTTTCAGACACAAATAAGTTTTAAAATTTTATATATTCATAAATACCAAATAATAGAAGATGTGTTGGATTCCCATCCCAAGCAAATGTTTACTTGTGCTCTCTGCTTCAACAAATGCCCTTCATGTGGACATTGATTGAGAAGGCAATATTTCTTTATGCACATAAGCCTTCCTTTTTTACAATTTTTATTAAATATTTTTTTACATATACATTTATATTATTTTAAAGAGTCTTTACTTGTGCTCTGAAAATTCTCTTTAGTCAAAGAAAGCAGGACCGCACATTAAAAAGCAAATATCTCTCAATGGAAAAGAGCTGGCGGTGCCAGCATGTTGATGTATTTGCCCACTGAGCTTGGGTAAATAGGCCAATGGCCATGTGAGTTTGCAGGAACTGCACTGGGCATTTTTTCAATCCAGTCCTGTGCCTGCCTGAGTAGATGAGACTTATGAAGGCAAGTAGCCTACGTGTTCAGAATATATTAGTTCCCAAGCTTACAATTCTGGCTTGTTGTTTTACTAGGGTAAAATTAAATAAAAAGTTAGAAAACTCTACATTCCATTATATCACATTTCCTTGTGGCTCCACCTCTATAACTTCATTCCGTATTTCTCAGTCCACTTGCTCCCCTTTCTCTTTTGTCCTGGTTCTGTGCCACACTATAGGGAAAGGGGAAGGTCATGTAAATTGATTATTAAAGGCTTTGTTAGGAAGCCTTCATGTGACTTCTCAATAAACAATAAAAATCAACAAAGTATATGGAAAAGACAGGCTGTCGATTTTTCAATTTTTCCCTAACTCAACATGTTCTCAGCTCTCAATTATAATGGAGAATCATCCATTGATGCACATGTTTATTAAAACTCCAGTAAGAAATGTAGATGAAGACAATAGAGTTCTGTCACTAGACCTGTTGGATTTTCCATTACATGTTGCCTGAAAACATAATGATCAACACGTTACACTGAATTATGTGTTGAATTAAGTAATGTGAAATTCAATAACCATTTCCTCAAAGGTATGTAATTATTAAATCTGAATGTTAACTCTTCCCTGCTAATGAACTTATCTATTTTACCCCATCATATTCTAAAAGCCCCATTATTCCTGTCTGAGATGCAAATTATTAAATCTGACTGCAAGTATTAAATAATGTTAAATAAGTGACAAATATAGAATCAAGATTTTCAGTAATAAAAGAAAATGTACTTAGTTTCAAGTGGGTGGGTGGTTAAGTAGTGTGGTTTAAAAACGTTGAGACAGACCCTGAGAAAGGAGCAGAATTCTCTGCTGGGTGGAACTGTGTAGTCAGAGTTTGGCTGTGTGTGAAGTAGCCATGTGGTGAACACAGTGGACCGTGCCTGGAGACCAACTTTCATTCACTTTAACTCTTATATTTAGCCTCACTGGGGTGCACAAAGTGATACTATATTTGTGAAAAAAAGAGCTGAAATTGAACAACTTATCCTAAAGGTTTTAAACATAAAACTTTGGTTATCTTCAAGGCCCTGTGAGTATTTCAAGGCCAATCTGCACCATGTAGCTAGATGTTAAAGCTAAAATTCAACTTTATTTCACAAAGTCATCTTTATATAAGCACCTTTGCTTTCAACTCTATAGATCAGTTATATAAGGCTCAGAGTCTAAAGGACCCATATGGATTTCACAAGAAGCACTTCAATAAAACATTAACTCTCTATTTCTTTAGTCATTTGTCCTCTTTTTCCATTAGGATCTTTGTTATCAGAGTTATTGAACATTTTTACCTCATTAGCACTCCTCTGCTTAAAGTGCTCTCTCCTCTGTAAATGTGTCTTCTGGAAATTTCAGGGCCGTTCTTTTTTTTTTTTTTTTTTTTTTTAATTTATTCTTGTTACCTCTCAATGCTTATCCCATCCCTTGTATCCTCCCATTCTTCCCTCCCTCCCATTTTCCCATTATTCCCCTCCCCTAGGACTGTTCCTGAGGGGGATTACCTCCCCCTGTATATGCTCATTCAGGGCCATTTATAATAGCCATTTTCTTCCTGCAGTTCTCCATGTTTAAGATTGCTCCCCACTTCCTCTTCTAATGTATTTATCTATAAAAGTCAGGTGTGTTCCTGAACCTAATACTTTGAACTTAGTGGTTGAACTTAGCACAATCCAATCTACTTCTGAGTCAGTATAGAATTCCTGCTGATTTCTCTTTCAAAGACTTTATCAAACAGCACTTCCAAGTACCTTTTTTAGAAGCAGAATATGAGGCAGGAATTTGGACACCTCTGACTGATGATGACAATATTGTCAGAAGGAAGAGCACGGGGGAATCAGGCAAGGAAAGGAAAAGAGCTAAGCAGAGGTGGGCTTTCCTTTGGAGACTGGAACCAGTTTGATTCCATGTGGCCACTGCTTCAAGAAATGTTGACACTGGATCTTTAGAGCTAGGAGCTTGCCTTCCATACCTCCATATCTGTCATTGATTTCTCAGGAAGAACACATAACATCCCATACTGCCCCACACTGCCAACAGCAGTGAAGCCAACAGCTGTGAGTTATCAGTGATGGATGCTTGAGTCCTCCAAGGGGCATCTGGGTGGAACACCAAGACTGTCCATCACCATATTCAATTGTTGATTATAAACACAGTGACCTTCACTTCAAACTTTCTCAGTTGTGTTGAAGAAATTCTTATTTTAGTAATGGATTTAGAATCCATTGCTCTCAAGAACATACTTCTATTGGACAGTCACAAAGTCATTTAACAAATGTTTACAAAATCCATTTTTACAATACTGTACCATACATAAAAATGTCAACTATAGCCATAAATATCTTTGAATGATATGTTAGATGTTATAATATGGGGCAAGCTGCTTTCTGAATTTTGATTATCAGAACTTAACAATGTTATATACAGGGCTGAGGGTGTAGGTCAGTGACAGTGACACATGGTCACACTACTGTGAAAAAATACTACATATGTGCTCAAATGTAAATATATATGCACAGAATATATACACATGCATTTAGGCAGCCACACATACATACAATCTAATATAGAAATGAATATTTTGGTGCTTCCTTTGTAGCCATCAAGGCCCTGGAGGAGCCAAATAGAAGAGCTGGGGGTTATTTTGTTGTGGAGGAAATACTATTTAATGCAATATGAAAGCAGCTTGAGAAGATAAATTCCTCAATTCTTGCTTTGCTGAGATACTCTAAAAAGCAATACCTGTTGTGATTTCCTAGGTAAGCTCTGTGAGCCACAGGGGCATGCCTGCTGAGAGACCTGCTGGCTCCTTTTGAAACAATGGCTAGATGTGAGGATGTATCCTATTATTTCCCTCCTCATATTCTCCTCTTTCTTTCTTTCTTTTTTCCTTCCTTCCTTTCTTTCTTTACTTCCCTTTTCATATTGCTTTGAATGTGTTCTTGCCAAATGAAGTATATGTTTTTGTTTGACTTATGCTTTGTTTGTCTTATTACGCTTTCTTTCTCCACAATAAGTATCAGAATGTAAGTTCATGTACTCTTTCAATCACTGAGAAATTCTTATGATTTTTCCAAAAATCCACCTTTCATGAAAATACACACATAGTATATAGGTAGAGATATATAGATGATTGTATACATGCATACATATATACATACATACATATAGAGAGAGGGGGCATATAGACACAGATCGGAATTATCTCACATGGGGAGGTAATGCTCACATCAGAATCCCAATACCAGAAATCAGATAGTTCCTCTAGAATTTTTAATCTGGAGATTCTGAGAGACCACACCCAAGTACTATAGTTTAGGGATTGCCCTCAGTAGCTTGCCAAAACTTGACAGCAAGACCCTATGATTGACACCATACACTTTAGTCTCCCAACTTAGATAAATCAAGCTGGTTCTGACCCAAAAAACAACGCCCCTGGATTTTAGCTCTCATGGTGTTAGAAGGTGCTTTACAAGCTGTGTGAGGAGAAAACTTATCAACAATTCTACACAGCTGTAAATCCAATGATGTAATAGCTATCAAGGGTAGCCATCAGCTGTCTGATTGGACTTAAGGTCCACTCATGGAGGAAACTCATGTCTTTTACTGTAAACCTAGCGAATGGCACATGGTTGGAGAGATCACTAACGCAAGAGGAGAACTGAATAGTAACCTTTGGTTAAACTGGTATAGTATCCAACTGCCCTATAAATACTTATCCTTATCCATAGATAAGTGCTGCTCTCTCCCTCACCAAAGAAGCTTCTTTTCACAACAAATGGAGACTACTGTAGGCAATCACAGTCAGTCAAAGTGCACAGAGTACTGAGGAATGTCCATCCCCAGATGAGAAATCTGCCAATGTCCTTGGACCCAGAGTTCAGGGAACACTATGAAGGTGACAGGGGGAGAAAAAGCCTGAGAGCCAGAGGACTGGGAAGACTTCATCAAAGCAGTGTCTTCTGGACATGATAGAGACGTTGTACCTATGAACTCTCAACAGCCATGGTTGCCTGCAAATGACCCATAGAAGACTACAGCAGTCAGCATTGCAGCATGAGTAGAGGAAGGGCTCACAAGGCCCCACTACTTGAGGAGCTATAGGCAGTTGATGGATGCTGAGTCTTTCTTCAGGGAGTCTCTTTAGGGATGAGCCCCTTGACAGGTTGTCCATGCCAAAGTGGACAGCACTAAACACCTACATATGGGCAATATGAAACAGACTCTCATGGGAGCACACGTGGGGGGGGGCAATGGCTGTGTAATTATAGAAAAAGAAGACATAGCTGTGAGAAAGCTATGGGGATGGGAATGTGTGAAGAAATAGAAGAGGGAATGGAAGGACGAGATGATGAAAATACAGAATACTCAGGAATGAAATTCTCTAAAAATTTTTGTTTGTCACTGCAAATGGAGTAATCAATTAAACACTGAGCTCAGTACTGGCATCTTGGTACTAATTTTCTATCTCTTTGTGACTGAAAACAACTGTTACCCAATTTAAGTCTATGAGGAACTCTGAGAAGCTCTATTTCGTAAGACTAAGGCAGAGCCACATAGCCCCTTGTAATAACCTTACATGAATCACATACTGCCAAACTAGTCAAAAAGTATACTGGAGAACTTCCGCATACATTCCTTTCAGACAACTCATTGAGACCCAATAGTCATTCACTCCTTCAATAGCAACCACACTGCAATTGTCATCTATTGCTCAATCCTTTCCATAATCTTTCTAATATTTCCTGATGTGTTTTTTCTTAACTATGTTTGTCATGGGGGCTTCAGAAGAAAAATATTGATGGTAGGTATCTTGTGACTTATAGAAATGTGAAATAATTCACATTATCAGAAATTTACTTTAAATTAAGAAATTGGCCAGGCGTGATGTTATGTGCCTTTAATCCCAGCACTTGGGAGACAGAAGCAGGCAGATCAATGGGAGTTCAAGGACAGTTTAGTATACAACGTGAGTTCAGGACAGCCAAGGTTATGCAGAGAAACCCTGTCTTGAAAAACCAAACAAACAAACAAACAAAAGCCCCCCCAAAAAAAAGAAAGAAAAAGAAAAGAAAAGAAATAAAAGCAAGGCTAAATTATTCCTTTCCAATTTTCTAAGATCTTTCCATAAATATCAGCAATACCCATAATAAGCCATAAGAATAAAATAGCACGTTCATCAAATGAAGTGTCTTCTAAATGTAGTTTACATCAAAATAAAGCCAAGTTTTTATATCATCAATGATTAATGCACATTTTTTCTACTGAACTAATGTCATTTTACATTATAATACAGAAATACATAACAGATAAAATAAGAAGTGATATGACTGGCAGATAAAATGAAGTTCACTGCTTTGTCATTCTTAAATTAAAATAATTTCTACATTAGAACTGTAATTGTCAACTCAAACTTACCTTCATAGTCTAATCCCCTTACATGGAAGACTGACAAGGTTTAATTGTATGTAAATTGTAAATTTTGTGCCTTATGAGACCTGTGTATTTCTATAATGATGTTTAATGTCATGTTATATACAGTGAAAAGTCTACATTAATTGTTATATTGTGAATGTTTTTCTGAAAATCACTTGTTTTCATTTTCTTATATTTTGAATATTTAAAAGTGATGCATTGATCAAATTTATTTTAAAATCTTAATAATATTTAATGCAATTAACATACTATTATTTTTAACCTGCGTCTTCACTGGTAGATACTTAATTGCTTCAAGATAGTCTCTATGTCAAGCAATAATGCTGTAATAATCAATAAACCTGTTTTTTTAATTATGGATTGTATTATGTTAAAGCTGGAGTGCCACGGCATGTGTTGTGTGTGTTTTCCACTTAAGCAGTCCCTGCCAAATTGTTTTTTAAAGTCCATCTATAGATAAAAAGCATATTCAAAGGCTAGCTCATTAATTCACATTACTTAGGATCTAACAGTCTGAAGTAATTCTAATATCATTGACCCTGTTATTTTATACTTATGCAACCTTTCTATAAACCATCATATTATTTTTCATTTAATTAATGTGATGGTGACCTAATCTCTAGCATAGTCATTATTTATGTGTTATTTTGAGTCTCTTTCATTTACATATGAAACATTTGTTTAACTAATGATGACAAGCTTTCCAGAGCTAAAATGTTCCAAACTCACTTAGTCCAAAACTGAAGCCACTCTAAAGATTCTGTTGTTCATGAAATGTCTCAAAACTAATTTAAACCAAAAATTGTTTTTAAATAAATATAGACTATATATAAAATTTTACTTAGATAATATTAAGCTTAATTATTATGCTTCCATAAATTCATTTGTTTTTTTCTTCAGTTAAAAAGATAAGTGTGCAGTATGGATTTCTCTTCTAGAATCTGAGTTATTTTCTTTTTTATTGCTGATCAGAAAATCACTTTTCTGTGACAACTGACACAAAGTAAATTATGAAGCTGTTGGTTTATAATCTTTAAAGTTTATGTCATTACTAGCATTGTCTTTTTTTTTTTTTTTGTTTTTCTGACCATTTTTTGGTTTTGGCTTTAGGTTCAGACAAAGTCTTATTTAGCCCAGGCTTCCTTCTGTCTCTGGCCACTGAGCTTCATAGATATGAGCCACCATGTTCTTCCTACCATTGTCATTTAACATTACCATCAGTTAACATGATGAGGCATTTCTTACACACTATAAGCCATGCTATGTGCTCTACAAACTGTATCAAGATGCACTTACTGGGTTATATTGTGCCCCTGTCCACACACCTTACATAATACATTATGATTTCCTGACCACTAACCAAGTACCAGTATCCAACATCCTTCCCCTTGGACTGGAAAAGATTTGGATTTCTTCAACACAACTGAGTAGAAGGAAGACAATATGGTTTCCAAGGCTGCTTCACATGGGATTTTTCCTCTGTGTGGAAGTCATGTGTTCACGACCATGTGTTCACTGGCTATGATGAAGCCAGGTCATAGGAAAATGATAGGCAGACTAGCGAGCATTAAGAGACTTCCAATCAGCCCATCCCTGGTGCCAACCCTGTAAGTGAGAAAGTCTTTAGATAATTCCAGTCTTGGCCATGTATTCATGTCTAGAATTGAGTCTCCCAAGCCCCAATATAGTCAAGCAAGAACTAAAACACCTTGCTGTGTCCTGTTCAAGTGTCTGGCCAGTGAATGGATGAACATCTTAGAGATTGTTTAAGCTGATAAATTTTAGAGTAATGTATCACAATGGTAATTGAAACATAAATTATACTTTTAAAGTACCTATAATATTTTTTCTGAGCTGGATTATGAATCTTTTTTGTTCTTTTTTAAACATATTTTATTAATTTATTCATATTACATCTCAATTGTTATACCATCCCTTGTATCCTCCCATTCCTCCCTCCCTCCCATTCTCCCCTTACTACCCTCCCTATGCACGTGACTGAGGGGGACTTCCTCCCCCTCTATATGATCCTAGGGTATCAAGTCTCTTCTTGGTAGCCTGTTATCCTTCCTCTGAGTGCCACCAGGTCTCCCCATTCAGGGGACGTGGTCAAATATGAGGAACCAGAGTATGTGTGAAAGTCAGTCCCCACTCTCCACTCAACTATGGAGAATGTCCTGTCCATTGGCTAGATCTGGGTAGGGGTTCGAAGTTTACTGCATGTATAGTCCTTGGCTGGTGCCATAGTTTGAGCAGGACCCCTGGGCCCAGATCTGCCCATCATAATGTTCTTCTTGTAGGTTTCTAGATCCTTCTATTTCCCCATTCTCCCATGCTTCTCTCACCTAGAGTCCCAATAGAATGTCCTCCCCTCTGTCCCACTTTCATGGTAAATGAAGACTTTCATGGGACATGCCCCTTGGGCTAGTGTCCATATATAAATGAGTATATACCATTTGACTCTTTCTGCTTCTGGGTTAACTCACTCGTTATTAAGTCAATGTGTAATTACTACTTTTTAAAAGTCTATATTACCAGATAAACTAAAAACAACACAACGAATGGCTTCTAGACATGTTCTGATTAGAAATCTCCCCACTGCCTTCATGGAACTCTTCCTTCTACTAGAATTCCAGAGGAATGAATATTTACTTATCAAAAAGCATTCCTATATATCTTTCATATAATTTTATGTTCTGTCCAGAAACCCACAATTCTGTCATTTCAAATGGTCAAAATTTTCTAAAAATAATCAACACCTTTACCTTCTGAGCACTTTAAATATATGGAGATTGTGCCTGAAATTAGATGATTCTTGTTCAAATTGCCACTTAGGAAAGTAAAATAACCACTAAAAGCCTGCCCTTTCTAATAAAGTACATTTATTACAAAGGTTTTTTTTTTTTCTGTAATCGCATCTCAAAAAGTAGGTTTAAGTATACTTTTAGTCTCCAATATTTAGCAAATGTAACATTATCATCAGTTAACATAATGAAGTGTTTCTTACATACTATAAGCCAGATTATATACTCTACAGCCTGTACAAGTTTGTCTCTCCAATATTTAGCAAGTGCCATTTAACTATGACACATTAATATGTAAGTGATCACCTCCAACATTAGACACACCTTGACCCTTTTGTCCATGGAAAAAAAATGTTTTTGTCCTTGGAAAATTTATAGTGACATGTGAAAAGTTTCTAGAGAGTTTGCTGTGGAAATGATACTTGCTTTTACCCTCCTAGATATGAGTGGTGCTGTCCTGAGCTAACATGACTTAGCATTAATAAGCATTTCTGTTGCAACCACACCTGCACAGTCCTGCCTTATGAAAACTCTGTGAACTAACTCCTCATGTCTATTGTTGCCTCATCAGCCCCATACTTATCAAAAGGCTGGGATTTTTAAGACATAGATCATGAAGAAATGACTAATGACCAATCCTGTTTCTGTTTTAAGCTTTTCAAGAAAACACTCCAAAAAGGAGAAGAGAAAAATCTCAATTTTTTGTGCTGTTCTGAACAGCTTCACATATGACTTCAATGAGGCCCCACCTACCCAATGCTAAGGAGTTCCAGCTGCACGCGCCATGTCTATCCATGCATTGTCCGGGCTTGCTCTTCACTGTGTCTTTCATGACTGCTTCTGTCTCTCCATCCGTTCAGCTTTCAAACATTCAGATCTGTGCTTTTTTCTGTCATTGGTGTATGGAACTTGAAATATGTTCCCGTGTCAGAGAATCCCCCTCACATACAATCCAAAGCAGCCCTAATCCTCAGACCACCTTTTCTCCTTGCTATCTGAACCTGTACTACTAATGTATTCATTTCCTGTTTTCTGGTTACTTCTAGTAGAAATAAGCTATATATGCTTTCCTTTTGCCTAGTAACCACCGTTTGAATGAATGATTTTTAAAATTAACAAATGACTTACTCGGAACAGAAGTGGCATGGGTGGACCACACTATGGAGAAACCGCCTGAATTAGCACAAAGACCAGATGGAGCTGTAATGCTGACAGCGATGCAAGAAAGTAAATATTTTCTTCCCAGACTGAGAACTAAAACTGGACTGCAAATTGAACTGAATCAACTAGGACAAAAGACAAGACAGAAGATAAAATGAAATGTTTCAAAATTGTCCTCTCTGAAAGGCAGCATGACCACACTAAGGAACCAAGGAATGAAGGCAGCAACAGCCTGAGTGGTGCACAAGGCCCTTCCTTCTTTACAGCTTCAGCAAAGATGGGCATATAAAAACAAAACCACATGTAAGATGTGTTTTTATTTGCTTAAAATTTTAAATCTATTTTCACATACTGATTATGCATGCGCTATTTTATGCCAGTCACTCATATATTTCAGCGTGATGCCTTCTTTGTGTTTAAAGAACCCCTTGTCGTGAAAAATTCTGCATCACTCCTCAACTTCATCCATCAGCATCAAAGGAACCATGCTTTGAAGGGTATAGGAAGAAAACCCTAAGTAATAGGAGTGGGTTTTTATTCTGATCCTGCATACCTAAAGTAAAATAAATAACTATTTTAAATGTGTAATCTTCATTTTTAAGTAGCATGAAAATGAGTTTTATTCAAATACCATCTGACTGTTCTACTGTCCAGCGGATAACACTTTAACTCTCACCATGGCCTTAGAGTTGCAGTAGTTTTAATATTCAAACCTCTTAGTGTATTGGTGCCCTAATAGATGCTATAATAAATTGCTGCAACTTGATTTCTTACAACAACAAGAAGTTCTTTTCCCAATCCTGTGGAGACCAGAAATCTATAAGTAAGATACTGTCAGGCTGAAGAGATGTCTCAGCAGTTGGGGACACTGGCTGCTCTTCCAGAGGACCCAAGTTCAATTCCCAGGACCCTCATGTCAGTTCACATCTGTCTGTAACTCTAGCCAGGCAGTGGTGGTGCAGACACTTAATCCCAGCACTCTGACAGCAGAGGCAGGTGGATTTCTGTGAGTTGGAGGCAGCCTGGTGTGCAGAGTGAATTTCAGCACAGCTAAAGCTGAAACAGAGAAACCTTGTCTCACACAAAGAAATAACATCAAAAACCCAACTGTCTGTAACAAAACCCTCACACAGACATATATGCAGGCCAAACAGAAATACATGTAAAAATAAATTATGAAAATTAATAAGATACTGTCAGGGCTGGGCTATCTTTGGAGTGTGTGGTGAGAACCCTTATTTCTTTCATCTTCTTTTTTAAACATTTATTTATTTATTTATTTATTTATTTATTTATTTATTTATTCTCTTTACATCTTGATCACAGTCCCCTCCTTCTCCCCTCTAGTCCCACCTTCCCACTCTCTTTCTCTTTCCTCTTTCCTCTTCTCTTCTCTTCAGGAAAGGAGAGCTCCCTCCTTATACCAACTCACCCCAGCGTATAATGTCTCATCAGGACTAAATGCAATCTTTTCCACTGAAGCCAGATAAGGCTGCCCAGCTAGGGGAAAGTGATCCAAAAGCAGTCAACAGAGTCCATGACAGAAACTGCCCTGGATCCACTTGTTAGGACACCCACTTGAAGACCAAGCAGCCCATCAGTTGCATATGTGTCAGGGGGGCTAGGCCCAGTCCATGCATACTCTTTGGTTGGTGCTTTGGTCTCTGTAAGCACACACGGGCCTAGGTTAGTTGACTCTGTTGGTCTTCTTCTGGTGTTCTTGTCCCTTCGGAGTTCTTCTATCCTCTCCCTCCACCTCTTCCTTAAGATTCCCGGAGCTCTACAAATGTGACAGGGTAAATATTATATCAAAGGTTTTGTGTATGGGTTGGTGTCTCTCTCCCTCCCCTGGAAGTCCTGCCTGCCTAAGAGGTGGCCATTTCTTTCATCTTGTGAGTGTCCATATTCCTTGACTTCCTACAATATTTTGATGCCTGCCTTCTCTTCTGGGTGTCCCTTGTAAAGACTATTGTCATTGCATTTATGTTCAAGGTAGCAATCTAAAATTGCGATATGTTGTTAATTCAGATACAAGACCCCCGTATATGGATGTGTTCCAGAGATAATGGCATATACACAGACGGTCAAAAATGGATATTATCAATCCAAAGAAAGGTAATTAGCAGGTAAAATTAAAATAGCAAAATTGTAAAAGTAACATAATAAAGTCAGTGCCAGATAACTGGAAGTGGAATTCCATATGACTGAATATTTGGTGCAATTAATTGAGATAATAGGATATAACTTGTGATACTAGTTAAGTCAATTTAAGTATAATTTGTAGACTGTGTCATTAATCAGTTAAGGTTATAGTGGGTTTTGAGTAAGCTTATAGTACCAGATGTGTTTTGTCTTGTGTGGAGCAGACCTCTAATATAATCGCAAATCAGTTGATTATAGTTGCGATAGTTAGACAACATTTGTAGCAGTGGGCCTATCTCAGTTGGAATTATAAGAAGGATGATTTATAGCCGACTGTTGAGTTTTCTCCACAGCAGCCTACATAGTGCCTTACAGCACCATGAGTGCTAACCAACAGGGATTGCATTTCCTGCTCATTTCCAACTTGATTCCTCTTTGTCTGTGAAAACTACGAGACAGAGCTGGGGGCAGATTACACAAAACACTATCATCTAGATACAGCATGGCCATTGCAATCCCAGCAATAGACACCTGCACAAGATTGACCCTTCAACATCCCATCAGTGATGGAGGAATTAAACAACGCTCATCCATTCCTACCGGAGGACCTGCTAGTAGCAACCACTGTGGGAGAGGGGTATCATTTTTTTCAGTTGTGTAGCTGCTGGGAGACTAGGTGGAGAGAAACTGAGAGTCAGAGGGAGAGGAGGAGGAGGGATAAAGAGCACAATAGGAAGTTTTGTATGCATTAAACTTTTAGAAACTAGCCCCACACACATGCACAAACAATTATAATGCAAGTTTTTAAAAAAAAAAAAAACTAATTTGAAGATGCACATGAGGGCATTTATTCAACGTAATTGTATTGTTGAAATAGCATTTAAAAACTGTGAGGAAGACAAAAGTAGTTCAATGTCTATGGCTAAAGAGTTATGATAGATTCATCCTATAGGACTTGAAAACAAAGTGGGTAGATCCATACTTATTGACAAAAAATAGATCGTCAAGATGTGTGAGTATAAAGTAAGTCAAGAAGTGAATGCTATCTTGGGCTTTGTTTACATCACTCTTTTAGCCATAAATATTATATTTTACTTGTTGAAAACTTTTAAAGCTAATAAAAACATAAATGTATTCATCCTTCTAGTGGGTTTTATAAATGTTTCACTTCATAAGAAAATAACAAGAGTACTGCAACTGCGGGGGGGCATGTTGATGTCTGTGGTTCTTGCTGCCATGAAGGATCATGTTTGGGTCCATCACCCTGGTACACCCAGGGGTCATGTTGACGCCTGTTGCCCTTGTTACCATCAAAAGCCATGCAGATACCCATGGTCAGTGCTGCTGCCTGAAGCCGTGTTGTTGTCCATGCGCTGGGCTACTACTGGAGACCATATTCATGTCTGTGGCCTGGGTTGACCTGGAAGCCATGTTGACACCCTTAGCCTGTGCTATTGTGGGGAGCTATGATGCAGTCCATGGCCCATGCTACAGTAGAGGGCCTTCTTGATGTCCACTGTCTGTACTGCCTCTGGAGGGTCATGCTGTGCTTTTATGCAGCAGTGTCAATGACTGAAGACTCACATGTTAGAAAGAGGGACACAGAAGGCTTCTGTGGCAACCCCTATCCCCACTTCATCTCAAAAAAGTAACAACCTAGACAAAAAACCTTTAAAATTGTGATGAGAATGCTGAAGTGTATGTAGCTCTCCACGATTGATGGATTCTGGCAGGGGTACAGGTTGGGAAGGACTCAGTTTTCCTTAAGGGATTGGCCACCAGGAATTTGACCATGCTCTGGGGAGTATACAGGCAACACAAACTGGACTTGATTTTTCCTCTTCTGTTTCTTTTTGAGGTCACAAGAGTGATGGGGCAGATTTGAGAGGACTGCAGAATAAGTGCAATCAGGTGTAAGATGTGAGATTCATAAATAATCAATAAAACTATTATGTTGAAAAATAAAATAACAGAGACACATTGAAGATATTTGACATAAAAATGGCATACTAGAATCAACTTTATTGTGGGATTTAAAAATCCTTAAGAAATTTAAATTATTTTAAAGTTTTTATTAATTTAATATTATATTAGAATATATATTGTATGTATGCACGTGTGTGTGTGTGTGTGTGTGTGTGTACATTCCCATATGTGGAGGCCCCTGGTGCTATTCCTCATAAAGCCTCTCTGCCTTGTTACTTTTTGATACAGATTGTCTCCCTGGGGCCTGGGGTCAGGGAGTTGTCGATGAGGTTAGGATGGCTAAGCCCGAAAGCCCATCTGCTCATCTCTACTTCTCCTGTGCTGAAATTTCAGAATGTACCTCTGTGCAAAGCTTTTTTTTTACATGGGTTCTGGGCATAAAAGTCAGATGTTTATTTTTGCAAAGCAAACGTTTTTACTAGTTGGGCTATTTTCCTAGCCCTAGGATGTATTTTCTTTACCAGGAAATGTTAAGAGTCTCTTCCCACTGGTGTTGATTTTAAAGAAAGAAACCAAATTTGTAAATGTAGAAGTTATGAAAAAACAGCTGTATGACTTCTCTTAAGTTTTTCTACATACACAGAGAGAGAAAGAGAGAGAGACAGAGACAGAGACAGAGACAGACAAACAGAGATTTCTCTTGCTCTATTATCATTTGCTTCCAGGGCACAGCACTTCAAAAGGCTCAATATAAAGAATGTATTAAACCTGCATTTCAAACAAATTACCTTTGCCAGAAATAAATCAACATAAAAATATTCTTCTGTGGAACTAAGTTCACGCAAAGTCCTGTGTCTTCAGTGCATACATACCCGTGGATTACATTAAGGTAAGACCAGAATATCACACACACGCACACACACACACACACACACACACACAGACACACACACACACACACACACACACACACACACACACACACACGGGGGGAGGGAGAGAAAGGAGGGAGGGAGAAGGAAAGGGAGAGAGAGAGAGAGAGAGAGAGAGAGAGAGAGAGAGAGAGAGAGAGAGAGAGAGAGAGAGAGAAGACTTTGATGTTACATTTTATGCAGAACTGCTTGGTGCATATCGCTGCTTTGTTGAAGAATATTTTCTATGTACAGTGTTTTTCTCTAGCATTTTGCTCAAAGCCCTGGCCAGGTTCCTGCTTCCTGTTGAAGACAAGTGGGAACAACTGCTGAGTAATGCCTAGCAGGCTGCACACAGAGAAAACACTTCAAAGCACACTGAGTTTTCCCGCTGAAAACGTTTATATGAAAATAGTTCGTTTTCTGACTTTAAGTTTAAGTGAGAAGCAAAGTGAATCTAAATTGGTGGGAACCTTGAAAACTTACATTTTTCTGTTTGTCATTTAATAAAATACAATTGTCATCTGTTCTTTTTTTCTATGTAGTCATACAATAAACAAAAATAAAATAATAAAAAAGATATATTCATATCATCAAAAATCAGCAGATTGTGCTCAGTGTCACAACTGAATTTTCTCCATAAGCCCTGTATAATTAAAAAATAATGGACATTTAATATATCTGCAAATGTAAGAAAATTATTTAAGGGTTATAATGAATGGCAAATTATATATTTAATTATTTTATAAACTATATGTATATATACACATATGTATATGCTTCTATGCTTACCTAACCACTGCTGAGTTTGGAAACTATTATTGGTTTATTAAAAAACCTAAAAATTCCTAAAGAAACTCAATTATGCATTTATAAAATCATCTCCATTTAGTCTATAATGCACAAATTCTCATATAAAATTGATAACTCCACTTTGAGCATGAACATTCATGCCTTTAATCCTAGAACTCAGGAGGGGAGGCCAGGAGAATTCCCATGAGTCTGAGGTCAGCCTGGGATACTACCTCCCCATAATATGGATGGAATGGCTTATTGGTTGACAGTAAAGGAAGAAAAAAATGAATCTAAAAAATAAAAAAATAAAAAAATAGAAGGTATTGAAGACAAAGGACATTGCCAACATTGTCAGCAAATGAAACATTTTATGTTGAATACTGTGTGTGTGTTTGTGTGTGTGTACTTGTGTGTGTGTGCGAGCACACACGTGCAAATGTTCATATGTGTGCTCCTGGGGAGCTTCCAATAAATATACTTCATTGTGAAGAAAAAAGGGAGTATTTTGTTTGGTGTAACTTTTATTATACTTTTATTATTTTTCTGAAGTAAAGTATTTAAAATAAGAAATCACTACACTGTGTTCTTTAATAAGAAAGGAACTTAGTCTCCAAAATTTTTTGTAACCAAAGAGCACATCTGGGTCCTTTCAAGGCCAGTGCAACTCTGCTCTGATTCTTACTCCTAATTTCAAAACTGCAGAGGAAATGAAAATGGCAGAGGCAAATTTAGCAGTTCAGTAGTCAGAACCCAGTTGCTTTGTCATCAAAATAAAATGAACTATATTGGCCTTACATTCAAACAACAAAATGCCTTCTTCTCATGACCTTATCAATTGAACTGGAAATTGTACAAAACATATAAAAATGCATGTTTACCAGCTAAAGTTTTAATCTTAATAACAATAACTTCTATTTGCCATCATCTAAGACTTTCAAAGTACCTGAATTTCTAAATTATAGGCATGCAAATCTCATTCCTTAGAATCTCACAAAATGAAAAATGGAAAAATCAATAATTTCTTAATATAGAACCATCCTATGTACATAAGAACTTGCCTTGTCCTAAGACTTGGGACTTCTCATTCCTTCATGTGTCCAGGACTTGGCACAATTCTCACAATTGAAAGGCACATTACATAATTTCTATGTAATGAGTCACTTAAATGAACAGGACACATTCTAACATTATACTTGAGCAATATTTTTCTAGAGTTCGAACAAATAACCAACTCTAAACTTTGTAGAGGAAGCGTAAATATTGGAAAATTACAAAGCAATTTTATTAAACTTAGAATGGATATTTATATCCTAAGCTAAGCAGTTAAGATTCAACCCTGAAGATGAAGCAGTCTAACTCCCTTACTAATAATGGCCCCGAATGATTCTGAGGTCACTTTAGGGTTGACATATTAATGCAGAACAAAGTACCTACCAGACTCATTCACTAGAATGAAATATGTTGGCCTCACCAGATTTTCATATTTTGTGGTATGTATGTATATATATTTGTGTGCTGGGGTGAATTTAATTGTGAGAAACTATTATATTGCTTTGAAATAATGTTTATAATGAAAAGAAAAATCCAGGCCTTTGAACAAATGGCTAAGAAAGGTAAAGACTATAGATTGGATTTCTTTTTTTCAATAACTTGCAACATTAATCTAGAAAAAGGATATAAATTGTAAATCCAAAGGCTGAACTTCCTGCTATAAAACACACACATACACACACACACACACACACACACACACACACACACACACACACACACACACACAAAACCACAAGAAGACAGTGTAGTACGGAAAAGGCTAGGAAACTCAGGTTTGCGGTATACACATGCTGTAGGAGCCTTCAGCGTTAGAGACAACATACAAGGAGAAGTATGGCCATTACCAACAGTGCTGTTGGAAATAGCTTCATTTCAGAGGGAAATGTAGAGGCAGAAGGCAGAGGGAAGTGTTCCTGGAGCACAGTAATTCCAAATGAGCCAACAGTTTCAGTCAAGTGGACTAAGAACTGCTACTAGTGCCTCCAACTTAAAGCAGAAAGGGCACTGGGATCCGAAGGTTAAACAGTAGTTTGGCTGTTATTATTATTATTATTATTATTATTATTATTATTATTATTATTATTATTATTAACAATAACCATTGAGATACAGAGAAGAAAACTATTTTATTAAGCAATTTTATGTCTATGATGAAGACTTAAGAAAACTCAGAAAAATAGTAAACCACAATCATTTTTAAGCCACCAAGGAATCCTTTTACTTTCATGTAAAAACAATTAGAAAATTTGCTTTGTCTTGCGTAAACTATATATGGTATCACTAGGTATATTTTGTATGTTAAATTACCAAGGTACACAGTGAAATAATGAAAGAATTTGTAATCTTGTAAAAGCCCTCACCTTCCCATCCTACCATCTTGCAGAAACAATGACTTGAATTGTTTCTAGTTTAGAGCCGATTCATACATCTACATGTGTCTAGGCTATATAGTGTGCTGCTTATTGTGGAATCCATGAGTTTTACATTAGCATTTGCTTTCTTATTATTAAAGATAAATATCTCACAGTAGAGTGGATGCCATTTTATTTTAATGACATGATCGTTCTCCGTTATCTTCACATGATTTTCACATCAGCATGTTGCCAGGCCATTTTATGGAACATGGCAAATCCATTACTTTTGGCTCTCTTCTTTCATCTTTAAACAGTTACCATTTACAATACTCTGGCCCCCACACGTCGATCACTTCCCCCTGCTGGGGCTGCCTTGCCAGGCCACAGAGGAAGAGCATACAGGCAGTCCAGGTGAGACTTGATAGGCTGAGGTCAGATGTTAGGGGAGGAGGGGTCCCTTTCTGAGGACTAGCGGAGGAAGGAGGAGGGATGAGGAAGGGAGGGTGGCACCAGCAGGCAATGAGGGACAGGACGACAATCAGTATGTAAAATGAACAAATAAAAAAAAAAAAGAAAATGTAAAGCCATTTAATGCTATCAAGTGATTGGTTTTTAAAGTTTATTATCAGTGAGCCATGTCAATATTGAATAATTTAATATTTTTAAAATAAAATGTTTTGTTGAGAATTGCATATGTTTACACAATGTATTTTGATCATATTCTTTCCCAGAAATATGGCTAATGGTTGGTCTGGAGCATGGTTGGCCTACTGACTCTACTGCCCCATGAAGCTCCTTAGCTAGTGGTAGGGCTCAAAGCTCCATCCCCGACCCCTCCTCCGTGCTGGATGGTTGATGGGCTAGACCTTGTGCAGGCAACCACAGCTGCTGTGGATCCCCGAGTGCAGTGGTCCTGCCATGTGTAGAAGATACTGTTTTGCTCTATGTCTTCCTAATCACTGGTTCTTACAATATTTCTACCCCTGTCTTCTGGAATATTCTCTTAGCCTTAGGAATAGGGAGTGTAATGCAAATGTCGTATTTGTGATTGAGTACTCCACAGACACTTACTCTTAGCAATCGTGACAGGCATAGTTTTCTATGTTACAGTCCACTGTACAAAGCGACGTCTCTGATGAAGAGATGCAGGAGTTTATGGGCACAGAGAAATGAATTTAGAGGGCAGTTATTATGTCTATTTAGCAGACTAATATAGTGAACCAATATATTTAAGTTATTCATCACCTTATTTATACTATCAAGTTTCCTTTACCTTGGATACTTCCCACTTAGATGCCATTTCTAGAAACTTGTGTCCTCCCAGTCAAGCCTGTGCTGGTTGCACCCAGCAGACACTGTGCTGCTCACTTCCATATTGGTCCTGATGGTTCTGAAAACTCAGAGCTTTTTTTTCTTGGATTAGAACAGCATCTACCAACAGCAGCTGCCTTGAGTGAGGTTCTCATTGTAAACATTTGGCGCAGATCTTCTGCTTCAAAACTGATGGTTTGCATATGGAATTTAAAATCAGAGACGTGCTCTCTGTTGATTCTAAGGTGAAATCTACAGCCCAAGCTTGAAACGAACTATCAAATTCTGGTTCCTTTGTAGACAAGTGTTTTCTGCTTGAAAGTTTTTAGGATTCAAGTGCTTGGCATGACTGTCAGGGTTGCCTGTTAAAAGAGGGAACAAGAAGCCAGATGCTGCCTGGAGTCCCAACTGCTTCAGGGAACTACTGGAGCATCATTTAATTCAAAAACTGAAAGCCAGCCTGAGCAACAGTAGGCAAAATCACCTCAAAAAATAAATAAATAAATAAAGGAGAGAGATGGGGGGGAGACAAGGGAAAGAGAGGAGAGGAAAAGAGATTAAAAAATCAAAATGTTATGATGATAACATTACGATGGGCAGATCTGAGCCCAGGGGTCCTGCTCAAACTATGGCACCAGCCAAGGACAATACAGGCAGTGAACTTTAAACCCCTATCCAGATTTAGCCAATGGACAGGACATTCTCCACAGTTGAGTGGAGAGTGGGGTATGACTTTCACACGTACTCTCATGCCCCATATTTTACCACATTCCCTGGATGGGGAGGCCTGGTGACACTCAGAGGAAGGATAGCAGGCTACCAAGAAGAGACTGGATACCCTATGAGCATATACAGGGGGAGGAAGTCCTCCTCAGTCATAGTCATAGGGGACAGGAGTAAAGGGAAAATGGGAGGGAGGGAGGAATGGGAGGATACAAGGGATGGGATAACAATTGAGATGTAATATGAATAAATTAATAAAATATATTTAAAAAACTAAAAACATCAAAATTGTAAACAGAGAGACCACACTTAACTGATACCTGTGAGAAAAATGAAACCAAGCAGATCATAGATTTCTACATCTTTTTTTCTCATTTACCTCATTATAAATGCTTATTAGATCTATTGAATTAGAAAATTTTCCATCTGGTCCCAAAGAGATGGTGCAGCCATTAAGAGCCTTAGTGCTCTTCCAGAGGAGCTACACTCAGTTCTCAGCACTCATTCTGGCCAGTTCTCAATTGCATTTAACTCCAGCTCCATGCGGCTGACCTTCCTTCTAGCCTCCCTGGGCACCCAAACACACAAGCACAAACATGCGCACACACACACACACACACACACACACACACACACACACACACACACACTTAAATAAATAATAAAATAAATGGCTTTTACGGGAAAATGTTTCATTTCCTGTGGAAATCTCCTGAGTTACGACCTTGACAGTCTTCCATCCTCTTTTTTCATTGTAAAATTCCTGGTCTTCCTGTTTAGACAGGCTGCTATTAGATTAGATATGGAACCTGCCTTTTCTTACACAGCTCCCATATTCCTACCTTTTCAGGTCCCCTAGTTTCAGATCACCAGTGTCTCTCACACTGTGATGCCTCAAACTAATATTGTAAGGCTAGGTCTCTCAAAACCATTTTGACTTTGTAAGTATGAAAGTTCCTGGACTCTCTCTCTCTCTCTCTCTCTCTCTCTCTCTCTCTCTCTCTCTCTCTCTCTCTCTCTCTCTCTCTCTCTCTCTCTCTCTCTCTCTCTCTCTCTCTCTGTGTGTGTGTGTGTGTGTGTGTGTGTGTGTGATGTAAGTGCTGCCAATTAAATACACAGACATGCTACACCCTATGAGTGTTACAACATAAGCTCACCAGGCAACTCACCTTTCTAAGCTACTTTCCTAAGCAGTAAAATAAGATAATAATAGCTTTTACACAATTGTATGGGGATTAGCACAGTGAAGACAAAAAATAAAAAACACTCCAAATATTCCCTGAGAATAAAATCAAGAGCTCTGTGTTAGCCAGGTACCAGTAGAGTGAAAGTCCCCAATTGCATTGGAGTGTACGCAGACATTTGGTTAGATTTTCTACCCTTAGTAACTGCATATACTTGGACACTTTTTACCATAGACAGGTACATAAACCAGCTGACAAGGGAAAACAAAAAGTCTCTTGGTTTTCTAAACAAAGCTTCATCAAAGTTCCTTTAAACATCTCCTTCACAACCGTTATTTATCCTGTTGCTCCAAGTGCACATGCAATGTTGGCCTTCTGCATTCTGTGTACTCAAAGCACGGTGCTAGTGATGGCACCTTAATGATCTGTCTTCACCTCCATCTTGGCAGCACATGCTCACATCTAGCCAGGAAGTCTACAGAACAACTGTAAACCTCGCCTCACCACCTATGGGAGGAGAATAGGGTGAAAGCGGGAGGGAGGGAGGAACGGGAGGATACAAGTTATGGGATAACAATTGAGATGTAATCTGAATAAATTAATAAAATAAAATTTAAAAAGAAAAAAAGAAACACTCCCCACACACAGCCCAATAGCTGCCTTTGCGTTCAGAAGCATATCGGGCACTCCATTGCCTTAACTAAAGACATGGTTACTCAGAAGAGACTTGATACCCTATGAGCGTATACAGGGGGAGGAAATCCCCCTCAGGAACAATCATAGTGGAGGGGAATAAGGGGAAAATGGGAGGGAGGGAAGAATGGGAGGATACAAGGGATGGGATAACCATTGAGATGTAACAAGAATAAATTAATAAAAAACTTTTTTAAAAGACATAGTTACTCAAAACAGAAATAATTTAACTGCTTAATAAGAACCTGATAAACCAGTGTGCAGAACCTTGAGTGATAGACGTGAGTAAAATCTACTCAAGGAGAGTATTTCCATGTTAGTTAGACAGTTTATGAGTTCTCAGGAAGCGTGTTCTGGACCTGGAATAACACCTCATAAGCTATATGTCTCATCTGGCATCCATCCATTGCCTTTTGGTGACAGCATAATATCTACCTATGGTAATTGCAAGCTGGTGATTTATTTTTAATATCTTTTATATAGTTTGGTTGGGAAATTTAAATAGATAATAACAGCATCGAGTCTTACAAAAATGTAATTTTCCCCTCTTTTTTTGACACAAGATGGTTGCCTTTTTCAAAATAGAAAAAGAAGAAAAAGAACTTTCCAAGATACTTGATAACGTTAGGAAAAAAGATATTTAATAAGCTATTTCCAATTGAGTAATAAATCTGTCCTCTAATTGTTTTACATATATATCTTATTATGTTTCTATCTTACTCATCCAAGTAAGGCCTCATTTTAACATATGGTTCAAATCAATAAAACGTGAAATTGCATTGATTTTGTAGTAAATTAAGCAATTTTATTTCTCCTAGGCTTATTTACACGATTTTGTTGTTCTTTTTAAATATACATTGATACTCATTGGGAGCAAATGGGAGCCAAATAAAAACAAATGATTAGGTTAGACTAGTAAATGTGTCTGTAAGAGGGGTCTAGATATCACTGTAATATGGGGTTTATTTATGACTTCCACTAAAAAATAAAACATTAAAAATATATAGTTGTAAGATGAAATCTGAGAATCATTTTGATTTGCATTTTCCTGATGACTAAGGATGTTGAGCATTTCTGTTAAGTGTTTCTCAGCCATTCAATATTCCTCTGTTGAGAATTCTCTGTCTAGCTCTGTAGCCCATTTTTATTGTTTTATTTTTCTTTTACTTTTTAAATTATACTTTATTCAGATTGCACCCCTATTGTTATCACCTCACTTGTATCTTCCCGTTTCCTCCCTCCCTCTCTCTTCTGCCCTATTCTGCTTCGGGGGCCTACCCACCAAGGGGGCAGGAATATCAGGGTACTGCCTCAGACATAAACTCTGGTGCCCTTTGATGGAGAGGCCCTGTGGGAACACAGAGGAAGGGGATGCAGGCTATCCAGATGAGACCTGATAGACTGTGGTCAGATGATGTGGGAGGAAGATCCCACCAGTTAGAGGCTAGGAGAGAGGAATAGGGCGGAAGAGGAAGGGAGGGTGTGAATGGGGATTAGCGAGGGGATTACATTTGGTATATAACGTGAATAAATTATAATAAAAATTTTAAGTATATGGGTTTGGGGGTCAGTAAAGAACACTTAATGATTTTTGCAGAGACCAGTTTGGTTTCCAGCACCCACATGATAGCTCACCGTCATGCAACCACAGTTTCAGAGGATCTTACTAAATTTTCTGATCTCCATTGGCAGAACACACATGTGGTGGACATACATACACATAGGCAAAAACTCATACACATAAAAATAAATAGATAAAATCTTCAGTGTGTGTGTGTGTGTGTGCGTGTGTGTGTGTGTTAACCATGCCTAGGTGTGTGAGGATGGGGTGAACTGTGAAGGCTTTTTAATGCTTCTGCAACTGTTACAGTAAAGGAGCCATTAGTGTAACACAATACTCATCACTAGGTGAATATCATACTCAAGATCTCTCCCAGAATTATGTTCATTTTACAAGGACATTCACATCTTTAGATATGACTTCTCTCCTTGAGAACATATGGATTTACCAGCTGACAGCTCCACTTTGATGTCACAGAAGTCATGCAAATCGCACAAACGTTTGGGAACCAATTTCTCCCCCCTTCTCTAGGATACTGTATTCAATGAATGATGGCTTCCCACAAATTACCTTGAGTTAGCAAACCATATGCCACCTAGCAACATAGCCAATGATCATGTCTTATTAATTCTACTTCCTAGATAATTTCTTTACTCCCTTTTTCTTTCTACTTTTCCCTGTCACCAGCTTCTACCAAACCTCGTTATTCTCTCTACTTTAGTACGATTCTGATTGCATGCTGGGAGTTTTTCACTCTTATTCTCTCTTCAATGCAAAAGTTAGCATAATGTTTCTTTAAACTTTATCCCTGTCACATTATTTCCTTAGACTTCTTGTTGTTCTAAAATCCCATTACACCTCACAAGATAATCCACATGTTGTCCACACATTACTCTAGCCATCACATCCTTGAGTGTCTAATTTTATAATTTTCAATCATATTTACTGCTTTTTCCCCCACTAATAATTTCCATTCATTTTTAAGTGCCATTTTCTATACTGCTTTTTAAGAAGAGTTTTCCCAAATAGCCCAAACTAAATTCCTTTTTAAATTTTTATACTACCTACCCTTGTAACCGTGAATGCCAACCTCTCCAAGATTTCTAATGTTTATAATGACAGAGAAAAACATGTCAGCCAGAACAAAACATAGCATTCACACTAAACTCTGGTAGTCACTCAGCTTACAGTTCTTGTGCTCTATAAGAAACTCTGGTCACTGAGTGTGGTAATGAGAATTTCAAAGAGTTGACTGGCTCGTGAATTTATTTTGCCCAGTAACCTGGCATAGACGACTTCTAATTTTCCTGAGTTACTGACCCATATGCTCAGCCAACTCTTTCTTAGGTATCTCTAATTGAATGTCAAGGTATTTTAAAAAGGATGACTCTTAGGAATAGTTAAAAGAGATATGCTCTTTGGATTGTATTTTAGGAATCTTAAATTTCAAAAAATCACCAAAAATATATCAAGTGGCATATGAGTGTCTCCATGTCTTAAACTTAAATATCTCCAAAAAACTACTCCATATCTCCAAACTTAAACACAGTCTCCATGTTAAACAAGAATATTTCATAGTCTTGAACATGCATTTATTGATTACTGATCATCAGAGAAATGGATCTCAGCATCTCAGGACTCTGGCTCTTTAAGCAAAATATGGCAGCTGTCAGTGCAATGGTGGCTTTTAAGTTCTGCTGCTACCAACTCAGTTATTTTTTAAGATTTAGCAGAGTGTTCCCAGATAAATAAACAGTGAATTACAGCCAAGCAATTTACATTCTTCTTTAATATGAGGCTGGAGAGATGGTTTGGTGGTTAAGAGCACTTGCTGCTCTTTCAGAAGACCAGAACTCAGTGGCCCACCCCCATATCAGACTCATAAACACCTATAACTGAAATCCAGAGCAGCAGCTGGAACCCACAACCTCTAAGCATTCCCTGGAGCATTTCTCTCTAGGAATGTCTCGAAGTGGAGTCATCAACTTCAGAATGATGGGAAACATCTGTACAAGGATGTTTGTTTATCCCATGTTCCAGCAAGAATCATTCCCTCCTCTAGTGGACAAACACCACATGTTCTCTCGCAAATATGTTTCCAATCGACAAACACCAAAGACCCTCACAGAAGTCTGTTCCTCATCTCACACTTAGAACCAAAAAAATAAAAGTTTACATCCACTACAGATAATAATAGTGATGATGATAATATTAATATAAATGTCTATACACAGTATGTTTTAAGCCTGTTTTATATATTTCCATATTGAACTAGATATTTAAAAGACAAGTAAATTCATAAGTGATAGTCACTTAGGTAAATTAAAGGTTTACAATATTTGCATGAGAATAACAATTTTATCGTATACAATTCCCTTATATGCTTTGAACTCCATTTATTTAAAATACGTTTTAATAAAATGTTGGCATTTTGTTTCTAATGATTCAAGAGGAATTTTGACATAATAAATGCATTTTAGGAAATTATCTAGAAATTATTTAGGATTATGTCTATTGGCATTAAAATCAACAGAACATAATTGACATGTGATAAAACTGTGATTACTGGAATATAAGTGGTGTGTTTTGGAATAAAATCAAGAGAAATTATTTTAGTAGAAATGTGCTTACATATGGATATTTTGGATGCTTATGAAAATAGACTTCCATATTGCTTTTTCCAAACATCTTTCCTGCTGGTTATCTCTCCTCCCAAGCCATCCTCCATCATCCCTTCTTTCCTGGATGAGCTCGTTATTCCCTTCCTTCCCGCATGTCACCTGTGTTCTTCTTCTGGCCTCCCTCCCAATGGTCTTATTCTGGAGTCTACAGCTCTTCTGAGGCAAATACACAAATCTGCAAATCAGAAGCTCTGAACCACAGGTGATAAAAAACCTCACTCCGTATGATTTCTTACACTTCACCGATTTACCTGAAAATTTCATGATTTCAGCTTTCTTTACTACTGAGTAAAATTTTACTGTGTGGCCATTTCTGTTATCTGTCTATAGGTTGATAGATATCTCGGCTATTTCCATTTCCCAGATATGATGGGTTCAGAAACAAGGAACTTTGCATTCACGAATAAAATTCTCAAAGAATAAGAGACGCATGGGAGAATAGCAAAATAAAAGGATCCAGAGGGTCCTAGAAATCTACAAGTAGAACAATATGATAGGCAGATTTGGGCCCAGGGGTCCCGCTCAAACTAAGGCACCAGCCAAGGACAATACAGGAGGTAAACTTTAAACCCCTTCCCAGATCTAGCCAATGGTCAGAATATTCTCCACAGTTGAGTGGAGAGTGTGATATGACTTTCTCACGTACTCTGGTGCCTCACATTTGACCATGTCCCCTGGAGGGGGAGACCTGGTGGCACTCAGAGGAAGGACAGCAAGTAGCCAAGAAGAGACTTGATACCTTATGAGAATATATAGAGGGACGTAATCCCCCTCAGGAACAGTCATAGGGGAGGGGAATAATGGGAAAATGGGGGGGGGGAGGAATGGGAGGATACAAGGGATGGGATAAACATTGAGATGTAACAAGAATAAATTAATAAAATTTAAAAAAAAGAAAAAAAAAGAATAAATACAAATATCCATTAAAAATATGGGCTCATCTTTACATACAAAACCAAAGATAATGCCTGCTTCTGGCTCAGCATCCATATGTAGCCAATAATTCAGCCATGGGGAGGGAGGGGGTCATGTGAGCCCACCCCTGCCCAGTGAATGACTGTGATTGACACTCTCCAAAAAAACAGTTCCCTCTCATTAGGAAAAAATCTTACTTCCCATTATAAATTTAATTATTAGAAATCAATCAAGTTAATAATTTGGGGAAGAGCATCCCTAAGCTCTTTTGACTAGTCCTGCGGCTTTCTTTCACTTTGTGTCATTGTGTGGCTTTTATAACATTAGTGTTTGTCTCACAGATGCTTTGGGCAAATTTTCTTTTTCTTCCGGTTTTCAAAATAACATAGGGTTTAATATTAGTTCTTTTTTATTTCGGCAGAAGTCTAATGTTACTCCATGGATTTTTAATTTTTTTCTACAATAAAAGCTTCAAAATAATGTCCTATTATTTTCACCAAATTGTGTTGTAAAAGTATATGTCTACCATTATTGCTCAGTACATCTGCCTCCTCAGTAAGAAAAACTACACAGAGCAGCAAGCTATATTTCTCATCAGCTTTTTACACATTACTGTCCTGACACTGCCATTTGAAGGTGATATTTTTTAAAGCCATGAAATAAACTCAGTTTTATTTTATTGCTTTCATGCTGAAGTAACTATTAATAGCTGATGTCATAAAATGTGAACAGTTCAGTTGCTAATGTGACAGTTAATACCAGGTAGACTAAACTATGATGATGCTACAGAACATTCCTTCAAGAAGCATTAACTGGTTGCTCTACTGTGTCGGGAAGGTTTTATAACTTTGACCTTCTGGATTTTGTAATTTGACATCAGCATACAAAAGAATATATTAAATTTGGGTTATTTTTCAAAATAGTATTAAATAGGTGTGTTTATCTTGCCCTTGTGCTTTGTGGCATCTAAGAAGGCAAATATGAGTGTTTGCAGTTGGTTTGTTTGGTTTTTCCTTCTGTAAAACTGAAATACATGTTTGGGGAAAATTCAGTTTCTGAGCTTCCTCCATATTTTTAACAATGGATGATATCCTCTTTTGCTCAACAGTTAGGAAACAAAATTGATTTTACAATAAACACATGTACGAAGAAGCATCGTATGTTGCAGTGATAATTACTGATTGCATGAGTTATTCTCACAGATAAAAGTAGGACAGAAAGACATACGAATGACTTCCCAGATCAATGTTTGGCACTGTGTTTCTCTTATGTCTGCAAGGCATATTTTCTTCTCCAGTTGAGATTGATTGAGTCCGAGTCTACTTTGCCCTCTTTTAAGAATATTAAAACGACCCATTCAAGGGAACAGTGTTAGGCACCAAACACAAAGTTTTGCTTTCTCACTCAAAAAATCTTTTGAAAAATAGTTGATATTACTGAGTACTGAGTTTTTTCCCCCAATAAACTAGGAGCGTCTTGGTGTCCTCAATGCTGTGCCCCTCCTATGCTCTGCATCAAGTCTAAATACTATTTACTTAAACACACAAATACAAAAAAAAAAAAAAAAAAAAGAGAGAGAGAGAGAGAGTATAAGTAAATTCAGTAAACTAAGAGAGAGAAAAAAAAAAAGTGTCCTGAGCAAACTGTGAAGGGACCAGGAAGCTAGGAATTGGCATTACTTTAAAATTAATGGCCTAACGCTGCTAACTAGCACTTCCTGTCTGCACAGATAATTAATTTTATTCTTTCTCAAGTCTCTGATGAGGTTGACGACCAGATTGTTTGAGTTTACAATTAAGCTTAGTTGTTTTGCGGTTAAGATGTTTTAGGTCTAGATGTTTTAATTTGATAAAGATGAGATATGATAGACATGGATTTAAATTCAGAATTTTAGGAAAGATAGGAAAGCTGTTTTCTTATATTTTTGGTTGTGAGCCTTGCTTTTAACTGCTCAGCCATTTCTCCAGGCCAAAAAGAAAAAAATGTTTTCTTAAAGGCTGTCAAATACAAGTAGCCAAAACAATATAAATGCAACATTTATATATTTATATAATTCCTGATTGTTGTGTGGTTCTTCTTGCTGTAGGTATTTCCTGTATATATGTGTAATAATATAATTGTATATGAAAAAAAAGAAATTTCTAAAAAATGTAAATAAAAATAATATAAATAAATAAATAAAAGAATATTAAAATGTTTAGCTTTTCATTTTATTGCAAAAACTTCAAGCATGGCCACAATAAAAATCACAAAGTTCTGCTGATGCTTTCACTAACTGTTAAAATGATCTATATTTGACTTCCCTTCATGTCATTGTCCGTTCCTTCACATGACAATAATGATGATGGGGGGTGATAGCAGGACCTTTAAAATGTACATTAAACCACATACATGTGCATTATTTGGTAAATAGATATTTCTTCAAAAACATGCCTCTGTCAGCTTTCTTTTTTCCACAAGTTTCCCTTGCTGTTACTCATGAGCAATCAACCCCTGAGAAACAACTACTCTTAAAACTTTCAAGGCATTACTGTCCTTCATTCTGGGATTCAAATGAACAGAATTACTAAGAACTTATTCTTTTGTTTTTAGCTTTTTTTTTCTCTCAGTGTTTTGATAGTGAGTTTCATGTATGATGATGTATCAGTCAGTTTCATATTTTTGCTCACTACTATCCTGTTTCACATAGACAGAAAAGTATTCTAACTTTCCTTTGTTGAAGGTATTTTGGGTAATTTCCTTTATGTGTATAAAACTTCTAGGAACATTCATGAACAACCTTTACATATATTTTTTCTCTTGGATATAAACTCACAAAAACATAATTGGTAGAAACATGGGTGTTATTTTTTATGTACATGTCCAGGTGTATGTGTGTGCACAGGTGAACATGCCCTGGTGTGAGTGTGTGTTGGGGACCAGATATGAACATCTGGGGTCTCCTTCATCTTATTTTTCATTAGTCCTTTTCTGTTTCTACTGAATCATATTTGTAATGTTAAATAATTTTTACATAGTCTTGTTCCCTCACTGGTCATATTCCTATTTTCCCATTATGCATTTTATTTCTCTTTTTCTTTTCTTTTTTATTAAATATTTTATTTTCACATATACATTTATATTATTACACACATATTCAATAAACTACCTACAGCAAGAAGAACCACGAAACAATCAGGAATTATATAAATGTTGCATTCTTTGTGTTTTGGCTATTTGTATCTGGCAGCCCTGAAGAACGTATCTTTCTTATCTTGGTTTGTCTAAAATTCTGAATATAAATCAATATCTATCATATCTCATCCTTATCAACTTAAAACATCTATCTAGACCTAAAAACACCTCAACCCCTAAACAACTAAGCTTAATTGTGAATCTAAACTATCTGGTCTTCAACTCCATCAAAGACTTGACATTTCTCCCACAGACAAAATTCTGCCTAAAAAAAGAAAGACAAGCTTGGATGCAGGCAGAGTCAATAGCCAAATTCTGCCAAGACAGAGTAAGCAAGTCCTCAATAGTTCCTGCCTCACAAATATGTCTGTTAGATATACTGGGCCCGAAGGCTGAAGATGATGCTTCAATACTATAGAGAGTTTTAGGTGACTGTTCAGGCAGCAAACTGTCTCTGTCATCTTTTCATTTGGGAAGCTGCTAACTTGCACTCCCTGTATACTCAGGTAAATAAATTTATTCATTCTCAAGTATCTGATGCAATTGAAGACCAGATAGTTTAGTTTTACAATGAAGCTTATTTGTTTAGGGGTTAAGATGTTTTTATGTCTAAATATATGTTTTAAGTTGATAATGATGAGACCTGATGGATATTAATTTACATTCATTATCTTTCTTGAGTGTTACTTGCTACTAATTTTGGTTTTAAACAGTTTCCCTATAAAGAATATTGGTGTGTAGGCTGGTGATACCATGTAGTAACAGTGTTTATTTGGTATGGGTGAAGCCCAGTGTTTTATGTTAAGTGTACAAAAAAGTAAAGTAAAAACAATGTTACACTTTGCTTGTCACTTACAGAGCCAAGTACACTATTTCAGGCTGATGTCTATACAGCTTTAAGATCAGGCTGTATTGACTAGTCTTTGTTTTTTTTTTTAATTTAAGTAATTTATTCAGATTACATCTCAATTATTATCCCCTCACTTTTATCTTCCCATTCCCCCTCCCTCTCTCTTTCATCCTATTCCCCTGCCCTAAGTCTGTGACAGAAGGGGACCTCATCCCACACTATAAGATCACAGCCCATCAGGTCTCTTCCTGGTAGCCTGCTTACTCTTCCTCTGAGTGTAACCAGGTCTACCCACCAAGGGGAAGTGGTCAAATAGGGGCACCAGAGTTTGTGTCCTAGTCAGTCCCTGCTCTCCACATAGTTATGGAGAATGTGCTGTCCATTGGCTAAATCTGGATAGGGGTTCTAGGTTTACTGCAAACATTGTCCTTGGTTGGTACAATAGCTTGAACCGACCTGCCTGGGTCCAAATCTGCCAGCCTTAATGGTCCTCTTGTAGGCTTATAGGACCCTCTGGATCCTTCTATTTCTCCATTATTCCTTACTTCCCTCATCTAGAGTCCAAGTAGGAAGTCCCAGTATCTATCCCAATCTCTGGCTAAATGAAGACTTTCAGGGGACATCTCTGTTGGGCTAGTGTCCAATCATAAGTGAGTATACTAGTCTTTGAAACAGTTTAATCTCTTAACTGATAATCCAGTTCAGCATCCTCTCCTACACCTGGGCAGTCACATAGGGTCTCAGACACAGAAGAGTTCCACACTCATGTAAATGTTTCACTATCTTTTTCTTGAAAATGTCCTCCATGAGTTTTATCACTGAAAATGCCCTCCTTAGTGATCTATGTCTGGAGACAGTTGCTTTGGATAGTTTGCCAAAAGTTTTGATGGTTGTACACAGTGACAGGAAACGTTGACTAACACAGGGTTTTTACACACACACACACACACACACACACACACACACACACAGGGGTGCCAAGAGGGGAGAGAGGGATGGAGATAGGGAGGGAGAAAACCACTGTGTTAATGTAGACAGAGATGAAAATAGAAATTTTTATGGAAGATTAGCTTTTTTCATTTTTTTCATTATAATTTATTCAGATAACATCCCAATTTTTATTCCTTCACTTGTATCTTCCAGTTCCCCCTTCCATCCCTCCATCCCTTCATCCCTCTATCTCTCCATCCCTCCCTCCCTCTTTTACCTTATTCCCCTCCCCTAGACCTCTGACAGAAGGAGACCACTATTTGGTCCCATAAGAAACCCCCTTAGACAAGGTGTGGTAGTGCACACCTTTAATCCTAATACTCAGGAGGCACAGGCAAGAAAATTTCTGTTAGTTCAAGGCCAGCCTGGTCAACATTGTGAGTTCCAGAAAGAAGCAACCTATGTAGAGAGATCCTGTCTCAAAACAAAACAGAACAAACCAACAAAATATTTTCCTTAGTCTCTTCAAAAGAAAAAGAAAATCACTAAGCTAACTTGAACTTACTAAAGATTATTTTTGAATTCTAAATACACATTTAGGTTAGAACATAAGAGTCTGGAGTGATGGCCCCACAGCTAAGAGCCCATGTTGCTGAGGACACAGTTCATATCCCAGCACATACATGATAGTCCACAACTGTCATAACACCAGTTCCAGATGACCAAACACCCTCTTCTTATCTCCCAGATCCTCTACTAGGCATGCATGTGGTTCACATGTATACATACAGGCAAAACTCTCTCACATACAATAAATAAATAAATCCATAAAATTAAAAATTAGAAAATGGAGAGTGTCTACCTTTGTACTACTACTTAATTTTAGAACTGAAATTCAAGTTTAGTTTCATCTGACATTCATAATGATAACCTTTTCTTGCTGTGATGTGTGTAATACAGATTTAGTTTTTTAAAAATTATAAACAATGTTTGACATTCAGTTTACTTAAGGAAAATATTTGTTCACTATTATAAATAAATACAAGTAGTTTTAAATGCTCTGAGAGATATATTAAATGTACTTTCAGTATTCTGAGATCCAAACCTTGTCCAGCAGCTCCTGTATAGAACTTAAGTAATAATAGAGAAAGGTAAATTGATTGATGGTGTGTTATTTACACACATTAAATCAGATATGGGGTTAATTATGCTAAATCTAGGAGAGAAACTAATTGCAGTTTAATTTCATTTATGTTCTTTCTTATAGTAATTCTATTAGCATGAGAGAGAGGCCTCCTTATCCCAGTTGAAATGGACCATGAAGAATACAATCTCAGTTCTTGCATTTGCATTTAATTATTTTCCCATCGTGGTATTCACTCATTTCGATCATATATCGTCCTAGAAAGTGTCTCTGTCAACCCAGGGAAAGTGTGTGTCTGCATAAAGCTTTGTGTGATTCGTTCATCTAATTTAATATACTTCCTATCTGGAGATATACTGCCTTCTTTATCCTTAAAATTGCTGATTTCTCCTTAGCTTCAGGATGAGGCTAGACGCAGGTCTCAAAATTATTGGTTTTCTGCTTGGTGTCATATGGCAGTCCTCTAAATCCATGTGTCACCCTTCCCATTTCTACTTTGACTTGCATGATACTTGACTATTTTGTTTTAAGCCTTTTGGCTCTTTTCCTTCTTCTTATGCAAAGTAATTAATTTCAGAATTTTTCCTAATTATTTTTGTCAAGATTCTCAGAGGGTTTGTGCTTATGCTTCTTAAAGAAATCATTCTTCAGTTCACAAATTTTACCAACAAAGTGGCTTTTTCTTAATGTTTGTGGTGTTAACGATCATATTTCATTAGATATTTTATTACTTTTAGATTTTCTTTTTATAAGGTGTTTTCCAACATGTGCATGCATGTGTGTCTGGGGCAGATGTGAACATGAGTGCAGTTTCCCCCAGAGGCCTGAAGAGGGTGCCAGACCGCCTGGAACTGGAGTTAAAAGCAGTTGTGAATTGCCTTTCATGAGTGCTGGGAACTCAACTCAGATCCTCTGGGACAGCAGTGCAACTTCTTAACCACTGTACCATCTCTCCAGCCTATCAGATTAATTTCTTATGTCTATATTTGTTTTATTTTTTGTTTTCATTCTTTTTTGCAATCTTGAATAGAAATAATGTGTGTGTTTTAATTTTGCTTAATTCAGAAAAGTTATTAAGGCATATGATCCTAAATTGTCACTTATGTTAAAATGATATGTATGTGCAAATATAATGTATTTTCAGTCTTGTGGTCTTGTTTTCAAAAGAGTTATGGGATTTCTTATAATTTTTCAAGCACTTACACACGTTTGAGGATCTTAAGGAAGCTTTAACATTTCTAACAGATGATTTCTTCCAAACCCTTTAAAGGACAATGGAGAAGTTAATTCTCCTAATAGCTTACAGCTAGCACATGGCAAACCTCTAGGTTTCTCCATCTTTGTATTTCCACTTCATCTTTTCATAGAGCAACTATTCTTAGCAGTTATCTACCTGTTTCATTTATATTTTCTCTCAAAACTCAACATTAAGTTTATCTTTAAGATAAACATAGAAACAAGTGCTACCTCTAAAAATATCTTTTCATGCAACCACATGTGTGTGTGTATGAGCCTCTTCCACCCAAGACCACCACAGCTATGCTGGAAGTAAGTTTATTGACTTGCAAGCAAACAAGTAACTAGTACTCCCTCAGACTTTATTTTCCCATGGGTGTTTCCCCAGGTCTGATTCTTAGTATGGATCCTCTACGGACTGCATACCAAGTGAGCCTTGAAACATCCCGAAATACAGTGAGAGTAGTGCATACATTATAAACCCATAGAATCTCAAAACATTGAGCTGTTCATCTGGTGGCACATACTTTAAAGAAAGCATGCAGTTCCCTAGAAGCGGCAACTGTTTTCTTGCTTTCTTTAACAAAGGGAAGACTTTACATGCAGAAGCCAGTCGTTTCTGTTCAGTGTTTTTCCAAACCATGGTTGAATTGATTCATGGCCCTGGCTGCTCTGCTTATGTTTCTTCCTGATAAATGTAATCACAGAAGTTTCCACTGCAGTGCCAGTATAACCAACTTTCCACAGATATTAATAGCAGGAGAAGTAACTGCGCCCTCTGGAGAGAATAATCCAGGCTATTTCCAGCACACAGAGTCAGTTTTGGAAAAGACAGAAGCCAGCCTTGACTCAGATTCATAGATAACCATTCTTTCCTCTAAATCTATTCATTTCCAGGAAAAGGGCTCGTTCATCTGGGATGGAGAGGAAAAACAGTCTATAAAACTAGTGATTATGTTAACTACTAGTTGTCAGTTCACATCATAGACATCTACAATTTTTGTACAGAGTTGAGCTCATCATATTGCAGGTTGAAAATAGGCCTGAAGCAGGACATGTGCTGAGGTCTAGGGACATTAAACTCCTAGGCGCCAGAGATAACTCTCAAAATCCTGAAGATGAAAGCTTGAAAGACAAAAGTATGGCGAAACTATGCCAGGTTTTCCCAACCATTCTGCCTATGGCTGACTACAAGTTCTCCACTCTACTTGTATATGCAGTCTCTTGAAGATCTTTATATATACATAATTGCTTTTCAGACCAACTAGAAAAAGAACTTAGGTAGTGAGTCAAATGCATTAGCATTTTTTTTAATTCCTCTGAAAAATGGAAATTGTCGATCAGTTTAACAATTCAATCTTGAACTTAATTCTAGGTACAAAACCTTTTTTAAAAGTCTATGAAATGATGCTTTTAACAAATGGTAGGTATTTCCAGAGCATCTGCTGTCCTATATCTCTTTGTCTCTGTAGAAGGAGATTGGACCAGGCATCAGAAGACCAAGGGTAATGTTGCAGTTGTCAGCTTGGAGCGGCCAGCTTGGGGCTTTCCTAATTGTGCTAATACGAGTTTGGATTTCAAATTTACACCTGACTGTACAGTACTGCATTTCACCTCTCTTTTTATTTTATTTTATTAATTTATTCATATTACATCTCAATTGTTATCCCATCCCTTATATCCTCCCATTCCTCCCTCCTTCCCATTTTCCCCTTACTCCCCTCACCTATGACTGTGACTGAGGGGGATTTCCTCCTCCTGTATCTCAAAGGCTGTCAAGTCTCTTCTTAGTAGCCTGCTATCCTTCCTCTGAGTGCAACCGGGTCTCCCCATCCAGGGGACATGGTCAAATATGAGGCACCAGAGTACGTGTAAAAGTCAGACCCCATTCTCCACTCAACTGTGGAGAATGTCCTGTCCATTGGTTATATCTGGGTATGGGTTTCAAGTTTACGGCCTGTATTGTCCTTGGCTGGTGCCATAGTTTGAGTGGGACCCCTGGGCCCAAATCTACCAATCATTATGTTCTTGTAGGTTTCTAGGACCCTCTGGATCCCTCTACTTTGCCATTCTCCCATGCTTCTCTCATCTATAGTCACCTCTTTAAAGAATGTCACAGTTCTGTCTTTAACACTCACTCTGTCATCCAGCATACTAAGAACATTCTATGTTTCCTAAATATAAAACAATGAGATGAGATGCTATCATAACTCTGAGTGTATTAGTTATTCACATTAGGAACAGTAACAAGGCCATTAGGGCATGACAATGCCTCACATTCACTCTACACTGACAGCAGAAGCAGAAGCAGAAGCAAACAGGCATGGCAATGCCCAAAGAATAAAGTCGAAGTCTAACGCCAGTGATGCCTCACATACATGTTTGGTAGCAAGAATACAAACTAGAACAAAGTTCCATGGTGTGAAAGAACAGGGCATTCAGGTGTGTGGTATCTCAGACTCCAAAGGAAGTTGATTATGAAAATCACTCTTACTTTGAGAAGATGCTGAAAAATCAGAACTACAAGAGATAATGCTAGATCAATACAAAGACAAAAGACTCAGTTCCAGGAGCATTACTAAAATAAGGTAAAACGGGGCCTCAGAAGCACTAGATTTAGCAACAATTTGAATCATACCATGGCACTTCAATGAAGCATCTCCAAATTAGAATAAAATTAGGAGTACTTTAGTAAAACACCACAAAACCATTACCTTGCTCTTTTGTCTAAGCTGATCCCCACAGATAAGAGATTAGTATACAACTTAACATCTCCCTGGCCCTGATATATGCACGTGAATCCCAGACCTTATTTTAATTTGAGCACTTTAATTTTCACTCTTTCCTGATCACTAAAATGAAAACAGATTTCTTGCTAGATCTGGAAAAGGGAAGCTGTAAAAATACCTGGGAATTCTTGCAAAATAACAGCAGTTCCTATCTCCTCCACTAAGCATGTTTCTGATTCAAGACTGCACCACCTGGAATAAAAAAGACTCAACAACAACAAACACATTTTAAAAACTGCAGGAGTGTTGAAGCCTTCTCTAAGGGCTTAAATCAGTGTTTGTTTTCTTTTCTGTGCTAGCCTGTGAGGAGACTGTTTAGGTTTTATTGTTTTCCTTGGGGTCGGAATATAAACTTGGGCCTCTGTGTGAGCTTTACCACAGACCTGGATATGCTTTGGAAAACAATAAATACAGGAAAAAAATAGAATGAAAAATTCACTTGAGGTCACATAAGAAAAATAAATTTATAGATAGATGAGATAGATAGATAGATAGATAGATAGATAGATAGATAGATAGATAGTGTAAACATAGAACTCAGAAAATTTTACTTCTAGCCTGACTATAAAAACTACCTACTGTTGAAGACTAGGTAAAGAAAATATGCTACATTTACAAAATGGAATATTACTCAGCCTTTGTTTTTAAATTATCATCAGTATTAGCTGTATTATCAGTATTCCTTATAATTGTCTATTATCAAGCCTATAATTATTGTTACTTCAGTATAACTGGCTAGCAATCAATTAAGACACAGACACTTGTTATATTTTAAAATAGCCTTAGTTAACCTGGGGCAGGTTAGATATCAACCCTCTATACTTCCTCCCATAGTGGGGAAGGTATCACATACCTGCCCCAATCCCATGCCATCTGCTTCTAATAATGTCTATCATGCTACCTCCCATCCATAATCCCAAATATTTGTTAGTGTTCTTCATGTGAAACAAATCCTCATCCACGCCAGCCATATTATTCTCTTCCATCTAACCCATGGCGGCCTTCTTCTCCTTCTCTCCTCCTTGGGACCCTCCAGTCTTTGTTTGCTTCCTCTTCCCAGGATTCTTCTCTCTCTCTCTCCCTGCCCAGGTGGGATGACCTTTTTTATTAATCAAAAGGTGGATCACAGAGACAGCAAGCAGTAATTAGCATCAAAATACAGTAGACCATCCCCCAACAACGACATCATGAAATTTGTAGATAAATGGAAAGAACTAGGAAAAAATAGTGCCCTGAATGAGGTAACCCAGACCCAGAAAGACAAATAATCGCACTTTTATGGCACTAATATCACTTATATGCAGATATTAGCTGTTAAGTCAATGATAACCAAGCTACAATCTGTAGAACCACAGAAGTTAGGTATAGAGTAAAAGACTGGGGGTGGGGTGGAGATGGGGCAGAAAGATCTCCCTAGGAAAGAGAAATGGAACAGATATTTAAAAATGGATGGAGGTTGCTGGGATAGGAGGATACAGGGGAAAGGGGGAGAAAAGAGAAGGTCTAAGGACTACAGGGAGAGGCAGTAAAGATTAAAGGCTACTTAAAGTGTAGTATGAAAACCTAATACAGTAGAAGCTTGACAGAAGCATCCCTTGTCACCAAATGAAGCTTCCAGTAGCAGGACTGAGTTGCATGTAATTGAGTTGTTGGCCAAAAATGTCCCATGAGACCCCACAAGCAAGTCAACCGATAGTCAAGACAATAGGTTGCTCTCCATAACTGATGGCATGTCCCCATTGCAGAAGTCAACACTTTCACAGCTCAGTGAACATGGAGACATTGACTGGTACCTACATAGAGCCCTCCCCGCTATGTGTTAGTGTCTTTGACACAGGAAGGTACTCTGCATGCTAGCCAACCCAGCCACAAAATTTGTTATTTACAGTGGTGTGGTGAGAGCATATTCTATGGTAATGGTGGCACAAAGTTTGTGGGAGTAACCAACCTATAACTGAAGGTGGCCTCAAGCCAGGTAAAGGTGAATTCTCTGTTTCAATCACAGATTGATTGTTCCAAACCACACATTTAGAGTGAAAACATAGAAAATAATCTACTTTAAACTCCTCTCACTTGCCTGCTAAAGTGCACAACTTTCTAAAAGAATGCCATTGTGAAGCTTTCCTTTTGTTTTATTCTATAAGCATCCCAATCCCTTTCCAATGACAAACTTTATATGTATTAGTGTTCTCAATCAAGGAAGAAGCAGTATGGAACAGACAGATAAAGACGGAGTTTATTAAAAGACTTACAAGACCACACATGTAGGGAGGTCTACAAGTCTCAAAGCCTGCCATCTGCAACTTCAAAAGTAGGAATGCAGAAAGAATAAAGCAGGCCAAGTCTATAAGCATCTGTAATCTATAGTCACAACAGTAATGTAGTCACATTAGTTCTTTCTCTGTCGAAAGCAAAAAGCCTCAAGTCCTGGAGAACATCTGATGAGGGTCCTACAAAACAAAGGCCAGAGAGCTTGGAGTTCTCGTGACCAAGAAAATAAAACCCCACAGCCCCTGCATCTTTTGTTCTGTCTAGGCCCTTGCTGATGATATGGTGCCTGCCCACGTTGAGAGCTTATCTTGCCCACTCTTTCCACTTGTCCCCAGCCAGTCTCCTCTGGGAGCACCTGCAGAGCCATACCCAGAAATGATGCTTTGCCAGCAGCACCCATGTCACTCAGTCCACCCAAGTTGACGTCTAAAGTTAAATATAACAGTACACTGCTAAATATTTCCTTGCTGTTTGCTTCATAAGATCATTGAATTGCAACCAACTGCCACTTGACATTTCATAGGGGAAGATTCATGAGGAGTCATCTTTCATTTCACTTTTTTTCTCTCACGCTTTACCTACAAATCTTATTTCACAGATGTGCAACTGCGAGTCTGCGATTGTAGGACTAGCTAACTGATGTCAGTAAGCTCTTCAAGTGGAATAGATTATAAATATTGTTTCTTCTGGTTAAATGATTTTCACATTCTGGTGGATATGTGAAAGCTCACGGAATAAGAATTATAGAAAGAGGTGAGGGAACCCAAAATAGAATCAGTAAGTGAGAACTAGCTATCATCCAAAGGGGTTTGTGCTCCTGTGTCAACCCACCTGCTACATAGGAGCAAGAGATCAAAAAACCCTCTGCCATTTTTTAAAGTATTTCTTTCTTTTCTTTTTAGAATGAAGGATATCAAGATTTCTCCACAACACAGCACTATGCTCTTTTTAATGGCTATTCTAATTCGGCCTCTGCAGGACATTGGGTTAGAGCCAACACTTAAACTTTCGAAGATTTCAGGAACCTACCAGGTCATTGAATTTGCAAGGGTTCTGAATAAGATCAGGGTGATGCTTGAGAAATTACTTGCCATGCAAACAATACCTCATCCTGATTCTAAAAGCAAGAGAATAAAGCATAAAGAACAGGCATGTTGCCAAAGGTAGGTTCTACTTAATGTAAATATGCTATGCTTACTGTAAATATATTCCAAATATATTTACAATCACCATGCATATTTTGTAAAATTTAAAAAACATGTGAAGGTACAAAAATGTTGAATTTTGGACAGTGAGATAATCTAAGAAAAGCATCAGTCTGGCACTACACAGGTCCAGATAGGCTCCCAGGACAAGGAGCAAGCGGAAGACTAGAAGCAAAGCACTCTGTCTGGAACCATTGGCCCTGGATGGGAGTGAGCTCAATACAAACAACCCAAAACAGGGGGCAGCTCTGGCTGTCCGGGTGAGGAGCGAGCCAAAGGCAAACGTCAGACCACCACCATGGGGCCTGGACAGGGGGCTAGCCTGAGATCACCACCGCTCTGGCACTGTGGAGGCTGGGGAGTCACATCATGCCTGAGACGACCCGTGCCTGGTACAATAACACACAAGCAGGGATAACACTTCAGAGACCACTCCTAAGATGACCCCAGGCACTCGGAGACCCTCGGTGCCACTAAGAGGAGCAGATAAGTAATGGAGAAATTGCAAAGAAAGAAAAACAAGAGGCTGTGGGCACAATGAAGAGGCACAGAACCTCAGACTCGAGGGTAGTAAGGAACAGCTTGGAGTGAGCAGCTGGCGATGGTGGGGTCCTGGTCTGTGCGGCCACTGGGGTCACTTCTTGGCCTGTGACCTGCAGCAGCAGAGGTCAGTTACCACCAAAGGCCAGGCAGATGCTCTGGGCTGCTGCCCTAGGACATGTTGTCTGAGGGTTGTGCAGAAATGGCCCTAGTCCTCACATGGACATCATGAGAGAGCTGGTCCTGGGGTCATGACAGCAGAAGACCTGACCCCACCCCTAGCCAGACACAGTACTCAGAAGAGCAGGCTGCATTTTACACACAATGTGGGACCTATGGGTGAGCTGGCCCAACACTCGTCTCTCATGAGGTGGTGTGGACAAGAGATACCCTTTTGCCCCCGTTGCCCTTTGCCATCTGCAAGACCTAGCCCTGGGTCCTCAACTGCTGTAGCACTCAGCAGAGTGGGGCTGCACCTCACCTGGGCAGCACAGTAAAGCTGACCATGTGGCGTTGACAAGGAGGGGTGGAGGAAACACACACACACACACACACACACACCAAAAAACACGATGCCCACAGGCAAGCTGCTCCCTACCCCACTTGTCTGTTTTGTAGCAACATGGGACAGATGCCCTCCCGCCCCCATGCCACCTCTAGCAGGCACAAGAGCTGGACCCGAGGCCATCAGAGTGAGAGAGCAGGCCCTGCATCTCACCTGGGCGGCACAGTAGAGCTGGCTGTAGATGTTGGGGTTTCGGGTGAGCCAGCCCGAGGACGTGAGTGTGCGAGTGCTGGCCTTGTCTCTTGTCTGCTATGAACGATTGGATGAGGACTGAACATTACTATCACTTTAAATAACTTTATAAAAATAATTTTGGCACTAAAGAGGAAAGAGCAATTTAATTTTAGCACAGAGAGTGTTCTAACACTAAAATTCAAATCGATTGACAAAAAAAAAAAAAAAAAAAACAATGTTTTTCACACATGAACTAAAACTTCTTTATTATGTACCAAAATGAGTAAAATTTATTTTTTGTTTGCACAGGTCGATTGTCCCAGAAAGAAGATAACTATTCCACAAGAATATGCCTTCATTAGCTGCTTTGAATTAAGCTGGGATGGCTCTGACTTTGGTTTTAAACATGGGACCCCAATTCCTGCAGCAGAGAACCCAGTGTTAAAGAAACCTATTGAGTTTTTAACAGAGGCTGATATAGTGTGAACATTTCTGTTCCTCGCACAAATTCTGCCTATAATTTTTCTAGATTTATTTTGTTAGTTGACACCCAAAGTTAGTGTATTTACAGGGTGAGCACTAGGACACAGATGTTAGGACCTGAGTGTGAATATCTGGAAAAATATTCAAGTTTCACATTGAATACGATAGTAGAAAGTGGTTAGCTGTGTTCCCATGTATAGGCTCCAACCAAGGGACAAAAACTACATTAGGTATCTTGTTTTTCAACTGTTAAGAAGCAGACTGATCTTATAGACACACAAAATTATTTTCTTTTGGCACCCTGTCTATCATGAACAAAGATCTAAACATCATGTAAGAATAAATAAACTCAAGATATCATAAGTTATACCCATATACATTTAAAAACATAATGGTCATTCATGTTCTCAACTATTATCATAAGCATGTAAGATGGCATAATCAAATCATATCTCTTCTATAATAATTATTGCTCTCTGTTTAATCCTTTGAACATGACTCTACCTTTGGACTTGGTGTTAATATTTTCCAAAAAAATCTATAAACTTAAGCAATGTCTAAAATGAGTATTAAAAGCCTAGTGTTGCAGGCTGTTTAGGATAAATAAGTACTACAGGTTAACTGTTAGTTGATCAACTCACGGTCACGTCAATCACTAGTCTACTTTTATCACAAGAATATACATCTTACATGTGGCAGATAGAAATGATTCTATAGAAAGATAAGGTAGGATAATTAGATATGGTCTTCAAAACCCTCAGAGACATGCAGAATATGGCATTTTAAAATGTTTTTATTATTTTAAAGATTCACTTATAATGAGACAAGTTAGCTCCTGGCAACACCCAGCCTACCTCAAAGAGGATGATGAGCATCAAAGAACCTCCTTATGGAGATGGCTTCAAATGTGGCAAATCAGCCACTGGGGAAAATGTCCTCATTTCTACCACAGACAGAATTCTGCCTAAAAAAGGACAAGCTTGGGAGCAGGTAGAGTCGATAGTCAGACTCTGCAAAGACAGGTTAAGCAAGTCTTCAATAGCTCCTGCCTCACAAATATGTCTGTCAGATATATTGGACCAGAAAGCTGAAGGAAATGCTCCAACATTATGGAGAGTTTTGGGTGACTAGTCAGGTAGCAAACTGCCTCTGTCATCTTCTCATTTGGAAAACTACTATCCTGCACTCCCAGCATATCAGGTAATCAAATTTATTCCTTCTCAAGCCTCTGATGGAGTTGAAGACCGAGGAGCTCAGTTTTATAATGAAGCTTAGTTGTTTAGGGATTAAGATGTTTTTATATCTAGATAGAAGTTTTAAGTTGATAATGACAAGATGTGATAGAGATTGTTTTACATTCAGGATTTTAGACACATCAAGATAGGAAAGATGTTTTCTTCAAGGCTGTCAAATTCAAATAGCCAAAACACTAAACATTTATATAATTCCTGATTGTGTCATGTTTCTTCTTGCAATAGTTAGTTTATTGTATATATGTGTAATAACATAAATGTATATGTAAAAAATTTAAAAAATGTTTAATAAATAAAAAAATATGAAAAAATCCTAGTGTTTAAGAGGGTTATACACAATCACCCCACACTGCCAATCGCTGAGGCTCAAGGAGAGTCAGGACCGTAAAGAATTCTTAGCTATGTCCTTTTATCATGCTGATTGGACTATCATCAATTTGGATCGGTAGTCATGTTTAATGGATGTGTTTCCATACATGCAAACCCTGATGGTTGTGACAGACATATCAACACCCTGCTTTCATATTTATATTCTGAATTGAATTGTGACTGCAAACAGAACGTTCCTTTTTGTCATTTAGTATTGAGCTCTTGTTCTGGGACAAACTTGCCTGTAGATTTTGCTATTACACTTGATTCATAGTCTATATAATTGTACACAACTTCGTAAAGATACTCAAAACAGTGAGAAAATTCTGAACTCTTTACAAATGCTGCCTTAAATAGATGCTGGGTAAAACCAAACTGAATTCACTTACTGATGTTGAAGTCAGCTTTTTTTAATTTTCATTTTTATATTCTTGTGTTCCTATTATATGTCTTAGGATATAAAGGGCCATATTAATATACCAATTAATTTCTTAGCTCTGTTGTTATCAGTGAAACACAGGAAATGCAAAAAACACAGGAAATCCAACTATCTTTCCACCACTCCAAAAAAGGCAGGTATCTACACCCATGTACTGGGCACTTAGAACTGACAAGGACAAAGCTATAGTTATTTAATACTCTGAAATCTCTATTTTGAAGACTTATGATATAGCGGTCAAAATGCATTCATTTTTGTGGTACACATTGGGAATGGTCTTTCCCTCTTTATAAAAGGAAACTGGACAGATGTGAAAAGGACTGTGCAAATTTTGTTTGATCCTATTTAAATTTTTGATAATATAATATAATTATATCTTTCTCGCTTCCCTTTTCCAGTGGTTCTCAACCTTCCTAATGTTGCAACCCTTTAATACAGTTCCTTATGCTGTGGTCATCCAGACCATAGCATTATTTCCATTGTTGCTTCATGACTGTAATTTTGCTACTGTTATGAATCATAATGTGAATGTTTTGGAGATAGAAGTTTGCCAAAGGGGTTGTGACCCAGAAGTTGAGAAATGTTGGCACAGGATATCAACTGGAAACTGTTCATACCAGGAAAAGAGCCTCTCCTCACAGCACATAGGCCGTGTTTATTAGGTTCACATGGAGAAACATTTCCATCTCTCCACATGTCACTATTGTAAAAGGGGAAGTTGGCAGACTTTGCAGAGAAAAGACGATAGGAGTTCATGCCTCACTATCTGCCTCATTGCAGCCATCTACAAGTGGCCTGGAAGTCAGACTGAGTGCTTTTCCTCCTGATTCACTCTTTATGAAAAATGAAACATGGGGAAGCAAATTTTTATAGGAGAGAACTCAGTGAGGTCCTTTATGCTGCAAGTAGGGGTAACTGGCGTCACAGTATAGCCTATACATATAATAAATGTATTTTCTATGGAAATTTTAATCAGGCTCATGACATTTTAATGCTTTCTAGCTCCCAGGATTTCTTTATATAAAGCATAAGAGGAGGCAACAATCCCTTTCCTCTTTACAGAAAAGAAACACATTTTATTAACCAACAAATGATCAATAGAAGGAAATACGTGATGATGCTAAATTAATTTGCAGCTAAAGAAGAAACACACTAAGTAAAGCGTGAATACTAAGACACAAAATAATTACATTAACAGCATAAACATATAATGCTTTTTCATTTAATTTAAATAACAGATCACTTAATCCCTTAAAATATTTACGAGGTCTATGAGCTACAGTGTGGAGTTACATTTTTTTAATTTAAATATGCTGCCATTTAAGGATCTATAGTGAGAAAAATAATAACATTTCTATAACTTAAAATGTGCATGTCAAATAGTTAGTTAATATTGTACTCTATATCCCTAAAAAACAGATACTTGAATTTTATGGAAAAAATAAAAACTGAAAATAAGCTTAACAATATACTTCAAAAGATAAAAGAAGAAAATCCAAACATGCAGCAGCATTGTGTCATGTCACACGTGTCCAAGTAAAGAGAGTTGAAAGAGTCAAGTGTAATGGTACACACTTGCAAACCTGAGATAGGAAGAGTGAGGGCTTAAGGCCATGGAGGGATATAGAAAGGGTTGGAAAACAACAAATGCTATATGCTAAGACCTTATCTCTACAATAAATAAAAACAATAAGTAGAAAGTAAATACAAACATAATATGAATGGTAGTTTTTCTGATTAAAAATAGAAATAGTCTAATTAAGTTTAACCCACAAAAAGGAATACCCACAAATAAGAAATTAATATTCTAATAATATGCTATTGGGGAACATAAGAAACATATTGGAAAACATTGGAAAATAAGGTATTAATTCAGTTTTGGGGTACAATGAGAAGTATTTAGAAGTGTTCGTTAAATAAAAGAAACTAAATTAAAATAATGTTGTTTGTACACTTCAGGATAACAACTCAATGTATAGTAAACAAGATAATGAAGGATATGGCATCAGTAAAATGCACATCAAGGAAAGCATCTTCTAAAGAACACGGACAATGTACTCACGTCCTTCAGAGGCAGCTCACACACACAACTCAGTGCTCCCAAGGTTAAGGCAGGACATTGTGAGGTCAAGGCCAGCCTATGCTACACAGTGGGATTTAAGCCAGCTTAGGCTTCAGGATAAGTGCCCATCAAAAAATTTTTAAAAAGGAATAAAAATTAATATATTTTAAAATGTAAGAAATAAAATAACATGTCTGTTCTTATGTTTTACTGACGCCTATTACAATTTTAATTTAATTGTAGGAAATAACATATAAACATTATCTCTCCACAAAAACAAAGGAATGTTTATATTTCCATGCCTAGCTCATGGTGATAAATTAGTTATTAGTATAGCTGTCTACAATAAATATTGCACATCAGCTCCTTATAGAAATGTTACTTGGCATAGACCAAATGGTTACCAGAGCCCATATAAATTAAGCCTGGTCTCTAAACTTAATTTCTAATAATAATTAACAAAACAAAAAAAAAACTAAATTCAAGTTCTTACAATAAAAACCTATGGAACATTCCAACATATACTCATATTCAAAATGATCAGATTGTCAATTATGTGTCTTAAGCACAAAATCATTTAAAAAACATCTTGTCTTTTCTCTGTTTCCAAACCTTGTCAGCACCTCAGATCCATAAAATTGCATTTCTATTCTTTCTCAATTTCATAAAAAAAACATATGTCACATTTTCTACATATCTTCCCTTATGTTTAAACTATTGTCATTCAAAACATTCCCTAGGGATAGTTCTATGATCCTTTGGATTTGAAGCATGTATTTTTTAGAAGAATCTCTATATTTTAGTTTGAATATTTAGTTGTTATATTGAAATGTCAGAAACTCCCAAAGAACTACTCAGAATGTGATCTGACAGCCACTCAGAAACTCGTCTTTACGGGTGCTAACTCTCCTTCAGCAAACAGTAAAAATAGTTTATTGGATGACTTCTGATAGATAAAATGGAAGGAAGGCCTATGCTGTTCTGTTAAATAATTTAAATAACTAGTTTTCCATAGAAGCCAACTGTCACGTGATAAGCAGACCAAACTCTTCAGCTAATGAATGATGCCTGTAACATATCCCTGAAAGGCAGATGAGCTATTTAAATGTCTGGTGATGAGATCCAAATGCCGTAAGAGAGATGACTCAGTGGGACATGCCGCACTTAATATACAACATAGAAAACAAAATGTGCTCAGCCTGTGGGTTACAGATTTCTTCCTTTCTGTCAGGGGGTAACTGATAATCAGGGCGATACCAGAAGATAGGCTCAATTTTCAAAAAGTTGCACCTGTGATTTCAGCTGCTGCAGGTCAATGGCAGACACTGGAACTAAAATTACAGAAGCTGTAAAACTGTTGACAGCAGAACTGGATTTTATTGCTTTCACGGTCCAAGTGGATACATGAAAGAAGGCTTAACCACTTACATCCCAGTCTGTAGAGACATCAGGAACATGAAGCCACAATGCTCTGGCACTTCTTTTCACTTGTGTTAGTAGCTTTTATTTGACTACTAGGCAACCTTTTACTGTCTGGTACATATGTGGGTGTTTACATTTTACCTGTATTTCACAGCTAACGATATGGAAGCTTAGAGGAAAACAAATACAACCTCTTCAAGTCCCTTCCACATTTGCACAGTGGTTTGAGTGGGCCCATTAATTTCAAACCCACAGTGTTATAACCCTTTGCCTAGGACAGTAACCCCAGTGCCAGGAAGAGAGACACTCACTCAGAGCTTGATAGACATTCGAAATCCAGACACCTCCATAGATATGTCAATCAACTCTGTATTCGAAAAGAACTTATATGTGTTGCATGTAGGTTCAATTCAGATTTATTTTACACCTGAGAAAAGTCAACTGAACACCACAAATCTCTCTTCTGTGTGATTTATTTGTAAACATGCATAAAGAACTGCAGCATCCATGCTTCCTAAGTGTTCCTGAAAGGAAGCATTCTAGAAGCGTGGCTCGCAAGTGGAGGGTATCATATTTGTTCTCATCATGATTCAAGTGTTTCATAAAGCCCAAACCTCATCACCATTGCTTCAGCAGCAAAGATAATTACATCGCCACGTTTTACTTAAAATCAAATGTATTCATCATCTTATTGTGACTTTATTCATTCAACAAATATTTTCTGAATGCTCGCAAGACTCATTTCCAGATTTTAGCTACGTTTTAAAAAGTAACTGAAGGGCTTACTGAGCTACGGACTGCTGGTCCCCATTTCTCAAACCTTCTGATACTTAATGTTCTGACAGATACTCAAGACTCAGTGATGCTATTAGTCCACAGCCCATACATGCAGAATTACTCTTCTGAAGGTGTTAGACATTACTAGAAGCTCAGAAGATTAAAAGTGGGCATATGACATTATTTTTGAAACTTAAACACTGATTAGATAGCTACACTAACTACACTAATATTCATAATATATTAAATGACCAAGAAACAATAACAATAGCAGAAGACAGCTCTGTCACTAAGATGTTTGCAAATGTAGGCATAAGGACCCCCATTCAATCCCCAGAAACACACACACAAAGTACAAGTAAAAGCCAGCCATCATGGCCAGCACTCCCAATCCAGGGCGTTGGAGACAGCTGGGTGGCTTCGGCTCACTGGCCAGCCAGTCTAGCTGAGTCAGGGAGGACCAGGCTACTGTGAGATCATGTCTCAAAAACCAAGAAGGGCATCTTCTCAAGAACAATGCCAGAATTTAACTCCTGACCCACACTTAACACACACACACACACACACACACACACACACACACACACACTAAAATAATTGATTAATTAATTAATTAAATTGTATCTAAATAAGTCATATAGCTAATCCCAATACAGGTACAACATTTCTAGATAAAGAGTAAAGTGGGGTTTGGACGAAAGGCATAGCTGTAGTTGCAGCAAACTGTGGAGAGACACTAGATCCACAGAGCTTTATAGAGAAGGATTTTTCGGAATAAGATTTGTTATTATACACTAAAGTCGAAAGCATAAGCTAAAGAGCAGCTGCCTCCAGTGGTTTGCAAAAAGGAAATAATAAGTCTGAAAAGGGGGTAGCAGATGAATAGTAGGATGAATTTCATGGTGATGGATATTCATTTTTTAAAATGAGGTGCTCAGTATCTTAAGGAAATGAAGATATAACCAGTTCTGTATATTAAAAAGAGTGCGTGCCTGTAATCTTAGCATTCTGACAGGCAGAGGCAGGTGGATCTCTGTGACTTCAAGGCCAGACTGGCCTACAAAGCAAGATCAAGACAGCCAAGGCTACATAGAGAAACCCCGTCTCAAAAAAATACATATATTAATCTGTGTTACTGCACCAATATTTCTATAACCAATGTGTTCTAGATACGACACTAGAAGCCCAGGCTTCCTAGACTGACATTTCATTCCTGCCTCTGTACTGCAGTACTATGAGCAGAAAATGTCTCACAACTAGCACATGATTCAGTAGGGCCACACTAGGTCGTCGGCAAGGACAGCTCAGCTCACATCTGTGGAGGTATTTGTGTACAGGGACATGCAGCAGGTCCTGACACCTCTTCTCTGCCTGGCTTTTCCCATCTCTGTGATGATCTCAGAACTCAACATTATTGCAGGTAGATTTAGAGAGCTTGTGGCAACTCCTTCTTTACACATTACGAAACTCAACTCAACATTAAGTCAGAAGACCGAATCAGAGAAACTATGCTTTTAAATTATCTATTCAGATATATGTTTAAATGTGTCAGTATCCCCTTTGAATATTTCTAATTGGACAAGCATGTTTTATGTAAACACACACGATGTGCCTGTAAGGTTAGACAGAGACCAGTGTAGACGGAGGGAAAGAAGAGAAGGAAGTAAGAAGAATAGGACCAATCCATACAGAAAGGAAGCTTACAACGTGCAAACCTGCAAAGCAGGTGTTCTCATGAAAAGTCAGCCGGCTTCCCGTAACTGAAGAGACACTGACATGAACTTTATCTCACTGTCCCTGGCACTCAAGGCTAGAATTCTAATGCTGGGATTCATCTGTTCTAAGTTTTACGGCCATTATTGCATTGATCATGAAATGATTGATTAGAAGCACTGCACACTAATGTAGCCAGAAGATTCATTTCAAAGACTTGTAGAGGAAAACGTGGTGGTGGTGATAGCCACATATTGACTGAAAAAAAAAAAAAAAAAGTCCCTCTGCCTGCAGAGCTGAACTGAGGAACTCTTCCCTCTGACTAGTGGAAGGCAGTCTTACCTAGCTCTGCAGCAGTGGCCAGGGGCTGGAAGGCAAGGAAGTAAAGAAGTAAAGAGAGAGAGAGCATTCTTTTTTAAAAAATATATTTTATTAATTTATTCATATTACATCTCAATTGTTGTCCCATCCCTTGTACCCTCCCAATCCTCCCTCCCTCCCATTTTCCCCTTACTCCCTTCCCCTATGACTGTGACTGAGGGGGACCTCTTCCCCCTGTATATGAGAGCATACTTAATAAACACAGTGGTGCTTCTACTCTGAAGTGTGCAGTGAGCATTTTGCTGAACTGACCGAGGAATCACAGATCTCCTCTAGATCCCTTGATAAGACCACATTTACATTAAACTATGAGTTTCTGCACCAAGTACATGTACAGTGTCACGGTCTCCTGAAGGTCCAGGGACTCTGCAAGGAGAGGATCTTTAATGCATAACCTGGTAATAACAGCAAACAGCAAAGGTCACAGCAGAAAACAAAAGAAACATCACATGACCAGCAGCGATTATCTGAGAAAACAAAGCACGTATGCGTCAAGTTAAGAAAACTAATATAGTACAGTTTCTGCTGCAGAATCTCAACAGTCCTAGAGACCTGCAGCATTAGATATCTTTGTAGTAAAGGAGGCAGGGAAGCAAAACTGTAGAAAAGTTTGGGTGGGGACTCAGTCTTCTCCTGGATGAATCCTCGGATAGCTTATCCAGTCCCAAGCTGTCAGCCCTAACACAGACATGCAACACAAAGTGGAATTGGCATGATGTGTGTATACATATACATACATGTGAATATATGTAACAACAATAAAGGAGAGGTCAAGAATTCGAGGAGGCGTCAGGTAGGTGTTGGAGGAGTTGGAGGAAGGTGAAGGAGGGTCCGTGATGTTAACTACATGGTTGCAAAACTCATGGCTGAAATTCTCAAAAAGAAAATTATATAACTGTTTGAGTAAAAACAATAAAATCAATGAAAATTATAAGCTGAAAAGGAATCAATACAATCACACCAGTTAGATCTACAATGAAGTAAAAGAAAGAAAGAAAAAAAAACAACAAATAGGCTATAAAAATCAAACTATTGACTGATTTTAAAAGGTGAACTCCAGCCAGGAGTGGTGGTGGTGCACACCTTTAATCTCAACAACTCAGGAGGCAGAGGCAAGTGGATCTCTGTGAGTTTGAGGCCAACCTCTTCTACACAGTTAACTCCAGAACAGCCAGGACTACATAGAAAGACTGTGTTTCAAAACAAAACAACAAACAAACCAACAGGTAAACTCCAATACCGAATGGTTATCCCTCAAACTGTGTGTGCCAATAGCATTATATGGACTCAACAGGTTATACTTGAGAATGTATGTACATATAAATGTATATATGCATGCAATAACAATTAGTGTTTTTAAAAAGCCATCAGTTTTAAGGAGAGTGGAGAGGTTTTGGAGGGAGTAAAGGAAAGGGGAAAATGTTGTAATTAACTTGAACCCTTATTACTGCTGTTAATAATTGATTGCTTCTGAACCCTAAGTTGTAGGTAGGTAGTAATTAAGTAATTTTGATTTTCCTTTCTGGTATTTATTTTCAACTTTTATTTTGAGTTTTGACACAGGGTTTTGAAATCAAAACAAGATTGTAGAATTCTAAGTGTTCTTCTCCAGGCTATATGGTGCCGAAGATATAGGCCAGGATGCTACCTATTTCCCGAGTGAACACTTCTGGTTTTAGAGATATAATAATATCAAAAATTTAATGGTGAACTTTACTTTTATTTGTTCATAAACAATTTATATTGAGCAGTAATAAATGGTTAGAAATGAAAACAATGCGCTCAAATAAATAAAATACAGGCAAAATTATCATAATATACACAGTGACATCCCGTTTGGTGAAACTGATTTTCCTCATGAAATTGGGTGAGTAGGGAGGCAGGGAGGACCTGGAGCAGTTGAGGTTGGGGAAAAACATGATCAAAACATCATAAGAAAGAAATGTTAATAATAAATAGAAAATGTATTATCATGATAAAATATCATTTCAGGAAAAAATATTTCAGAAGAAAAATAGAGATAAAAATTTAATGATAACACATACTATGTGTAAATGGTTTAAATATAGAATTACCATATGCAGCAGTAATATAAAAACCATGTATATTCCATAAGCACATTTAGGAATATAAAAAAATCTGTAAAAGCACAATATGATTTTTTTTAAAGCTACTATGTATCTCTTGAATGGTTTGATTTTTCCTCTTGGAGGCTATAACATTCATAAATAGCTTTCAGCCAACTTCAAGCCAGTGAATATTAAGAATAATTCAATATATGATGGGAAAGCAAGAACATTCTCTGTCCTCACAGGGGCTGAAACACATAGATCAAACATCAGAAGCACATGTGATGTTTACAGTTATGTTACACCTAAATTATTTATGCAAATTACATAGCTCCAAACAAGGCGTGCTCTAATAAGACTTCAAAGTGAGCTAAAACATGAATTTTAGCTTCTAGTTAGTAAAGAACAGTTAATACATAGCATCCTCTGTCAGTTATTTTCTATTGCTATAAAGAGACACGATGGCCAAGGCAACGCATAGAATGAGTCGGGCTGGGAACAAGTAGACTACATGGCTGCCTTATTATGCTCTGGGACTGTTGTAGACATTTAGGCTCAGACAAGGCAAGTACTAGGATTTACACAGAATATATACTCAGATCACTTGCCGGGGTTAACTTTTAGGGTGGCTGACTTCTGGAGAGGGAGCAGTTGTCCTGGGGCATGAATGGCCAGCTCAGGTTTGATTAAGAATCTGCTAATGCCATCACAAAATAAGCATCTTCGAAAGCATCATTTAATGATAACATTGAAAAAGCTATTAAAGCTATTTGGCAGTGCAGAGATTATGAGTGATGCAAATATCAGGAGTATGGCTGCTGCTTTGTAACCATTGTGCAAGCTTTTTCAGTGAGGAATTAACCATTTTTAGAACTTTATCTCTTATCTAGGAATTTTAATTGGTTGAATAATTTGCTTATATTAAATATTTGCCTCAGACAAAAAATTAAAGTGATGGGTTGAATATATTTTATTAATATTAGTTAAATATAACCATACTTGTTTATTAATCTATTCCAATTAGCTTTGAAGCTTTGCTTCTTGACCAGGTTGAGTGCTATTTCACTGTGAGAGTCTATATCAATGACATTTTACTTGTGCACAAGTGTTCAGCCTAAAATTCAGGTTTTAAGGCCCATCTTTCTAAGAAATAGCATTTAATTTTTGATAATAAAAATAGTATACAACGGAGGATCCAAGATGGCGGCAAGCAGTGTGGACCGTGTTTGGAGGCTCCAGTGAACAATTCAGGGAATTGCACAGATTTCTGAGCCAGGAACACCGAGGTCCGAACATCATGGCAGCGGGAGTGCTGCTGTACACGGGAGGAGCGTGGATTTTCTCTGATCAGAGTGGCAGTGGCAGAGGCAGCAGCACCAGCGGCACCAGCGGCGGTGGCTGAGGATTGCAGCTCATAGCCTTCCGGTGGAGGTGATTGGTGTGGTGGCTGGTGGGAGTTGCTGCGGGAGAGGGAACTCTGGGCAGGATTTGGGACGCGTGGAGCCTTCGGACCCAGACTGGACTCGGTGGACAGTTCAGCCCCAGAGTCCCGGGTACTGGCCCAGCCCAGCAAGCAATTCTGCCCGAGGCACTAACTCAGCTTCGGCCACAGCTCCCCTGCTGTGGCGCAGACTTAGTGGAGCGCCCAGTTCCATCCTAGGCACCACCTCAGCTCAGCGGCAGCTCCCCTGTGGTGACACAGTCTGGGCGGAGCACTCGGTTCCACCACCGGCGCTAACTCAGCGAAACCGCAGTTCTCTTGCTGTGATGCAGCCTGAGCGGAGCACTCAGTTCCAACACTGGCACTGACTCAGTAGAACCGCAGTTCTCCTGCTGTGACGCAGGCTGGACAGAGCGCTCGGTTCCACCAGCTCTAAGACTCTGGTTGGACACAGTGTGCAGTTTGAATCCAGAATTCCTGGCTGAGATTGGTGGACAGTTCAGGTCCTGAGTCAATAACTGACCACAGCACGCACTTTGGGCCAAAAGGCCCTAGCTGAGCTTGGTGCGTGTCCCAGCCCAAAAATTCTGGCTGGACCCTGTGTGCATTTTAGGCTCAGAATCCCTAGCTGAGCTCGGCAGACGGTTAGGCCCTGAGAATCTAGCTGAATTCAGCCCATGGTTCGGGCCCAGTGTTCCTGGCTGGACTTGGCAGGGAACACAGAAGGCTGTGGATACCTTGGCCTGACCCAACGCTCATTCAGAGACCCAGAACAATTGCAGAACCCACAGCACAGGGGGGCTGAAGATCACTGGCTGTGAGAGACCAGAACAACAGGGCTAACCTCATAACATCCACACCAGTGAAGCTTTGAGCTCCCAGCCTAGGGAAATCGTGAGAAAACAAGTGAATCTATCATCAGACTCCCTCCATCCAACTGTGGAAGCTACCCAAAAAAAAAAAAAAAAAACAAAGACGGCAAGATGTCTAAAGGACAGCGAAAAAGCATATGCAAAAAAACCCAAAACAACATGGCGTCTCCAGTTTCCAGCTATCCCAAAGAAAACAACCCAGAGAACTCAAATACAACGGAAATACAAGAAAATGACCTCAAATCCTTAGTAATGAGGATGATAATGGAGGAAACAAGTAAACTTCGTAATCAAATGCAGGAAGACGCAGACAAACAGGTGAGAGACATAAAAGAAGCACATAGACTGTAACTGGAAAAATTGCAGGAAAATGCAAACAACCAAATGAAAGAAATAAATAAAACGGTTCAAGCTCTGAAGACCTATAAAGAGGCAATGGAAGAAACTCAGGAATATACAAAAAATCAGATGAAAGAAATCAAAAAATGAGTTCAAGATCTGAAAATGAAAATGGATTCAATAATAAACACACAGACAGAAGAAAAACGAGAACGTGAGACCTCAGAGAAGAAGGCGAGCAACACAGAGGTGAGCTTTTCTAACAGAATCCAAGAGATGGAAGAACGAATCTCAGGGCTAGAAGATACAATCACAGATCTTGAATCAACCATTAAAGAAAATGCCAAATCTGGAAAACTCCTGACACAAAACATCCAAGAAATTAAGGACACCATGAAAAGAAGAAATTTGAGGGTAATAGGCATTGAAGAAAGAGAAGATATCAGACTCCAGGGCCCAGAAACTATTCTCAACAAAATCATAGAAGAAAATTTCCCCAATCTAAAGAAAGAGATGCCTATAAACATACAAGAGGCCTACAGAACACCAAATAGAATTGACCAGAAAAGAAAAACTGCCCATCACATAATAATCAAAACACAAAACATGCAGAACAAAGAAAAAATATTAAAAGCTGCAAGGGAAAAGGGACAAATAACATTTAATGGTAAACCTATCAGATTTACACCCGACTTCTCAGCAGAGACCATAAAAGCCAGAAGGGCCTGGACAGAGATCCTGCAAACCCTAAGAGACCACAGATGCCAGGCCAGACTACTTTACCCAGCAAAATTATCAATAACCATTGATGGAGAAAACAAAATATTCCATGATAAAAACAAATTCAAACAGTACCTATCCACAAATCCAGCTTAACAGAAGGTACTAGAAGGGAAACTCCATTCCAAAGGGTCAAGCTACAACCAAAACTACCCAGGAAATAGATAACTATCCCATCTCAAAAACACAACTACACAAACGCTCGACTGGAAACAACATCAAAATTAAGACTCTTAACAGTCACTGGTCATTAATATCTCTCAACATCCATTGTCTCAATTCTCCAATAAAAAGACACAGACTAACTGAATGGGTACATAAACAAGATCCAACATTCTTCTGCATCCAAGAAACACATCTCACCCATAATGAAAGGCATTACCTCAGTGTAAAAGGTTGGAAAAAAATATTCCAAGCAAATGGTCACAAGAAGCAAGCAGGCATAGCCATTTTAGTATCGAACAAAATAGACTTTCAACCAAAATTAATCAAAAGGGATGAGGAAGGACACTTCACACTCATCAAAAGTAAAGTCAACCAAGATGACATCACAATTCTGAACATCAATGCTCCCAATACAAGGGCACCCACATTTGTAAAAGTTCTGCTAAAAAAGCTTAAACCACACATTGATCCCCACACAATAATAGTGGGAGACTTCCACACCCCACTCTGACTGAAGGATAAGTTATTGAAACAAAAACTAAGCCGAGAAATAACATCATTAACCAATGCCATGGGTCAAATGGATCTAACAGATATCTATAGAACCTTTCACCCAAACAAGAAAGAATATACCTTCTTCTCTGCACCCCATGGAACCTTCTCCAAAATTGATCACATCGTAGGTCACAAAGCAAGCCTCAATAGATACAAGAGGATTGAAATAATACCTTTTATCTTATCAGATCACCATGCTCTTAGGCTGCAATTCAACAACAACAGAAATAACAAAAAGCCTACATGGACATGGAAACTAAACAACTCTCTGCTAAATGACACCTGGGTCAGAGAAGAAATAAAGAAAGAAATCAAGGAGTTTCTGAAATTCAATGAAAATGAAGAAACAACATACCCAAATTTGTGGGATACATTGAAAGCAGTGCTAAGAGGAAAATTCATAGCACTAAGTGCCTTTAAAAAGAAATTGGAAACATTGCACATAAGCATCTTAACGGCACAACTGGAAGCCCTAGAAAAAAAAGAAGCAGAAACACCCAAGAGGAGTAGACGCCTGGAAATAATCAAACTCAGGGCTGAAATTAACAAATTAGAAACTAGAAAAACAGTCCAAAGAATCAACAAAACCAAAAGCTGGTTCTTTGAGAAAATCAACAAGATAGACAGACCGTTAGCCAAACTAACTAAAAGGCAGAGAGACAGTATTGAAATCAACAAAATCAGAAATGAAAAGGGAGACATAACAACAGACACTGAAGAAATTCAAAGAATCATAAGATCCTACTTTGAAGGCATATACGCCACAAAATTTGAAAATCTAAGGGAAATGGGCGATTTTCTTGATCAATTTCACTTACCAAAGTTGAATGAAGAACAGATAAACAAGCTAAATAGTCCCATTTCCCCTACAGAAATAGAAGCAGTCATCGATGGTCTCCCAACCAAAAAAAGCCCAGGGCCAGATGGTTTTAGTGCAGAATTCTACGAGACCTTCAAGGGCGAGCTAATACCGATACTCTTCAAGCTACTCCAAAAGATAGAAATGGATGGAAAATTACCAAATTCATTCTATGAGGCCATAGTCTCATTGATACCTAAACCTCACAAAGACTCAACAAAGAAAGAGAATTTCAGACCAATTTCTCTTATGCACATAGATGCAAAAATACTAAATAAAATACTTGCAAAACGAATACAGGAACACATCAAAGATATCATTCATCATGACCAAGTAGGCTTCATTCCAGGCATGCAGGGATGGTTTAAATATATGGAAATCCATCAATGTAATCCACCATATAAACAAGCTGAAAATAAAAAAAACCACATGATCATCTCCTTGGATGCAGAGAAAGCATTTGATAAAATTCAACACCCATTCATGTTTGAAGTTTTAGAGAGATCGGGGATACAAGGCACTTTCCTCAACATAATAAAGGCTATATACAGCAAGCCAATAGCCAAAATCAAAGTAAATGGTGAGATACTCAAGGAAATTCCTCTAAAACCGGGAACAAGGCAAGGCTGCCCACTCTCTCCATATCTCTTCAATATAGTACTCGAAGTTCTAGCCAGAGCAATAAGACAACAAAAGGAGATCAAGGGTATCCAAATGGGAAAGGAGGAAGTCAAATTATCCCTATTTGCAGATGATATGCTAGTGTACAATAGTGGCCCTCAAAATTCCACCAGAGAACACCTAAAGATTATAAACACCTTCAGCCAACTGGCTGGATACAAAATTAACTCAAAAAAGTCTGTAGCCTTCCTATACACAAATGACAAGCCACAAGCCACATTAGCCACAAGCAATATAAAATATCTAGGAGTTACCCTAACTAAACAAGTGAAGGACTTGTATGAAAAAAATTTCAAAACTCTGAAGAAAGAGATTGAAGATGACCTGAGAAGATAGAATGATCTTTCTTGCTCATGGATCGGGAGAATTAACATAGTAAAAATGGCCATCCTACCAAAAGTAATCTACAGATTCAATGCAATCCCTATCAAAATACCTACACAATTTTTTAAAGACCTGAAAGTTCAATTCTGAACTTCATATGGAAAAACAAAAAACCCAGAATAGCTAAAACAATCTTGTACAATAAAAGGTGCTCCGGAGGAATCTCCATACCTGATCTCAAACTGTACTATAAAGCAATAGTAATTAAAACAGCATGGTACTGGCACAGCAACAGGCTGGTTGATCAGTGGAATCGAATCGAAGACCCAGATATGAATCCACACACATATGGTCACTTGATTTTTGACAAAGAAGCCAAATCCATTCAATGGAAAAAGGATAGCATCTTCAACAAATGGTGCTGGTCTAACTGGAGGTCTATGTGTAAAAAAATGCAACTGGACCCATATTTGTCACCTTGCACAAAACTCAAATCCAAGTGGATTAAAGACCTCAACATAAAACCAGAGACACTAAGTTACTTAGAGGAAAAAGTGGGGAAGAGCCTGGAACATATTGGCACAGGAGACAACTTCCTGAACAGAACACCAATGGCCCAGGCCTTAATGTCAACCATTAATAAATGGGACCTCATGAGGCTGAGAAGCTTCTGTAAGGCAGGAGACACTGTCAAGAGAACAAAGCGACAGCCTACAGACTGGTAAAAAATCTTCACCAACCCTACATCTGACAAAGGTCTAATATCCAAAATATATAAAGAACTCAAGTTGCCTCACATTTGACCATGTCCCCTGGAGGGGGTGACCTGGTGGCACTCAGAGGAAGGACAGCAGGTAGCCAAGAAGAGATTTGATACCCTATGAGAATATACAGGGGGAGGTAATCCCCCCCAGGAACAGTCATAGGGGAGGGGAATAATGGGAAAATGGGGGGGGGGGAGGAATAGGAGGATACAAGGGATGGGATAAACATTGAGATGTAACAAGAATAAGTTAATAAAAAAAAAAAAAGAAATTAAACACCACCAAACCGAATAACCCAATTGAGAAATGGGGCTTGGAACTAAACAGAGAATTCTCAACAGAGGAGTATCAAATTGCTGAGAAACACTTAAAGAAATGCTCAACCTCCTTAGTCATCAGGGAAATGCAAATCAAAACAACTCTGAGATTCCATCTTACACCCATCAGAATGGCTAAGATCAAAAATTCAAGTGACACCACACGCTGGCGAGGATGTGGGGAGAGAGGAACACTCCTTCATTGCTGGTGGGAATGCAAACTAGTACAGCCACTTTGGAAATCTATCTGGTGCTATCTCAGAAAAATGGGAATAGGGCTTCCTCAAGACCCAGCTATTCCACTCCTTGAAATATACCCAGAAGATGCTCCAGCACACAACAAGAAAACTTGCTCAACCATGTTCATAGCAGCCTTATCCATAATCACCAGAACATGGAAACAGCCTAAGTGTCCCTCAGTAGAAGAGTGGATAAAGAAACTGTGGTACATATACACTATGGAATACTACTCAGCTATTAAAAACAAGGAATTCCCGAAATTTGTGGATAAATGGATTGAGCTAGAAATGATCATAATGAGTGAGTTAACCCAGAAGTAGAAAGAATCGAATGGTATATACTCACTTATATCTGCATACTAGCCCAAGGGGCATGTCCCACGAAAGCCTTTACTTACCAGGAAACTGTGACAGAGAGGAAGGCATCCTATTGGGACTCTAAATGAGAGACGCATGGGAGAATAGCAAAATAAAAGGATACAGAGGGTCCTAGAAATCTACAAGTAGAACAATATGATAGGCAGATTTGGGCCCAGGGGTCCCGCTCAAACTAAGGCACCAGCCAAGGACAATACAGGAGGTAAACTTTAAACCCCTTCCCAGATCTAGCCAATGGTCAGAACATTCTCCACAGTTGAGTGGAGAGTGGGATATGACTTTCTCACGTACTCTGGTGCCTCATATTTGACCATGTCCCCTGGAGGGGGAGACCTGGTGGCACTCAGAGGAAGGACAGCAGGTTGCCAAGAAGAGACTTGATACCCTATGAGCATATACAGGGGCACGTAATCCCCCTCAGGAACAGTCATAGGGGAGGGGAATAATGGGAAAATGGGGGGGGGAGGAATGGGAGGATACAAGGGATGGGATAAACATTGAGATGTGACAAGAATAAATTAAAAAAATAGTATAAAACATTAGCTGGTTAATCTGTGAAGTAATTGCTTTTGTCTTTTCTCAAAGACACTGTTTTTCTTGAAACACATTTCAAGGGAGGAAAGTGTATGGTATGTGTGCATATGAGGTAGAATGCTGTACAAAAAGAAACTGTACCACTAAATGTACACATGATGCACATGCATGTCTGTTACCTTATACATTGTTGACTATTAATTTTCTAAATGCCTTAAAATTCCATTTCATTAAAGTCAGAGAAGCTTGTGCAGAATATACTTAAATCTGGGGTGTTTTTTCATGGTTTTTCTGTTATTGGTTTCAGACTATTTCTCTAATTGCTTTACCCTTTCAAAGCAATTTCATGCAAATAATTTCATGCAACAGTAATATTTCTTATTAGAATAAGACAGGCCTGGGATATTATAGTTCTATTACCAAGTTAGTATGGGTAATGCCATGATATTTCCAAATTTATTTTTATTTATATGAATGTGCGTATCTATGTGATTGTATGCCACCTTTTTTGAGTGCCTTCAGAAGACAGAATAAGGTGTCAGATTACATGGAGCTCAAGTTACAAGCAGTTGACATAGTCACCTGACATAAAAGCTGGGAAGTGAATTCAGGTACTACAGAAGAGCACATGCGCTTAACTGCAGAGCCATCTCTGCAGCCTTCCATGACAATTCTTTACAGGTCTTTTATATGGTGCATACACAGGTTAGTAACACACAGTCGTAATTAGCATCCCTGATGTCCAGTTTTCCCCTAAAAGTAATATAAAAGAAGATACTTTCAAGAGAGAGTGTTATCTTTGAATATTCTCAAAAGTTCAAATTATCACCACAGTAGAATATTTCCCTTTTCTAACAGAAGAGGGTGAAAATAATCATTGTGTAAATGTAGCCAGGAGCACCTTCAAATAGGCTTATGTTCTATCTGGAAACAGACACAGTAAAGTGTGATTTAGAGTAAATGCCACATGCAGCGTTTTCACATGACAACCCCAGCAACTTCAGAGCCTTCAGCTTGTAACCTTGCCACTGAGAAAGCTGTCCAGTAAGGTTTTTCGCAGTAATGCAGACTGAAATCCGTCCTTTCAAACTAGAGTAGTTTGCCTCTGGAATCAAAGTAGTGTGCTCGGTCAATGCCGTGAACATGTGAAAACAACGTGTTTTCTATTCATTTCAACTTTTTCCATTATTTACTGAAACAATGAATGTGAAATGACTTGTTATTATGCTATAAACAGACAGTGGAAAAAATCAGACCGAAGCACATCCTAAAAACTCTTATTAACTATCCAGTGGCATGCTGTGGCTTTCCTATAGGATAATATTATTCATAGATAATTCATGTCTTGCTGATCATTAAAATCAAAGATGCTAGGAAGGTTACTGTAACAGGTACACTAAGAAACTCCCAATTATAGCCACAGTGTAGAAAGAACAATTTAATTAAAAACAAGCAAACAACAAACCTATCCAGCTGCCTAGGACAGTGGAGGACAGTAACAGCTGCAAAGCTCGTGAGGTTTTCATATGGGTCTATAGCAGGAGGAGGATGCTCAAACACTGGCACAGCAAAGTTGTTCGGGGACTGTGTCGGGCAGGCGAGGTGCTGACAGCTGTGCTTAGCAGCATTCAGGCAGCCTAACAGGGCTTCTGAGAAATGCTTAGGGTTCTGTTTCCTGGAAGAGGAAAAAAAAACAGACAAACTAAGGTGGATATCAAGCTGTTACCCTAAAATACTGACATCAACACTGCCATTGGGGGACTGGCCTTGTGATCTAACAGTTTCCATGTTTTGAATGTTTGTGTTACCCCAAATTTTGAACTTTAGCCAGGAGTTATCACATTAGGATGTGGGGTGCCTGGAAAAGTGGATTGTGAGAGTGGAGGGTCATCACTGGTGCTACAGCCCTCATAAAACAGCCCCAAACAATTGCCCTGTCTCCTCCACCATATAAGAACATAGTGAGATGTACCACCAGTGAGCCAGGAAGGGGTGCACAGCTGGACGGAATTTCCCAGTACCTTCGTGCTAGGTTTCCCAGCACCAACAACAGTAAGAAATTAATTTCTGTGTGAGCTACCTAGATTATGACACTTTGCTGAACCTTCCTAATTCAAACATTTACTGGGTTGATTAATGCCTCCCTGAAGTGTATGTCCCCCTTAGAACATGCAAATGTGGCCTTACTTGGAAATAGGGTCATGCAGATATAATCAAGCTAAGATGCTGTTACACTTCCTTAAGATGAGCCGTAAGCCATAGAAAATCCTTTTCATTAAAGGAAAGGAGCCTTTAGATGTGGAGATGCAAAGGGGGGCAGGAGTTCCATATAAATATAGAGGTATACATTAAAACCATGTGTAAGCCAAACATTAAAATTAAATCATGATAAACAGAGACTGTCTGTAGCTACCCAAAGCTAGGCAGGCAAGGTGGATGAAATGTCTTCTTCTCAAGGTCGTCAGACAAACCAACCCCACTGCGACCCTAATTTCAAGCCTGGACTGCCCAGACTGTCACATAACTGCAGAGAAACACATATCTTTTATCCACCATCAGCAACATTATGCAGAGGTTTCCAGCACCTGAAACTGAAAAAGGCAGAAGGTTTTTCTCCCTAACCAGAAAGGTCCAATGATCGCTTGATGATCATCCCTCTACTATAGGTCAGAATAGAACTCTTCTTCACATGTCTGTCACATAACATTTGTCAAGAACCCTTGCCCACTCTTATACTTGTAGCTATCTCTATGATGGAGGAGCTGCTAGAAGAAACAACTGACTCACCCTCCACAAGTATCATGTGGGCAGTTTTATCTGAGAATGGAGTCATTTGATTGGAAAAAAGAGTGTACAAATTGATAAAAATTAAACTACTGTGGGCCGTTTATTACTCACATCTTCTCATGAGGCACAGACAATTTCTGAAACAGGGTACCATTGATTTTGTTATGTCACTGACACAGGTTTGGCGATCACAGTGAGTCTGCCTGAAAGTCACTTTGGAACTGAATGACCTTGAGAAAGTCATAATACTTCTCTGTTTTAGATTTTAAACCATGGAAGTGAACACCACTGCTAAAGTTAACGAATAATATCAACATGTTTACAAATTCTTGACACATGATAAAAACAGAAAAGTAAACGGGTAGTTCTTTTCATTGCTTCGTCTAGATTTCTGTAAAGATTTGTCTACATGTGTCTGTGGTGTGAAAGAGTGTACATTTGTGTGTGGGTGTGGGGAACAGAGATGATGTAAGGGCCCTCCTCTGCCATCCTCTCTTGCTTTGAGGCAACAGAAGATGGCAGAACTTGGGCTTGAAGTAAGGGCTTGTATTTTCTTGCCTAGACAGAAAGCCAGCAAGGCCCAGGGATCCTGCTGTCTCTGTTCAGCTCAGAGCTACAGTTTGAAGCCCACATAACATGGCCAACTTGTCTTGTGGGTGCTGGATCAGATCTCAAATTCTCATGGTTGTAAACTAAGCAATCTTAGAGGCTGAACCATCTCTCCAGCCCTTCACATAGCTTTTTAAATGACAAGCTGCAATGTCTTTTTGTTAACCCCTTACTGACCCTAAAGTTATTTTCATACAATATATTCTGACGATGGTTTTCCCTTCCTCATTTCCTCCCCACTCTCCCTCCCCCTTTCCACCTTCATGCCTTCTTACTCTCTTTTAAGAAAAGAAACAAGCAAATAAAAATAAAATAAAAAGACAAACAAGAATAAAACAAAACAATCAAAAAGAAACCAAGAAAGAGTACTATAAACACACACCCATTAAAAAACTCAAAATTGATTTCCAAAGTGGCTGCACAAGTTTGCACTCCCACCTGCAGTGAGGGTGTATGTCCGTCCCATTTGCTCTACGTGCACACCAGCGTGTGCTGTCACTAGAGTTTTTGATCTTAACCATTCTGACAGGTGTAACATGGAATCTCAAAGTTGTTTTGATTTAAATTTCATTGATTACTAAGGACATTGGACATTTCTTCAAGTACTTCTTAGCCATTAGAGATTCCTCTGTCGTGAATTTTCTGTTTAGATCTGTACCCAATTTTTAATTGGATTATTTGGTTTGTTGATGTTTAATCTCTTGAGTTCTTCCTATTTTTTGGATATTAGCCCTCTGTTGGATGTGGGGTTGGTGAAGATCTTTTCCCAATCTGTAGGCTGCCATATTGTTCTGTTGACAGTGTCCTTTGCGTTTCAGTTTCATGAAGTCTCATTAATTATTGATTTTAGTGCCTGTGTTATTGGTGTTCTGTTCAGGAAGTTGTCTCCTGTGCCAATGTGTTCAAGGCTATTACCCACTTTCCTTCTCTCAGGTTCAGTGTACCTGGGTTTATGTTGAGGTCTTTGAACTACTTGGACTTGGATTATCTCCAGGGTGATAGGCATAACAAGGCAAGATTTCCAGTGGAGGAGCTGAGATACCAACCCAGCCACAAAATCTCCAACCTACATTTTGTCCTGCCTACAAGATATGCTGGGGTAAAGGTATCACAGAAATTGTGGGAGTGGCCAAGCAATGACTGGTCCAGCTTGAGACCCATGCCACAAGAGGGAACCCACCCCTGACAGTGCCTGGAGGGCCTGAAGCCAGAGGCTGGATAGCCCAGAGGCCAAAGATAGAGCCAAATACATCCAGAAAAAAAAAAAGGAAAGAAATAAAAGAAAAAGAGAGAGGAAGGAAGGAAGGAAGGGAGGGAGGGAGGGAGGGAGGGAGGGAGGGAGGATGGAAGGAAGGAAGGAAGAAAAAATGATTCCTAATGATATTGTACTACACTTGTAGACAGGACCCTAGCATATTTGTCATCAGAAAGCCTCCTTCCAGCAACTGATAGAAACAGAAGCAGAGGCCCACAAATTGGGCAGAGTTTGGTGAATTCTGAGGAAGAAGGGAAGGAAGGATTGTAGGATACAGAGGGGTCAAGGACAGCATAAGAAAACACACAGAATTAAGTAACCTAAGCTCATAGGGGCTCACAGAGACTAAGTTGACCATCAGGGAGTCTGCATGGGTCTGCCCTAGGCCTTCTGCATATGCTTGTGTAGCTTGGTGCTCTTGTGGAGCTCCTAACAGTTGGAGTGAGGGTATCTCTAACACTTTTGCCTGCTTTGGAGAGCCTTTTCCTCCTACTGGGTTAACTCCTCATTAACATGACGCTATGTGCCTAGTCTTATTGCAACTTGACATGCCATGTTTAATATTCCTGAGAGTCCGTTTTACCCTTTTCTAAAGGGAAGCAAAAGAGAAGTGGATAGGGGTTGAGGCAGGGACTTGGAGGAGAGGAAGAAGGAGAAACTGTAGTGGGGATGGAGTATATGAGAGAACAAATTTAAAGTTTAAAAAAAAAACCCTCAAAATTGGAAATTATATAAGAGAGAAGCAAAAGACCAGTAAGCTTGAAAAACAAATGCCCACACAAAGGAATATGAGACAGAAAAAAAAACTCTAGAAATACCATTAATTTTATTTTGTCTTGGCTATCTACTGATGTGCATTGAGACTGCATTTGAGTGTGGCTTTTGTATCCACTGAAACTCTGCTGGAGACAATCGTTTGTCCTTTAGAGAGGGTTGTTCACTGGAGATAACCTGGTAGTTTGGGAATAGAAACCTGTGGCTATGTCCCCATGTGCATATGCCTGCTCAGACCCTATTCACGCTGTGGCAGTCTCTGTGAGGTCATCTGTACTCCCATCAGTTCTGTTGTGTCTGGAAGACACTGTCTCCTCGGTATCATCCATCTCCTCTGTTCCTCACAGTATTTCCCCCTTCTCTTCCACAGAGTTCCCTGAGCCCCAAGGGGAGGGATTTGAGGATTTGGTTCACTAGGTATTTGAGACTGTAAATATTTATCTTTAAGAGAGAGGAAAAAATGAAAATCTCTTCTCTCCTATGTGAGTCTAAACCTCTAAAAATAAACTCAACTGGGGAATCTATAAACCTACCCAAAAATCAAGATTCCATCATTATTTTCTGAGTATGCTTAAACACTTAACTTGTACTTTGTGACCCTTAAGGTGCTATAATTATTATAATTATTAATGATATGTAACACTATAACCATGTCTGTGGAAAGCCTTGAGGACATTACTGTGAGTCCTAGGCATCCCATTCTTCACCACACTTGTGTATGTGTGTGTGCTTGTGTGTACTTGTGTGCATGCGGATGTCAGAGGCCAACTCTGTTCTCTGCTTCTACATCAGTCCCAGGAGCTGGACTCTGCTCATCATATCCCTTTATCTCCTGGACCATCTCAGTGACCTTAGCAATACCCTCCTTTAGAAATGCATTGTCCATATTCTTGTCCCTTAAGACATATTCTGTTTACATTTTATTATTTATTCATAAATCATGAGTAGTATTGTGGTCATTAAATATCCTAATGTTTCATAACACTTATATAATGCATGTTATGAGAAATTTTGTCAACATGGTTTGGTTAAGAAATGTCTAAGATAATAGTGAAGCACACCCTTGGTGTGTCTGTGGGGACTTTTACAGACAGGATTAACTGACGAGAAACACGTGCCCTGAATGTTGGTGGCACTATCCAATGGACTGTGTCCCAGGCAGAAGGAAAGGAGAAACATAGAGAAAGCCAGGAGAGTGGTGGAATGTATCTCTGTGAGGCTGGTTTGATGCAAATACAAGAGGAAGTTTATTGGTCCTATGCAAGGCGACAGGGTCTAACTTCACCTGAGGAAGAGGCGACCCCAGGAACAAGAGCACTGAGTTCTTACAGTTCTCTTAAATCCTATTGGCTACTTAACATGAGCTTTAATTCTATTGGGTAGTTCTAAAACTATGCCTCAGCTCGGGGGTGTTCAGGGCCAGAGGGGAGCTTGTTTTAACTGTCTCAGGGTGGTAGAGAGTGGGGTAAGTTCCTGTTTGTGCAGGCTAGGACTGTCAGTTCGGCAGGATGGAATTCCTCAGAGCCTGTCCCCTCCTTGACCTTGCTTCAAAACGGAATCAAGTTGCATCTCTCATCTCCCTCTGCTTCCTAGCCTGCCAAGATTATGAGCAAGTAGCCTGTGTTCCTGTAACCACAGTGCCATACTGCCCCTGCTGCCATTCTACACTGCACCATCTAAGTGTGAGCAGGAGAAAGCCTTCCACCATTGGATTGCTTTTTGCTCCGTGTTTGGTCATAGCAACTAGAGACGCAACTACTACAGTTGGGCGTTCTTAGATTTAAAGCCTCAAGATTTAAACACCTCTTCAAATCTAAAAAAGTACAAATTCTTGTTCTTTCAAAACAAACTTGGGCAAAGCCTAGTGGCTCCTGCCTGACCTCGAAGCACTCAGGAAACAAGAAGCAGAAGTATGGTAAAGAATTTAAAGTAATCCTTGGGGTATGGTGTCAAACCCTGTCTCAAGAAATAAACAGACAAAACGTTTGAAAAAATAGTTGCCCAAAATTTATCTCACCCGTTTTTAAATTTATACAGCAAGAGACAGGAGTGATGGCTCAGTAGTTAAGAGCACTGGCTGCTCTTAGAGAGGGCCCTGGTTCAATTCCCAGGCCCCTAACTCAACCTCTCTGGTCTCCACAGGCACCAGGCATGCATATGGTGCACAGACACACATGCAAGCCAAATACTCACACAATACATAAAATTTAAATTAATTAACTAAAGTTATACAAAATACACTGAGATCCTTGTTAATGGGGCCTAAGGGTCTCACCACGTTAAGATCTGAAAAGGTCAGGAGATTAAGTGAACATAGCTATGTCCTCACACAGATCACTGTTGGCTCAGTCTCCTACAAAGGCATGCACAAAGCAATGTGTTTGTGGAGAAAGTGTATTCCCTTAGTTCTTTACAAGTATAGGACCAGGTTATGAAATTCAGGTCTAGAAGTTTGTGGATCTTTGAAAGAAAATGAAAGGAAACAACAAATATTATATGATCCTTCACTTCATCCTACTGGCTCACTATTTAATTATTATTCAGGGTCATTCCAGAAGCTATAATCTCAATTCCTAAAATAAAAATTCTGTTCACCATTGCCATGGCATTTGAGAGACAGTGACAGAATATCTACCTAAAATTGATCTGGCTTTCTCTCTTTTTTTTCCCCCTTTCATTTTGTGTGGGACCCAGGCCATGGCATGATGCCACCAGCATTTCAGTGACCTAAACTTTAGTTTCCACTTCAATGGCTTGTCATTGGAGAGATTAAGAGACTAGAATGGGAGAGGTGGAGAGGTGACGCTTTGAATTGTTTGTCCAGCACAAGACAGACATTTTCAGATGGACCATGTCAGTGTTGCTAGTAGTAACTAATAGTTCTTCACTAAGATTGTGCAGTGAGACAGGCACCCACTAATCTATATTTACACAGTGTCCATTTCCTGGGAAATGTGGTGTCCTTCATGCCTGTCCCCATGGCGTTAAGTAGGTGTAGTCACTGAAAGAACCCTCTATTTCTGTCATGGTTTTAGTCCTATTAACTGAAAATTACAAACAATCTTTCAAAAACTATAAACAATCTTTGAGCTGTGACTGCACACCAGTTGTAAAACCAAAGAAACCATCAATAATAATTTGAAGAAGGTCCTCTGGCCTCACTAACATAAGCCTCATACACCTGGGATATGATTTCAATATTTTCTTTGGGGGAAGAGTAAGGGGTCAGCCTCTTAAGATAAGCCTGCAGGGAATTTCTGTAAAGAAGACAGAACTACCAATAAATCATTGATTACATTTTCTCCCCTTAAATCTGCCCTCCAAACATCCTCACTGCTTTCTCTACTTAAACTATTTCTAAACTTTCTGCCATCTTCTTGTTTACTTATCTGAAGAAAACCTCCATCCTGTTCCCATGATCCCTTTACAGGATTTTGTTTGTCAAACACATACATGAGAGATATTTCTAAGGAAGAGTCAGTAGAACACAAAGATGTCTTTGCTATCAGAGCAAGGGAGAAAGTAGTGTTTAAAGAGCCAGAGTCTGAAGAGATAGGTGACTGGTGGATATTTCAGTGGAGTTTTTCCTCTTGCACATGTGAGCGATGTGCGGCACAGATTCCTTATCGACAGGTTTGCTGCCAGCATAGGGTTCAGGACACTTACCCAGACTTCTCCCTACACACGGGAGAAACTGCAAAAGGATAAGTCAGAGTTTTCTAAAACATCCTTTTTGTTTTGCTCATTTATTTTAAAGTGTTTTTTATTTTATTTTATTGGCCATCCAGTTTATATTTCCATCTGTGTTTTGCCTCGTTCTAAAAGGTCTTTTTTGACAGATATTTGTCATGCACTTAAAGCTAGAGTTAAACTATTTTCACTGGGAAATATATTATTTTCTGTTCTTATGCTTAAATTGATGCTGGCTGCTCCAACCTGCATCTTGTGGGTGAATGTGGCTCAACATAAAACCATAAAGTTACCTGAAAAATTATGCCTATTGATTCTTACTGTTTTTTCTATATAAAAGAAGCTATCACAGTTGAGGAAAGTTGATCTTTATTATCCAAGCTGGTAGGACAGAAAGGATGCTTTTTAAAAATTAAGGGAAAGTATTAATAAATATTTTGGTAAGATGACCTAGTCAATTTAGAAACAATTTTCATTGAATACTGAGATATAGTACCCTATAAGTGTCATTTAAAAGTTTCAGGGAAAGATGTGATTTCCTCAGTTTTATGTTTTAGAAAGTTACCCAAGCTATAAGAGGAGAAAGAATTTCAAAATCTCAAGACCAAATGAGAACAAGTAGTTCAGAAGTGTCCTTTCCCAAGACACGTATTTTGAAGATAAGAATGATGGGAGTGCAAGATTGCTCAGGGGGTTAGGGTTCTTACTACCAAGCCTGCAGACATGAGTTCAGCTCCCAGAAGCCACATGGTAGAAAAAGAAAAGTGATTCTTGATATTGCCCCAACCTTCACATGTGTGCTATGGTATATGTGTACAGGTGTCCCTCCAGCACACGCAAAGTCTTTGAAAAGAAAAACTAAAAAAGCTTTTAAAAGAAGTATTAGTACTTGAGTACTTAAAAGCACTTTCTGCTCTTTAAGAGGACATGAGTTCAAGTCCCAGTACCCACAAGATAGCTAACAACCACCTGTAACTCCAGTTCCAGGGGATCCAATCCTTCTTCTGACCTCCAAAGACACCAGGAATACAGAGAGTGCACAAACTCACATGTAGGCAAAATATGCACAGGCATAAAATAAAATAAAAGTAAGTATGAGAAAACAGAATTGTAAACTCTAAACAGTCAGCAACGGCACTGAGACTCTGAACTTTTAAACATGAGCAATACCTGCTACACATCCTAAGTTTAACAATTATATACTAATAACAAAGTTACTCACAGAGCAGAAACAAGTATTCCTGACATGAAGGACCTCATTCTCAAAGATGAAGGGCTTCCAAACACTTCAGTTGGCTCTCAGTTTATTTCCATGAGGTGCCAATGGTTCTGTGCCATAAATAAAATACATTTTGAACTAGCATGATGTTCCTTGCAGCTCTATTGATTTTGCTTTCCATAATAGCTGTAAATAACACATACAAGCATCTCCATATGTTTTCGCCTTGCACTGACAATCACCATCTGCTCTCATTGAATAAAGGTCCTCCAAGAATAAACTTCTTACTTTCAGAAGTAAATCTTTTAAATCTATGAAGCATGTTACTAGGCCTCACAATTAACACAACCAGATAGATTTGGTACAATCTCGGTCTCCTGAAAACACAAATAATTCTTTGGATATCGCATAGGCTCCTATCAGTTGATAAAATCAGAACAACCTTTTACTCAAGCAAGGGCTCTTCAATAACTCCGTTCATCAACATCTTATGATGAAATGGGATTAACTTATAAACTGAGTCTTTGCTTTTATACAAGTACATTATTGCAGTCACTATTCTTACCCACTGTCTTTTTCTTCTAAAATATCCCATAATCACATATGTGAAATTGCAGCTTGTGATTCAGTGAATTGTCCTGTCCTGTGGGACAAGTCGATCAGGGTTCACCTGAAAGAAGGGGTGTGGATGGAAAGAGGGGGAACAGAGACATGAAAAATATGGAGCAAAGACATTAAATCCTGATCAAGGCTTTCTTTATTCCATGCAAGGTGGCTTATAAGCAAGGGCAGCACATGCTCCATTACAATCTCACTTCCCCCTATCCCCCAGGCAAGAATATAGGTAGTCCTCTGAGTAGTTCCCTTTAAAAATTTACCTATTGTCGAAGAAATTTAGGATTGTAAAAACAACTTGAAATGCCATATTCTGTGTATCTCTGAGGCTTTTGAAGACCTTATTCAACTAATTTACCACATATATCGATAGAGTCAAATCTATCTGTTAGACTTAGGATATATATTCTTGTGTTAAAAACATGAGTATTTGACATGCTCATGTTTTGTATCAATATACTAAATTCTATAGCAATGACTTAGACATAACCTGCATTATAAGTAATAATTAAGGCCTTGAGTTAAAGAGTAGGTTCAATCATCTAGCTTTTGTTTTATCCTCCCTCTATGTTCCTAAATCTCCCTTTCTTTCCTTTCAGCTCCCATCTCCTTGCCTACATATGCAAGATAAAGGCAAAAAGAGACATTCCTGCTTTTCCCCTAATTTTTTCTCTGGATAAGACCAATAATGACTTATGGCCACCTCCCAATGAGAATAAGCATTTGCAGATCAAGCGAGCAAACAGCAACCTGCATAACCCCTTTAAGGGAATGGGGCATCGTTCTCTTAAGGTTTCTTCAGGTTCAAATGGAGCAAATAATAGCATGGAATGGGCCCCCAAAAATTGGAGAGAATGGTTAATGAGTCTAGTGATTGCATTTATGGTTCAGTTTCGACAACAAGACAAGTTAACTCCTGACAACACCCATCCAACTTCAAAGAAGATGATGAGCATCAAAGAACCTCCTTATGGAGATGGCTTCAAAGGTGGCAAACCAGCCATTGGTCAAAATGTCCTCATTCCTGCCACAAACAGAATCTGCCCAAAAATGGGCAACTTAGATGCAGGCAGAGTCGACGGCAGCACTCTGCCAAGTCAGGGTAAGCAAGTCCTCAATAGTTCCTGAGCTGCAAACAAGTCTGGCAGAGATATTAGGCCAGAAAGCTGAAGATGAGGCTCCAACATTATAAAGTGTATTCGGTGACTGGTCAGGCAGTAAACTGTCCTAAGTCAATTTGCACATTTTGGAAGCTGCTGGTTCACTCAGGAGTTTTAAGTTTTATTCCTTCTCAAGTCTCTGAGGAGCATTAAAGACAAGATAGTATAGTTTTACAAGCAAGATTAGTTGATTAGGGGACAAGATAGTTTTAGATCAAGATAAAGAAGTTAAGCTATTAGAGTTGAGATAGGATAGATATTGAATCTCATTCAGAATTTTAGACCCAACAAGGCAGGAAAGAGACTTACTTCAAATGGGACGAATGCAGATGGCCAGTTCACTATGAATGTGACATGTATGGAACTCAGTATTCTCATGATTGTCACATGGTTCTCCCTGCTGTATGTAGTTTGTTTTATACATGTGTAATAAAATAAAAGTATAAAAAATTTACTTATTTCTTTCAACAGTAAACAATTCAAAGATACCCTAAACACAGCGACCTCCTTCAGCAAAGGTTGACAACTTGAAGGTCACAGCATGCAGCCTAAGCACAGGATTTCTAGCATGGCTGATTTTTTCTAGTATGGCTTCCCACAGTGAATAGTAATAAAATGCCTCATATGGGAAGTGTACAACAAGAAATGACTGCAGTTCAGTCAGCTGAAATAAAATATTATCAAAGAATTGTTTCCTGTCTTTTCCACTATACCATCTTTAGCACATTAATTTATCTTATAAATACTAGATTAAGACAACAATTTCTCTGAGAGTATTCTGCCTGCTTGAGACGAAGAGACTGGGAGAAGAATGGGAAAAGATCCTAGCATTAGCCAAGAAGCAAAGCTCCTGTATACAGGATCATTTAGATCTCATTGGTCATCAGTAGCAAGAAGAAAGATTAAGAGAACAAAGAACAGAAATCTTCTTGTACTGATTAAGTCGTACATCATTATTTCCCAGGACTATGTCAGTTTTTGTCTCAAACAAAGTAAGAATAAAATGATAAAAAAAAAAAAAAGGAGATAGATTTAGATTTTTAGTGGGCAATAATAGCTGCACAAAACAAGACATTCTCTATCATGATTCAAGACTAAATGTCAATTTTTTTCAAGTTAAAAAGTGTAAGAAGTAGCAGCTCTACAATAAGCTCAAAATGAAGGATTAAGGTTCCCTTATACTTTGTTGAAACAGTGTGTGTGTGAGTGTGTCCATTTTATTTAGCAATAAAGAAGTTATTTACTCTGCATTCAAGAAAATGTATGCACCTGGAGATCATCATGTTAAATAAAGTAATCCTGTCTAGAGAGTAAGGTCAGTGGTTAAAAACATGTACTGCTCTTACACAGAAGACCCAAGTTCAGTTCCCAGTACCCACATTAGGCAGCTTACTACCGCCTATAACTCTGGGACCCGTGTCACCAATGGATCAAATACTGTCTTCTGGGCTCTACTATTTTACATATGCACAAATATCTCTGTGTGTGTATATATATACATATATACATATATGATAGATAGAGATAAATATAAATAGACATAGATGATAGACATAATGATAGACAGTATATATGTATATATTATATAAACTATATACGTTAAGTGTATATAGTGAGGGAAAACAGATGGGAAATGGTCTAATGAAGTGAACAAGACATGATAATGGAGGCTGAGAGCACAAAATATGACGTGTTTTCTCTTCAAACTATCAAAAGATTTCTAGGTTTGGGATGTCTGATTAAAGCTTGAAAGTAAACATCATCAAAATTCTTACAGAAAAAAATGCATCGGTTTGTTGAACTGTATGTTCTGAGATCGACAAACTGAACCTATTGGGTACAACAGATAGATAAGATTCTATAGAAAGATAAGGTAAAATAGTTAGATAAGGTCTTCAAAAACCTCAGAGACATGCAGAATATGGCATTTAAAATGCTTTTATTGTTTTAAAGATTCACTGACAATGAGACAGACTAACTCTTGGCAATACCCAGCCTACCTCAAAGAGGATGATGAGCATCCTTATGGATATGGCTTCAAATGTGGCCAACAAGCCACTAGGCAAAATGTCTTCATTTCTACCACAGATAGATTTCTGCCTTAAAAAGGGCAAGCTTGGATGCAGCCAGAGTCAATGGTAAAACTCTGCCAAGACAGGGTAAGCAAGTCCTCAGTAGTTCCTGCCTCACAAATATGTCTATCAGATATATTGGGCCAGAAGGCTGAAGATGATGCACCAACGTCATAGAGAGTTTTTGGTGACTCATCAGGTTGCTAATTGTCTCTTTCATCTTCTCTTTTGGGAAGCTGCTAACCTGCACTCATAGCATACTCAGGCAATCAAGTTTATTCCTTCTGAAGTCTCTGATGAGGTTGAAGACCAGATAATGTAGTTTTACAATTAAGTTTAGTTGTTTAGGGATTAAGATGTTTTTATATCTAGAGAGATGTTTTATATTGATAAAGACGAGATATGATAGATATTGATTTACATTCAGAACTTTAGACATGAAGATAAGAAAGATGTTTTCTTCAAGGCTGTCAAGTATAAATAGCCAAAACACTCAGAATGCAACATTTATATAATTGCTGACTATGTCATGGTCCTTCTTCCTGTAGTTAGTTTATTGTATATATGTGTAATAATTAAATGTATACATAAAAAATTAAAAATATTTAATAATAAAAAAGAAAAAAGTATTTGAACAACAGCGTTTAATAGGAAGGCTCTTAATTACACAGAAGCGTAATGCTTAAATTAGAGTACACCTTTTTAACAGTATTAATTTGCATGAAGCAGGCCAATATTCTCTTTTCCTTATTAATCCTTTTCTTTTTTGCCCAGCTCTCTCATTGTTTCATCTTCTGAAAAAGGAGGTAATTACTGGTTAGACTGGAAAGAGGCTCCTAGACTACAAAGCGCCAAAATAAAAGATTCTCAGCAGGAAAGATAGGGAAAGAGTTCACCATTTTTTTTTTTTTTTTTTTTTTTGGACTCTGTGTGAGCTTCTGACATGCTAATAAGAATGCTTTCTTCAAGGGAATAATTTGTCTGCACGACCTTGTAGACTGTGCACATGAAGAGCTACATTTTGGAGGAGCTAATTTTTCCGAGATTTTAATTTTTACATGAAAAACAAGTGGAAAGGTTTCCCACAGCCTATCTTAGTCTTAAGCATGCACAAAGAGACTTGTTTAGCTGATGGAATGACACTCTCCTAGTGTCACGACAAGACAAACAGTAGGAGACAATAAATAGTCTAATATAATTCTTTGCAAATACAAGCCATTAAGGCAAAGAAAAATTCAATAAATTATAAAAATTTAAAGGAATAATAGACCTGAGAGAACACTGAATTTAATTCTCAGTTTAATTAGGAAGAATCCAATATTTAAGACTATATTTCTGAATGGCAAAGGTCAGAGTACACAGAGGTGTTCCAGTGTAATGTGTTAATCCACTTTATTTTTGCTGTATGGTTTTAGAAAATACATATCTCTCTTGTCTGGGCTTAACATAATGATCACTGCCTATGAGAACAAATATTTATATAAAAATTTAAGTCACTTCAAAAGCCAGTTTGACTGATTTGCAATTACTCTAACTTGCCTGCTGGCTAACAGTATTATGAATTTTAAAATGCCCACAGTAAGTCAGAGTATGTGGGTTTTATTATGCATAAAATGTTATTTGCATCAAAATTAACTTACAAAAGTTTACATACTTGCCTATTAAATTACGATATGCATAATGCAGACATTAAACTCATAAAGTCTGTTGAAGTTAAGCTGCAGCTGGTGACTAGCGAAGACATGCCTCTTTGCCTTCACATTAATTGCAAATAACTTTCATCTAGAGCCGAAGATTGCTATAGCTTCACAGCCATTTAAAACTGGTCCAAATAGCATATGTGGTTGCCACAGACTAGGTGAAAAAGTTAATGTTTCCATTGAAATGCTATGTGCTAATCATCTGAAATATTGTGCCACCATGCCAACTTCTATAATTGCTCATCAAACCTCTTCCAAATTACATGGCACTATATGAAGAGTGGCACAATAGGTATAACATGGGTCTATGTAATTAGTGATTTACAACTTACTACAAATTAAGTAGAGTTTATTTTACTATTATGTCTCTAAATGTTTTATTTACAAAATTGCCTGACTGCCATTATTTTGGACACATAAAAACCAACACGAGATAAGATGTTGCCATGAAATCACAACAGCTGTGTTTGTGAAGTCATGGGCGTTTCTAAAAAATTCAGTGTTAAATAGTTTTGTGTTACCATGTGCACCACTCTAAATTTTTATATAGTACCAAAAACCAATAATTTACTTCTTTTAAATCCTTTTAATGCTAAAGTAAAAAACGAATGCCTTAAATAATAGGTTTAATGAGGTGACAGAAACTCACCGTTGCTTCCTTTGCACAAAAAGAAAAGCAGGCGGTGGTCTCATGTAGTATGAAAAGCAAAGCTTGGAGGTGCATAGAGTAGACCTCGGCACTGTCATCAGAAGGAAGACACGCTGCATTGTAAGAGAAGAGAGTAAAAGACGGGGTGGAATGCGAAGACGTGTAGAAAGGAGCATGTAGGCGAGCCCTGTGACAAAGGCAAAGATGTCTGCAGTGTGAAGGCAGTAGAGAGGCAGGTATGGTGAACGTCCTCTAGAGGCACAGGCGTCTTAGGGTGAAACTTTTCCCTGTGTCTTTGTGATTCTTTAGTTAATATCAGTTTCTGGGGATTTGGCTCACCACTGTAGCCTTAGGCAGCTGTGTAATAGCTGGCCATAAGCCGCTCTTCATAATTATATCATGGATGAATGAGATAAAGGTCAGAGCCATGTTACACAAGATACAGTTCCAGTACCAGGAGGACTGAAGCTGTCCTTATGCTTGCTAGCAATTCACTTTCAACCTTCATTCTACTTTTTTTTTTTTTAGTTTATTTATTTATTTATTTATTTATTTATTTATTTATTTATTTATTCACTTTACATCCTGGCCAGAGCCCCATTCCTCCTCACCTCTCAGTCCCACTTTCTTTCCCTCTCCCCTATTCCTCTCCCCTTCCCCTCCCCTATTCCTCAGAGAAGGGGAGCCCCACTTCCAACCTACCCCAGCTCATCAAGTTGTATCAGGACTGCCTGACAAGGCAATCCCTCCAGGGGGAAGTGATCAACACCCCGGTAACAGTCCATATCAGAGAAATTCCCTACTCCCCTTACTAGAGGACCCACATGAAGCCTGAGCTGCCCATTGGCTACATCTTTGTAGGGGACCTAGGTCCAGTACATGCATGGTTCTTGAGTGATGCTTTAATGTCAGCAAGCCCCTCTGGGCCCTGGTTAGTTAGCTTTGTTGGACTTCTGGTGGAACTTCTGTCATCTCCAGGTCCTTTTTTCTTTCCCCCTACTTTTTCACAACACTCCCTACACATTGCCCAATCTTTGGCTGTGAGTTTCAGCATCTGTTTCAAACCCCTGCTGGGTGGAGCTCCTCAGAGGACAACTCTGCTAAGCTCCTGTCTGGAAGCATAGTGGAATATTGTTAATACTGTCAGGGGTTGACTCTCTCCCATGGGGTGAGTCTTGGGTTGGGCCAGGCATTGGTTGGACTTTCCCTCCATCTCTGCTCTAGCCTCTCTATCTTTATCCCTGCACATCTTGTAGGCGGGGTAAGTTTTGGGTTGAAGTTTTTATGGGTGAGTTGGTGTTCCCCTTCCTCTACTAGGAGACTTGTCTACTTAGAGGGTGTACTCTTCAGTCTCTATAACCCCTGATACTAGAAGCCTTTGCTAGAGTCACTCCCAAATTCTCCCAGGAGCTAGGCTTCATTCTAAACCAGCTGTTCTGCATTGTTCCCTAAAGATGCCTGCGCTAATAGCACAGTGACCTAAGATGGTGGGCTTCAGGAAAGTGATTGGATTCTGAAAGCTGTGCTTTAGTCTTTTAACAAATCCATACTTTGCTGAGATTATTGTGAGAGAGCTGAGGAGGAGAGAACAGTAGATGACCAGGAACAGAGTCTCTCTTGGTGCTGTCCCTGCCTCCACTACCTGCTCCACCACTTCCATCACCATGCCTCACTACAAACCCCAGCAAGGAAGTTGAAAACTGTGTGCTGCAATTTCTTTTTTTTTTTTTTTTTTTTAATTTAATTTACATCCTGGCCATAGCCCCGTCTCTCCTCACCTCCAAGTCCCACCTCCCTCCCTCTTCCCCTGCTCCTCCCCTATTCCTCAGAAAAGGGGAGCCCCTCTTCCAATCCTCTCTAACTCATTAAGTTGGTACTGTCATTTCTCAAACTGAAAACCAAAGCCTTTCCTCTTTTAGCAAACAGATCAGTGTCGACCTTTAAAAAAAAAAAAAAAAAAAAAAAAAAAAAAGAACCTCAAATGATTCTTACGCATTTTAAAGTTTGAAAAACACTGGGATAGATTTTGTGTCCTCCCACCTTTTGATAGGCTGATTTATGAGTTCATTAAAAGTTACATGCCCAATTTGTTGACATGGACCTCTAGTAAGGATTATAACAAAAGTAGAAAGGTGAAGAACTCTAGAAAATGCAATGTTGATCGTACAAATAATCCTTTTGATGAATATAGAAATGTGGTTCTTAATAAAACAATGAAAAAGCAGTTTTCAATGACCTAATGTATTTAAGAGAACAGGAATAGTACTTAATATTTAATGGGAGTTTTATACATACTAGATACTGTCCTCAGTCCTGTATATTAATTAATTTACTTACCATTTATTAATCATTCAACTTCTTTAAGCTCATACAATGGAAGAGATGCTATTTTAATTGAATAGATTCAAGAATCAAGACACAAGAACTTGAATAAACAGACCAAATTAAATCTCAAGATGAATTATGGAGACTATTTTAAAATTCAAATTCGGGTAATGGCCTTTCCTATTAGTTATAACACAGGAAAGCTGGGGGTAATTGTACCATTTCCCAGTCGCTCAGCTAAAATGATTCTTGCTCTAAAACAAACAAACAAACAAACAACAGAACAGCAACAACAACAAAAATCCATTCTTTACTTTCCTTATAATTAAGTCTCAATAAAAAATTTAAAGAATGAGACAGTTTCTCATGGCTAAGCTAGCCACTTGTGTACATACTAGTCCTATATGCAGATAGTTTAAAAATCTAAAATAAGAATCATAAATGATAATAAAGCCTTAAAAGGAAAACATCTCGGAAAACAGAAAAATGAATTCATCTACAGAAGAACTGTCTGTCCAGTCTTATCCTAGTGTTGCACTTTATGCTAATTAGGTCTTTAAAGTATGAGACACCCTATATAGATCTCAATATTGAATTTTTTTTCACCTGTTCTAAATACACCCAGGAAAAACCGCAGACTACAGCATCAGCCTCCCCCAAAAATATAGAATGGGAGAAATCTTTAGAGTGTAACAGAGCCTCCCCAAGCCACAGACTGCACAGTTAAGTGTGACCAGCAAACTCTCCTGATACAGCAAAAAGACGGCTCCTAGAAGGAAGAAATTCCCGTGAAACATCTGGCATTTCACTGGCCCTGGTTCAGCAACAACCTAAATATAAACACAAGGCACCAGTTTCCACTTCCCCCTCCCACCTCCACCTGGCACACTCCGATTTTAGAAGGCCCAGAACAAGCTGCTCTAACACTTCATCCATCTTTGGTTTTGGATCCTTGTGTTTTTCCTTTCATGAATGAGCCAACAAGAGTAGTATCTACCCTAGGAATAGCCCCAAATAAAGTTGGAAAAGGTATCCAAAACAACAGATGCACAGAGTATGACACACACACAAACAAGAAGGATGAAAATAAAAGGCAATCTGATATCTACAAGAAATCTTGTGCAATTACTTAATCCAAAGTCTACTTCTAAAAATCAATGATTTCGGAGAAACCAAACAAGCAGATAAATGAACTAAACATAAACAAACAACCCAGGACACAGAGAAGAAAGCACAAATACAAAGGAGAAATTCAGGAACATGGATAATAAATTTAAAAAGAAAAATGTGATTGTGATTTTTAAAAAATCAAAGAAAAACATTGGAATTAGAAAGCTCAGCTAATCAAATAAGAATACATTGGAAAGTATCTCCAGTAAACAGGTAGAAGACAGAATACTGGAATGGAAGACAAGGTTGAGGGAAGACTATATTTAGAAATCAATAGGAAAAATGAACAAGAAAGACCCTAGTTACAAGAACCATGAGACAATATTGTAAGTATAAACCCTGAGATTCTATGGTGTGGAACATGAAACTGGCATTTATTCCTAAAGTCATTTTAAAAATCTACTTAATGAAATTATAGCAGAAATTTTCCCAAATCTAGGGAAATAAATGGACATTCAACTCCAAGAGGTATTTAGAATCTAAAATAGACAGAGAAAAACCTCTTCACAACTCAATTACATTTATCATGACCAAAATACAAAGAAATCATTGTAAAAGTTCTAAGAGAAAAATGCCAGTTCACTTACAGTGGCAACTCATCAGAGCAACCTCAGACCTCTTAGCAGGAGACCTAAAACCCAGGGTTTCCAAGCCCTCAGACTAAATACCTGCTGACCAAATTTACTGTGCTTAGCAAAGTTATCTTTGAAATTAATGGAGAAATAAACATATTTCAAAATAATCACAGACTACTGCAATTCACAACCACAAATCTAACATGCAGAAAATAATTAAAGTCTGCATAAAGAAAAGAAAGACATTTTACAAGAAAGAATAAATTTCATTCCAGAGAAAGTGCTAAGAAAAAAAATCAATAGAGCCTAACTCAGTATACCAACAAATCCTTAGTCTAACCAGGAATAAACAACAATAAAACCAATTATGATGGTTATTTTTCTGTTGGCTATGACAGGATACTCTGACAACAAGCAAGTTAGGGGGGAAAGGGCTTATTTTGGTTAAGAGTTCTATATAGTCTGTCACACTGGGGAAGATATGGTAGCAGACACTTGAGACCATCTTGGCAGCCAAAAGCAGACTGGTCTTATTCAGAGAGAAAACAAGGTTGGACTCAGAGGTGTCTCTCTATTCCTTTATCTTTCTTCCTTAGGTTTGGAAATAAGGGTTGAAAAGATAGAAGGGAAAATAAAGAAATGTATACGAATCCTAGGACAAAAAGTAGATTATTGAATTTACTCCTCAAATTAATGCCTTAGTTGTTACTCACAAGTTTATTTTTAATTCACTGGAATAGAATTTTGTGTATTGATGCAAAATAAGTCTAATTTTGATACATTGCATAGAATTCAAATTTAATATTATTCTTCAGACATTATATATACACATATATGTATATATTTCTACTCTAATATGATGTATCGTACCCATATGACTCAACTATAATAAGAGGCTTACTTCCAATACTTTGAAAGTGCTATTGCAGGCTGCTTAGGATAATTAAGTAATACAAGTCAATTGTTAGCTGAACAAATCATGGTTATGTCAATTACTAGTCTATTTTATCACAGGAATATATATCCTAAGTATAACAGATAGATATGGTTCTATAGATAGACAAGGTAAAATTGTTAGATAAGGTTTTCAAAAACCTCAGCGACCTACAGAATATGGCTTTAAAGATTTTTTTCATTATTTAAAGATTCTTTGACAATAAGAGAGTTTAACTCCTAGCAACACCCAGCCTACCTCAATGAAGATGATGAGCATCAAAGAACCTCCTTATGAAGATAGCTTCAATGTGGCAAACAAGCCACTGGGCAAAATGTCCTCATTTCTGCCACAGACAGAATTCTGACTAAAAATGGGCAAGCTTGAATGCAGGCAGAGTCAACAGCCAAGACTGGGTAAGCAAGTCCCCAATAGTTCTTGCCTCACAAATATGTCTGTCCAATATATTGAGGCAAAAAGCTGAAGATAATGCTCCAATGCTATAGAGAATTTTGGGTGACTGTTCAGGCAGCAAACTGTCATTTTTTTTTTTCATTTTGGAAGCTGATAAACTGCACTTCCTGTTTTCTCGGAGAATTAATTTTATTCTTTCTCAAGTCTCTGTTGGTGTTGAAGACTAGATAGTTTGGCTTTACAATTAAACTTAGTTGTTTTGAGGTTAAGATGTTTTTAGGTCTAGATAGATGTTTTATGTTGATAATGATAAGATATGATAGATATTGATTTACATTCAGAACCTTCGACGCACTAAGATAGGAAAGATGTTTTCTTCAAGGTTGCCAAATACAAATAGCGAAAACATTATGAATGTAACATTTATATAATTCCTGATAGTTTCACGGTTCTTCTTGGTGTAGGTAGTTTATCATATATAATAATATAAATGGATATGTAGAAACAAATGAAAGAATAAGTAAAAAAACAAAAAGCAAAAAATAAAAAGACAGAGTAAATTAATCAGGGCCAATGGTGGTTGAGAGACTGAACCACCAACCAAAGAGCATGAAAGGGCTGGAGGTAGGCTCCCTGCACATATGTAGCACAGGTGCAGCTTGGTCATCATGTGGGTTTCCTAACAATCAGAGCAAGGACTGTCTCTGACTCATTGCCTGCCTTTGAATTCCTTTCCTTTAGCTGGGCTGCCTTGTCTAGACTCAGTGGAAGAGGATGTAATTAGTCCTGCTGTGACTTGATGCATGGGTTGGTATCACTGGGGTAAGACAGGGGTAGGATGGTACTGGGAGGAGAAAAGGGAGCAGGGCTGCAATCAGGATGTAAAGTGAATAAATAATTCATTAATATAAGAAAACAAACTTTCTTCAATGTCAAAGGTACACCTGAAAGAGATATTTTAAAAAGAAAACCAATATATCAAGAAAATAGAAACCAAAACCAAGCAGGGATAGTTATATTTACATTGGGTAAAGTAGACATCAGGCCAAAACTAGTTAAAAAAGATAAAGGTTATTATATATTACTACAAAAACAATCATGAAAATAAAACAACTGTAGATATATATGTGCCAGACATTGTTGTACCTAATAAGATTTTTTTAATAGTGAAAATAAAAAGTTAGGCAGCGACCTTAATACTCCACCGTCTTCAATAAGTAGATTATCTAATATGAAACCAGCAAGGAATCTTTAGAGTTAAACAGCACCATAGATTATATGGTCATATCAGACACCTACAGAATATTCCATCCAGCAGCTACAGAAGACACACTCTCCTTTGTAGCTCATGGGATGCTCCATTAAATAAAGTATTTTGGTCCCAACATAAGTAGCAACAAATACCAAATAACTAAAAATGATTTCTGTACATTATCAGATGATAGTGATAAAACTGGAAATCAATAACATACTTGGAGACTGAATGACACACTCCTGATTGTGATGTATTTTCCCAGGTAGACGTATAATTTACTTTTGCCTTATTCAAAGCTTTGCTGCTATTACCTTTATAGTGAGGTCTTATCTTGCATTTAAAGGTCTAACTCTTCCCATCACATTACCTACTCATGCCAACCCTCCCTTTTTTCTCCACAGCAAGTGAGAAATTTCTGATTATGTAATAATTTATTTCATGTATGACTGGGATATTGTGACCTAGCATGTTTTTATATGCTCTTCCTGATTTTTCATGTCATTTGATTTTAGGTGAGGCCAATTCGGGTATACCATCTTCAAATACACGATTTGTCCTATTACTCAAAGTCCATGCCCTGCATTCTGGCTAAATGATAAGTCATAAAAAACTTAGCAGAGTCTCTTGCATTGCCCATGTGGTCAAGAAAGAGGCTACATATTCTGAAAGGGATAGTTACTGACTAAAAGAGCTTCTGTCAACTAGAGCCAATTGTGAGGACCATCAACTTTAAAACCCATGATTATGAATTGTATCCCCAAGTAAGAAGTGAACTTCTGTTGTGTTGTTTATTATCTCTGCATAATTGAAACTATGTTGCTCTTGTTTATACATTTTCTCCATTAAGACAGGTTGTCTTTCTCTCTTAATATATGCATTTCCAGAACCTCAAATAACTCACAATTTATAAATTAATAAATATGTTAAATGGTTGCATAAATAATACATGAGGGATTGGTATCCACAAATACATAATAATGTATTTCTGAGTAATTCAACCTGTACACAAAGGTTTGTTTAATAAGTAAACAGGACTGCATTCTCACTGCAATGTGTGCTCAAATTAAGTAGATGTCTAGAGAAGGTTTAAAAAGGCGAGTATGGAACCATCTGCTCCAGCATCAGGTAGATCTGTTCAAAGCAGGGCCATTAGAATCCCAGCTATGCTGGGCGTGGTGGCGCACGCCTTTAATCCCAGCACTCAGGAGGCAGAGGCAGGTGGATCGCTGTAAGTTTGAGGCCAGCCTGGTCTACAAAGCGAGTCCCGGACAGGTCAGCCAAGGCTACACAGAGAAACTCTGTCTCGGAAAAAAAAAAAAAAAAGAAAAAAAGAATCCCAACTACATCCTCTTGGTAGCTGTTTCCCTTCCTTGTGAATGGAAAAGCCAAAACAAAAAACAAAAACACCTATTTCTTCAGAGCTTTGAAATTTTTTTCAAACAAGTCCTTCACTTGCTTGGTTAGAGTAACTCCTAAATATTTTATATTGCTTGTGGCTAATGTGAAGGATGTGGTTTTCCTAATTTCTTCCTCTGCAAGCTTGTCATTTGTGTATAGGAAGGCTACAGACTTTTTTGAGTTAATTTTGTATCCAGCCAATTTGCAATCATAGGGGAGGGGAATGGGGGGGAAATGGGAAGGAGGGAGGAATGAGAGGATACAAGGGATGAGATAACCATTGAGATGTAATATGAATAAATTAATGAAATAAAATAAGAAAAATTAAAAAAAAAAAACCCTCAAATTTAAAGCAATGACCAGAACAGAATGTCCTTTAGTCAGAACAGACCTTCTTAAAAGTAACAAAGAACTCAAGGCATAAAATATTAAAGATTTAAGTTCAGAAGAAGCAAAGGTCAAGATGAAACATGAAGCTGAAGGAAGGGATATTGTAAAAATGGATTGAAGAGGTTGACAAACTTTTCTGTAAATATCTTAGATAGCAGGTGTAGAAGGCCCTGCAGTCATCCATGGCCCTCCTGATTGTTTGTTTTTCTCTTGTCTTTGTGTTTGTTTTGGTTTGCTTTATCTTAGTTATAGTTTTTATAAAATGTAAAAAAAAAAAAAAAATACAATTACTTTCACGGACATACAAAAGCAGGCTGGAGGCTAAGGGCAGAATTTTACCTGTAAGCAAATTCCCATGTGTGCTTCTCCAGTCTATGTACTGTGATTATTTTCTTCATCTAACTCTGGGGAAAAAAGGCTCACATAGGCAAATGGTTAAAAAGGAAGAATATTTGGTAGCCTCTTAGGATAGTTATAAATGTTCTTTATAAATATCCAACATGTGATAGCTTCTTAAATATAGCTTGTAGAATCAGAAGACACATCAACAAACTTAACCTCTGCTACATCAAAATGTACAAGCCTGCCTTACACTTTAATAGTCATTTTCCTCACACATACATTTATATATATTTTGTCCTAATTGATTTCTATTCTTGTGATAAACACCATGACCCAAAGCATGTGAAGGAAAGGGTGTGGCTTAGATGTCCCATCATAATCCATCGTTGAGCTATATCAGCATAAGAAACCAAGCAGGAGCAGGGACACCAGCCATAGAGGAAAGCTGTTTACTGACTTGTATTGGCCACGTTCCTATACAAGCCAAGACCAACTGCCCATGGACAGAACTGCATATGGTAGCATGGACCCTCACATATTAGTCATTAGTCAAGAAAATGCCCTACAGACTTTCTCACATGCCAGTCGTACAAAAGCAATCCCTGTTGCCAGATGACTGTAGTTTGTGTCCAATTGTCACAAGAACTAGTCAACACTCTGAAATTTTCTGGAATTATTTCTTTGGAATACCTTGTCTTACTAAGCTATGCATATCTATCAAATATTGATGTTCTTGTTACATAATATTTTTAAAATTACATCCATTTGTATCACATATGACCCAAGAATTAAAGTCTATCTAAATGCAGAAATTAAACAGCTTATATAAAAATAATATCTAAATTGATGTTGCATATAGGAGTTATGTTTTAGATCTGAAACAAATATAATTTAAAAGTGAAATTATGAAAACAGGTAACACCTTTAACAATCCAAACAAAAGCCAGAGTCACACTACCAATATCAGATAAAAACCCCCTAAGCTAACAAATATAATAATATTTAACTGAGTTTGAAGTGACAATTCTTTACGGGCAAAGAAGATAGCCCAGTAGGTAAAGTAGTTTATAGGCAAGCATGAAGTCCTGAGTTCAAATCCCAAAAACTCATGTAAAAGTCCAGACACATAGCACAGTTCCAGTATTCCTAGGGATATGAGAAATGGAGACAGGAGAATCCCCAAAATCTCATAGTCTGGAGAACACAGCAGCCAACAACCAAGAATCATATCTCAAACAAGGTAGAAAAAGAGGACAAAACCCCAGGATTGTCTTCTGACCTCCACACATATGTTATGTATTCACAATCACACACGCACTAATGTGGACACACACTCAAACACATTATACATATACCTTCACACCATCCACATACACACACACACACACACACACACACACACACACACAAATATATATATATATATATATATATATACACACACACACACACACACAAATATATATATATATATACACACACACACACACATCACCTGTCATGTACAACAGAAAGAAACTGGAAAACATCCTTCTAAGTTAAATAAGTTTGCACAAAGTAGAAACATCAGTGTCTTACCTATATTTGAAATTGAACACAATTGAATTGTTTGTTTCAGCAGAGAAAGAAGAGATCAGTTACTAGAGGCTCCAACTCAGGCCTGGGGGAGATGATAGCTAAATAGTACAGTGCATCAATTTGACAGAAGAAATAGGTTTTTTTAAAGTCTATTGCAGTGTGATGAATATAGTTAGCAGTAGTGCATGATATATTTCCAAATTGCCAAAAGTAAATTTCTAAAATTGTCATCACAGAAAGAAAAGTATTTGCGGTGATGAATATGTTAATTAGCTTGATTTAATACTACATGAAATTCATGAACTATGACATCACTTTTATCATACACATACTCAATTATAATTCTGCCATTTAAAAGCAACTTGTTTTGTAAAGGGCAGACCATAGCATTAGAGAAAATCTTTGCAAATCGCATAGCCAATGAAAGACTTATATCTAGACCATATAAAAACTCTTGAAACTTAGTTACAAGAGAAGAAATGACACAACTGAAAATGATCTAAGGAACTGGACTATTCTCCAATCGTACAGATGTCCAAGAGGCACATATGCCTTGTCTAAGATGCAGATGTCCAAACACCAAAATATGTTCAGGGTCATTTGTCATCACAGACACACAAACCAAAACACCAATGAAGCACCACTACGATAGATATTCAAAACACACACAGGAAAGCCAGATATGGTGGCGTATACCTTTAATTCCAGCACTCCAGAGGGCAGCTTGATCCACAGAGTGATTTGCAGGCCAGTGAAGATGATGTAGAGAAAGCCGGTCTAAGAAATTAAAGCAGACAAGAGTGTTTACAAGGATGTACAGGAATTGGAGCCTTCATATTAAATGCAATATAGTGCAAATGATTTAGCAAAACTCTGATGGTACCTGAACAGTCTAAATGCAGAGTTACCATGTGAACAGTAATTTCAACATTCAGATATAAACAAAAATATTTGATTATGCAAAAAGAATATTTTTTGTTTATTTATATATAATATATTCTATGGTCTATATATTACTAATAGAAGTAAAAAGCTAGAAATATTTCTATGTTCTTCACTTGATAAATGGCTAAGTAATGTTAGGTATAACCACAGAATAGAAAAAATAAAATTATACAATAAAATGGACTGAAGTATGGATAAATGTCTCAAAGTGGATAAATCTTAAAATGTTCTAAATAAAAGAAGCCATTAATAAAGTGCTGAAGATGATGTAGTTCCCATTACATAAACTGTCTATCATAGGCAAATCTATAGCGATAGGAAATAGATTAATGGTTGCCTGGTACAGGAGATTAAAGCATGCAAGATAGGCAGTGACTGTTAATAGATCTTGGATTTCTTTCAGGAATGATAAAGATATTATAAGATTAGTTGTGAAGGTGGTTGTGTAACTCTGTATATACTAAAATCCACTGAGCTGAGTCTTAAATGTGTGAATTGTATAGTATATGAATTATGGCCCAACATACCTGTTAAACAAAAAAAGCTATACCTGAGATATGAATGTATTATATCAGTCAAGAAGTAAAGAATTAGGAAATGCATGAAAACAGCACAACTGGGCATGAGGCTGAGCATCCAGGGATTTTAACTGATAAGGTTATTTGGAAATTGTGTAAATACTGAACAGAAACTTTAGCAATGCCTGAGGATGTAGCTCAGCAGTGGAATGCTTGCCTAACATTCATGAGGATCATGAACATTTAACTCCTAGTACTAAAATAAATATATAACAAAGTAGCAATAAAATTTAATATTTGTAACACAGTACCACACAACTACTCACCAAGACACCAAGGTGTCAGCAGGGTCATGGGAGATGACACAACCAGGAAATTGCTTGCCATGAAAGCAGAGGGACCTAAGTTGGATCCCTAGCATTCCTGGCTTTCCTAGCATTCACATAAAAGCCAGGTGTGGCAGCTGCAATCCCAGCAGGAAAAGGCAGAGGCAAGAGTATCACTGTTATTTGCTGTGATGGTTTCTGCCAATAGGTGGTTTTATACTGAAAGTTCTACAGTAGCATTATCAAATTTGATTACTTGTGTATAGTTTCTAAATCCGGGATCTAACCAGTCTTATATGAAGTACTTAACAAATAGCAAACATTTCTCATTATATACATAAAAATATGGGAAAAAGTAATCATAAATATCTGGTCATAAGTGCACCCTTCAAATTTTGCAGTGATGACAGCTGTAGCAGTAGTTTCACTACTAAAAAATTTTTCAGAGCATTGAAAAATAAAAACGGATGTATAGGAAATTTGAGGTTAATAGAAGAAAAGGTGAGGAAAAATGAGACAATATGCACTTGAAGAAATTCATTCTTCTTCTGTCAGTTTTAAAATGGACACTAAAAATGCAAAATTGACATATAAACTGTGTATGTGGCAATGTCATATCACAGCACATTACAGTACATAATAACACATAATTATGCTCTAACACTCACCTATTATATAGAGAGCTTCTCCTTTAACTTTGACAGGTTAATTAAATATTACTTTCTGTGCATTTGTCCAGAACATTTTTGCTAAAATGGCAGTCAAGAAATAAAATGACATTACGCTTAAAGGAATAAACCAGTAGAGGAGCAGACATACCATATTTGCTGAGGTTTGGGAAATTTGTGCAATGAAAGAAAGGAAATAAATGAGTAGTAAACAGCCCTGGTGCCTATGAGGTGCTTGACACTAGAAGGCACAAGACATTTTAACAGGCAGATGAAGCATTTGACCTCAAATGTATTACCAGTAATTCTTCTACAAGTAATGAAAGAAGGTTCTGAAAGGCTAGGTTCTGTCGCGTTTCTTGTAGGCAGGTGCTAACTTCTCTACCCTTACTCCAGCAGAGCTTTCAGGAGCAGGCACAAAATAACAGGAGGGTTTTTTTAAATCTATGTAATAATGAAGACTGGCATCTGCAGATGCAGTTGCATCTGACTACCATCAGAAGGCTTCCAGGAAAAGAACTGAAAAAATCTTCTCTGTAGTTAGTTCCTGGGTGCTCTTTCTCTCCACAGAATACCCATGTGGTGGAGTAATGCTTCAGTAAAGCCCACTTGTTGGGAGAAACATCTTGAAAAATTAGCTTTCTTGCCATCTTTGTGGCCACTAAAGGGCATCTAGGAATAGCAGGTGCTAGAAGACGTATTTAATATGTAAGGCAGAAAGCCTATTTTACACAGTACCATTGCATGACATGGTAGCTGTTGAACAACTTCTATCATGAGATAAATGTCATTTTTTTTTTTGAGAACAGTAAATGATGGGTTTCATTGAATTTGCAATTTAAAGTAAATGTATATTTACTTATGCATGTATCACAACAATTATACCACATCTTCTAATTAGGCAAATTACTAATGCTAAATAAAATGGCTTCTTAAAGCAGCTCAGAGTCTATAGGAAAATCAGCGGATGCACAGTCTCTTCCTCACACACACCATAATTACAGTGATATGATAAATGATATCATAATGAAATGGATATCATTGGAGCATTATTTAGAAAAAGGTTAAATGTCTAGATGATTCTAGTTCCCAAAACAACATCAAGATCTTTAAAAGAGTCACTAATACAAGTGCATGCGCACATGTACACTTTCTAAAGTAAGAGAGGAGAAAATTTGTAATTAAAGCTATTGAGGAAGTTTCTCTTTAAAAAACTTATATTTGAACCCTGTTTCAAAGGCTACTCATTAAGCATTCATTGTTAAGACTCTAGTTGTACCAATAGAGCTTACTCCTGGTGACCTACAGTCACAGTGATTCATGTTCCTGATCTGGGCTATATTGGGAAGGTAATTTAAGTGGTTGGGTGGTTAGAGTAGAAATAGACTCTTGTTTGAATGCTTGCCCATAGGGAGTGGCACTGTTAGGAGGTGTGGCCTTGTTGGAGGAAGAGTGTCACTGTGGAAGCCACCTTTGAAGTCTGATATGCTCACGCTCTGCTCACTGTGGAACACAGTCTCTCCTTGCTGCCTGCTGATCAGGATGGAGAACTCTCAGCTCCTTCTCCAGCACCATGTCTGCCTGCATGCTGCCATGTTTCCCGTCATGTTGATAGTAAACTAAACCTCTGAAACTGTAAACTAGCCTCAATTAAATGTTTTCCTTTATAAGAGTTGCCAAGGTCGTGATGTCGTTTCACAGCATTAAAACACTAAGACAGTGATTAAAGAATTAATAACTGCTACAATCAGCCAGGGCCAGCAGCCATCTTGAGCAACTTTGCCAAGGTCACCATTGATGGCATCTTCAAGACCTAGTGAGTGCACAGTTCCCTCCCCACACACCCTAGTGATATGATATATCACAGTATAATGAAATGGATATAATTTGAGCATTATATCCTGACCCGTGTGTGTGTGTGTTATGCTATATACATATATGTGATACATTATCCCATATCTGACTCTTGATCTCTGGAAAGAGACAATGTTCAACCAAGTCTCCTTACGAGGAATTCACTGACTATTTTTATGAAAACCCATACCAAAATCTGAATATGGGGTTCTAGCAGTGTCTACCACATAAGAGTTTTTACAGGAGAAAAATAAAGTGAATTAAGTCTGTTTCAAAATGGAGAAGGAGGAGCAAGAGAAGGAAGAGGAGGAGGAGGAAGAGGAGGAGGACGAGAAGGAGGAGGAGGAGGAGGAGGAAGAGGAGAATCATGGGCCTTTGGACAAGTTTCATTAAAAGCCTAAACGAGTTGCACTTAATTAAGCACCAGCAATACGTCAACAGCTTTATGAAGCTGTTAATTTGTCTCATTTCACATTAATGAGCAGCATGTGTATGGAGATATAATGAACATTATTTTTTAAAATAATCAGTTTTTTTCCACCAAGGACATATATTAGTTTCTTAAATAATAAAGATTCTAAACAAATATGTGCCATATTAAACACTCAGAGTCTCATTTCAGCTCTTTTCATCCTAGTAAAATTCCATGGCCAGACACTCATTGCACTCAAGCCTATTTTACATATGTTACTATGAGCTGGCAGTGAGTCAGCACCTGGTGTCTTGTTTACCTTGATTTTTAAAATCAAGTTTGTGTTTATTTCCCTTATCTGACCATATCTGTGTAGACAATAAATGCTTGTTAGGAAGACAAGAAGGAAAAATCTGCTCATGTTCAGTAGACACTGTTTTTATTGTTTTTATAAATTTTTTTCATCATACTCCAATTGATCAAGTACCTGCAGTACAGATGATCCCTTCTTGAAATCATCAAACAGATTAATGAATAAATGAAATTAAAAGCCAAATACAAGTCTTATTTTTTTTTTCTGCCATTTCTTGTGTTTGCTTCTTCCTGATACAAAGTCTGGTGAAGATAGCCCACAATGGGTTGGCATTTAATACATAAGGAGGACCAACCTAAAATTTTTGATCCTCCTGCTTTGCTTTCACACATATTTCGATTGCAGGCATGCGTCACTACATCTGCGTGGTTATTTCCATTTTGATGCAAGTTCCTTCAAAGCTTTTTTTTTTTTTAAAGATTTATTTATTTATTATGTATACAGTGTCTGCCTGCAGACCAGATCTCATTATGGATGGTTGTGAGCCACTATGTGGTTGCTGGGAATTGAACCCAGGAACTTTAGAAGAGCATGTAGTGCTCTTAAGCTCTGAGCCATCTCTCCAGCTCCATCCTTATCTCTAACTTTCCTAAGAATATCAAGATACAACATAATAAAGGCAATTTACAGGAAGTCCATGCCCAACATCAAACCAAATGGAGGAAAATACAAGGTGTTTCTAATAAAATTGCAATAAAATAAGGATGTTCACTCTCCCAGCCCCTGTTCAGCACAGTATTTAAAGACGCGCATGGAAAGACAAGAAACAGATAAAAAGGGATGAAAATAGGAAGAAAAACTCAAATTATCTTTATTTGGAGATGATGTGATTCTATCCATAAAAGACGCTAAAGATCCCACTCCTCAGATTATAAATAATTTTAGCAAAGAACAGAATATAAAATTAACATGCAAAAATCAGTAGTCTTCCTGTAGGCAAATGACAAACACATTAAGAAAGAAATTAAGGACGCAATTTCATTTGCAACAGCCTCAAAATTTTTAAGCATGTTCCAATAAATCTAACAAATAAAGTGACTTATACAATGAAAATATTGCCAGGTGTGGTGATGCACGCCTTTAATCCCAGCACTCGGGAGACAGAGACAGGTGGATCACTGTGAGTTCAAGGTCAGCCTTGTCTACAAAGTGAGTCCAGGATGGCCAAGACAACACAGAGAAACCCTGGCTCAAAAGAAAAGAAAAAGAAAGAAAGAAAGAAAGAAAGAAAGAAAGAAAGAAAGAAAGAAAGAAAGAAAGAAAGAAAGAAAAAGAAATTTAAGAATATAGTCTTGGGGATTGGAAGGATTAATATTGCAAAAATGGCAATTCTACCAAAGTCAGCAGCAGACTCAATACAATCTTTACCAAAATTCCAATGCAGTTCTCCACTGAAATTGAAAAAAGAATCTTCAATTTCATGTGAAAATAAAAATGAGGCAAAATACCAAAAAAAAAATCTTAAATAACAACTGCAGGAGTATCACTATGTCATATTTCAAGTTATACTACAGAGCTAAAATAAAATAATAAAAAAGCGCATCAATCTGGCATAGAAACAGAGTCATTGATCAGTGGAATATAATTTAAGAGCCCCATTCTTAACAGGCAGCTGATTTTTGACAAAGAAGCCAACACATGGGAAAAATAGACAATGTCTCCGTCAAAGATCCTAGTCAAACTGGACAACTCGACAAAGAAAAATGCAGCTTGATTCTTCTTTCTCACCCTGATTTTCTTGAATCACGGACCTCATCATAAGACCTGATGCCCTGAGTATAGAAGGAGAAAGCCAGGTATATTTGTGAAACTCTTGGCATAGGAAAGGACTTTCTGGACAGGGCCCTGATGGTGCAGGCATTAAAAAGAATTAATAAATGTAACTTCACAAAACTAAAAGTTTTGCACAGTAGGGAATACCATCATACAAGTGAAGAGGCTGCCTGTACAATGGGAAAACATCCTTATCAGCTATGTGTTAGTACCTTTAAAAAAAAAGAGAGAAAGCAAAATATTTAGTTTAAAAGGGGTCGTAGGACAAAGCATTCTCAAAAGCTGAAATACAAATGGCCGAGAAACATTTTTTTTAATGTTCAAAATCCTTAACCATTGAAGAAATGCAAATTAAAACTACTTTGAGATTTTTTTTATCTCACCCCATTCAGATGGCAAAGGTAAAATAATAATAATAATAATAATAGTAATAATAATAGTAGTAGTAGTAATAGTAATAATAACAACAACAAATGCTGGTGTAGATGTGGTGAAAGGAGAACACTAATTCTTTGCCAGTGGAAGTGAAAACTAGTGCCCTAGTGGACATCATTGTGAAGGTTTCTCAGAAAGCTAAAACTAGATCCCCCACGACTCGTGCGTGTGTGTGTGTGTGTGTGTGTGTGTGTGTGTGTGTGTGTGTGTGTGTTAGAGAGAGAGAGAAAGAAAGAGAGGACTCCATGCTCTACTTGAGATATCTGCTCATCTGTATTTATTGTTGCTCTATTCACAGTAGCCAGGAGATGGAAACTGCCAAGATGTTCATGATGGTTGCATAATGAAAATGTGGTATAAATACATAGTTGATTATTACTCAGTATTAAGGGTAAAATTATGAAACTCATAAGCAAATGGATAGAACTGGAATCAATCATTTTGAGTGAGGTAACCCAGACCAGACCCAAAAGAAAAATATCACATGTTTTCTCTCATCTATAGATGTTGGCTTTGAATTTTCAGATTCATATGTTTCATTAAGAATGCCCCCAGAGAGAGAGGAACACTCCTTCATTGCTGGTGGGAATGCAAACTAGTACAGCCACTTTGGAAATCTATCTGGTGCTATCTCAGAAAAATGGGAATAGGGCTTCCTCAAGACCCAGCTATTCCACTCCTTGGAATATACCCAGAAGATGCTCCAGCACACAACAAGAAAATTTGCTCAACCATGTTCATAGCAGCCTTATTCATAATAGCCAGAACATGGAAACAGCCTAAGTGTCCCTCAGTAGAAGAGTGGATAAAGAAACTGTGGTACATATACACTATGGAATACTACTCAGCTATTAAAAACAAGGAATTCCCAAAATTTGTGGATAAATGGATTGAGCTAGAAATGATCATAATGAGTGAGTTAACCCAGAAGCAGAAAGAATCAAATGGTATATACTCACTTATATCTGCATACTAGCCCAAGGGGCATGTCCCACGAAAGCCTTCACTTACCAGGAAACTGGGACAGAGGGGAAGGCATCCTATTGGGACTCTAAATAGGAGAGACGCATGGGAGAACAGCAAAATAAAAGGATCCAGAGGGTCCTAGAAATCTACAAGTAGAACAATATGATAGGCAGATTTGGGCCCAGGGGTCCCACTCAAACTAAGGCACCAGCCAAGGACAATACAGGAGGTAAACTTTAAACCCCTTCCCAGATCTAGCCAATGGTCAAAATATTCTCCACAGTTGAGTGGAGAGTGTGATACGACTTTCTCACGTACTCTGGTGCCTCACATTTGACCATGTCCCCTGGAGGGGGAGACCTGGTGGCACTCAGAGGAAGGACAGCAAGTAGCCAAGAAGAGACTTGATACCCTATGAGAATATATAGGGGGACGTAATCCCCCTCAAGAACAGTCATAGGGGAGGGGAATAATGGGAAAATGGGGGGGGGGGGAATGGGAGGATACAAGGGATGGGATAAACATTGAGATGTAACAAGAATAAATTAATAAAAAAAAAAAAAAAGATTGAATAACACAAAAAAAAAAAAAAAAAGAATGCCCCCAGAGGTCAAAAAATTGCTAAGGCATCATGCACAGTCTTTGTAAAGGAAAAGAGATAGCACATGATGGTATCAAGTATTAAAGGGGAATACTCGAACAGGAAATGTTAAATAGTGCTGAGGAGGAAGGAAGAGAGTATGAAAAGGAATAAATAACACTAAAGACACATTAAAAAAAAAAAGTCATATGGAACCTGTAAAAAGCCTGCCTAAAATATACAAACAGCAGGCTCAAATACTTACATACACACTCACACACAAAGAGTTAAAGTGGATTTATGCTATAACAGGGCAACAATGCCTCTGCTGGACATCAGATGCTAACTAACAAAAAGCCCACTGCCAGAAGCGGGTTTCTTCTTTTGGAGTCATTGCTCCATTGGGGTTCCATAGAGCCCTAAACACAGCTATTGCCATTGCTCTTGGGTGTATCCTCTGTACATACCCCACCTATGCTGAGGGTACCCCATACTTGAGTCATAAAACACAGAGAAATCAAGCCGGTACTCACCTGGAAGCACCATCCATACTGGCTGCTTTCCATAGTGCTACAAGGTGCTATGCACATCATCAAAGGAGAAAAGTAACCGGCAGTCATACCCAGCTATAAACCTTGAAAGCTACAGTACTGACTCGCCTAGCAAAAACATGCCCAGTGTTGCTGTAGTGGCACAACCATGTGGGGATGACCAACCACTTTCTCATTGGATTTAGGTACCACTCCACAAAATGAATCCCATACCTGGCACCATTATCAGGCCAAGTAATATAGCTATACAGTCTATGGACCCTAAGAGAGAAACTACTGCTATTATTTTGCTAAATGTAAACCAACTCCTCAGCACTTTTTGCTATACCCATAAGTCAATGCTTTTCTCAGCCCTCACCTAAGAAGCTTCTGTTTGCAGTAGCTGATGATTAATATGGAAAATCATTCTTAGAAAAAGGGAAAAGAATAAGAAACTGCAGAACGCTCAATACTAAACGGAACATATATTCTACACCTTTTCATCCCAAGGCTCAGAGGCTACAGGTAAGAAACTCTGCTGATGTCTCTGTTCATTCTGTTCACTACTGGTCAGCTTAGAGTCAACGGGGAGCTATCCGTGGCTTAATTGTCCACAGTGACAGATATGGAAACATCCTCTTTACCTGTCTTCCTTGTATCACATTGTTCGTGTCTAGTAGGAGGCATGAGTTTATCTGCCCTGGAAATTGTAATGATTTACACCACCAACCAGTCCAACTCATGAATCTGAAGTTCTGGTCAGTTCTTTGCATATAATACTCTGGAGAGTAGCCTCAAAATATTTTTTTATCTCTGAGAAAATAAACATCTTATCATAAGGATTGTTTTCTATCTATTGTAGAATTGTTGGTTTGCATGTGCTCAACAGTCTCATGGGTTTATGTTTTACTTTATTACACAGACACACACACACACACAAAGAAGGAAGTCACCACTCAATGGATTTAATGCCATGAAACCATCATACAAATTGTTTTTCTCATAAACTTGGGGGAAAGTTGCTTTTTGATTGATTTTATTTTCATGATAAGTCTTTATTACACTCTGCTTTTTCCAAAACAGAATATGGTATTTAAAATAATCTTCCAAAAAATAAAATAAAATAAAATAATCTTCCATCAGGAAATAGAAGGAACTGGAGGGGTCAGGATCTCCACATGGAGCCAATGGAATCCAGGCAGAGGAGGTGGGTGCTGCAGAGACTGATGCACCAACCAAGGACTGTGCATGATGAGGACTTAGACCTTCTGCTCAGATGTACTAGATAGACAGCAAAGTCTCCTTGTGGGTCTCATCATATGGGGAGCAGGGACTATTTCTGACATGATTCTGACCCCACACATTGATCATTTCTCCCTGGCGGGTGGCCTTGCTAGGCCACAGAGGAGGAGGATACAGGCAGTCCAGATGAGACTTGATAGAATGAAGTCAGATGTTAGGGAAGGAGGGCTCCCATTTCTGAGGAGTAGGGAAGTATGAGGAACAGAGGGAGAGACTGAGAAGCAATGATGGAGGGGTACAAGGGTACAATCAGGATGTAAAGTAAACAACTCAAAATAAAAAAATAAAATAATCTTTCATAACTTGACCTTGTGATATTATGGAAATACTCCATTTTCCTTACTCAGGAGGCATAAAACTTGGGTAAATCATCTGCCCATAGACAAATAACCCCGGAAAATATTACCCATTTCTGAAAAGGTTCTTTCACTTATGCCTGCACTCTCTGTGCTAATTGTGCCTGGATTTTACAATTATCTCATGGTTGTAGTCAGCTTAATTGAAAGGAATGACAGAACTTTATCTTAGCTATAAATTGTGATCAATATTACTGAAATAGTATAATTTGACCTTGGTGAAAAATCCCCCTTTGTCAAAAGAAAGAAATAGCATCTTACTCAAAAGATATATGCCTCTCACTACTCATGTTTAAGATTAAAAATAAACGTGTAGTGATGGTTTCTGTAGGAGTTTGATTTTATTTTTTGATATACAACCTTACTGTGCCGCTTAGGTTAGCTTCAAAGTTATCTACCACTTATCTTCAACTCCTGAGTGCTAGGCCTATAGGCATAGATCCACATATCCTGGCAAATTGTACTTACGGGAATTTAGTCCTTAGTTTTTGGGGTTTTGTTTGTTTGTTTGTTTGTTTGTTTGTTTTCTAGTAATGGATACAGAATCTAGGTCCTTCCATTCTGCTAACTGAGATAGTTTTTGGGGTTTTGTTTGTTTGTTTGTTTGTTTGTTTTCTAGTAATGGATACAGAATCTAGGTCCTTCCATTCTGCTAACTGAGATAGCTTGTTGGCCTTTGATTTCAAACATAAACCTTCAAAAAGAACTTGCTTCTGGAAGGAGTGGCAGGAAAGTCACCATGTTATTTGATACAAAGGAGACTCAGAAAGACAGACATTACACATTTGCTCTATAAATTAAAAAGATGAAAGTCTGGAAAGTAGAAGGAACAAGACACAGAAAAGAAAGTAGATTCACAAGACAGAGGATGGACAAGGTATCGGGTAATCATGGATATACAGACAATCAGAGCATTTTATAGACATGTATGAAATGAATAGGGAATAAATATACACTAATAAAAGCATCTATTTAAAACAAAAGAATTTGTAACCAGTCTTGAACTTTAAAACTGATTCTGATGAGATGCTCATGGAGATCCAGACCTCTCCAGTGTAGTTCAATATCTGTTGAAGCCACCTAAGCTGCTCCTGCTATATTATCTTCCATTTACCCAGAGAAACCTTGCTGAGGGCTAGGATGCTGTCCTGACTGCTGGCTTAAGTATCTGTGCACTGAATAACAATGGAATCCCTCTAGGGCACATGGTCCTACTGCAGTGTGCAAGGTGCCTCTTCATCACAGAACCCAAGCAAATCCCTTTCTTGCAGTAACAGCAATGGAGCATCTGCAAACTTAGAGCCCTTTTGTTTTATAGGTGTGAGCTTTTCTATACCTTTACTTAGTACAATCTGTTCCTGGAGATTTGTTATCAAATTGCTGTTTCCAATTGTACAAGTCGGAGTGTGTCATCTGAAAATACGCTTAAACTTGAGGTCTTCGACTCTTCATATTTCAAGCTGGTTCCCATTGCATTCTCAAATTGAAGGGCAAACCTATTTGATTCGTACATGTTCAGAAAATCTTCATTTATCTTGAGGGCAATGTCACTACAGAAACTGCCGATGTTAGAGACACTCTTAACCTGCTTGTTGGGGTGATACAACCTTGGACTTTACAGCTATCACTGACAAGATGTGCTGTACAATATGCTGGAGGTAAAGCCAACGTGGTCAACACAATAGCAAGGGAAATGACTGTGTTCTACTCTGAGCGTTCTACTCTGAGTCTCGACTTCCTATGGAAGTCTTTCCACTGTATTTCCTGAATTAGTAGCCATATATTTATAATGACGCATACATATAAGGGACAGGGGTTAGAACTATGTGATTCACAACACAGGGAAGTGAGCGTTGAGAAATATATGAAAGAATAAAAATGTGAAATAAATGCTAATGTTGATCTGAAATTGCCACAAGTCAGCCAACATTTACTGAGTGCTAAGTGCCAGGCACCTTGCCTATAGACAGCATCTTATTTAAATGTACGGTGCCAGGGAACAAAGTTGGCGTCACCAACAGAAGGAACATGGGCTGGAAATCACAGGCTCGGTTTATAAGGCAGATTTCTAAAAATTCTCTTTGGATCATAGGAAGTGCTGGCATGTGAGAGAGCACAAAGTATGATATCTCTGTGACAGGGTTTTCCCAGAAAGATAAATCTACAGTCAGCCCCAGGGTGCAACTCTGTCCTGGTTGGGTCCTCTAAAGGACAGTGGGTGTACCTCTGCCCAAAAAAAAGTCTGTTCCTTATCTGCTACCAATAGGGACCTGCATAAATCCTGCAAACTGTCTACATTCCAGGAAACAGGCACATTCCAAGGTCAGGCAAGACAAATTTTAGTAACTCCTGGCAGGCTGATGAAACCCCTGTAAAGGTCTATGAAACAGAAGTCTGGAAGAAAAAAACAAAAAACAGGGAAAAAAAAAAAAACTAAAACAGACAAACAACAAAAAAGGTCAAATACCCTTTCAAGGTCACATCCCGGGAAAAACAGTATTCTAAGATGTCTTTGGCATAAACCACCTGAGCTACTTTAGAAGGAAATTTAATAAACCTTGAATTCAGTACCTGTCCTCCTTCCTTTGCCCCCAATTCCAATATTTTTTCAAGAAACACCTACTTTGTGAAATTGTGGGTAAACAATTTCCACCCAGTAAGGCACTCTCCAAGACTGATGCCTAAAATGTCCCTATGTACGCCTCCTCTGACCCTCACTTATTATCCCTCCATCCAAAGAGGTTTTAAACCGCAAGCCTAGAAAGGAGTCTATCCAAGGATGAAAAGTTAAGGGAAACAAGATCGTTTTCTTTAAGCTGTTCGCAGAAAGGTGATTCGCGTCATTTCCAGATTCCATGAGCAGATAATCTCCAAGGTATCAGTGGAGTTAAAGGGACGGGACTCTTTCCCTCCCCCTCCCTTCTCCAAGCATCAGTCCTTGGGAAGGGAGGGCACGAAAGAAGAGACTGGGAGGAGGAAAAGTGCAAAAAGCTAGAAGAGCCGGGTGCTGAGGGGAACCCCCCGGGGCGTAGGTCCTCGGGCTAACTGGCGTCTGAAACCCTCCCTAGAGCTGCGCCCCAAGCTGCAGCGCGCAGTCTGCTCGCCGCCCAAGAGCTGCCCGGACGCGCCTTTGTTGCCAGGGCAGGATCGCTGGGGCTAGGGACCAGTGCCCCTGAGCTTCGCTCTGGTGAGTAAGCTATGCGGAGCTGCCCTGGGCACCCGAGAGCGCGCGCGGCGGCGGACCTCTGGAGGCAATCCTATGGGGATGGTGGTGTGGCCCCAGCCTGGCAAGCCTGGAGGTCAGGGCCTGGAGGCAGAGGCGGGTGGTGACAATTTTTCCCCCTGCTACTTTGATGAATCCACACAGAACTGAAGCTTGCAGCCTCTGCTTCCCTAGGGCTAACTTAGAGGAGCAGGCAAGATCCTGGGTGGAGCAGGTGGTCCAGTGCATGGAGGGACCTGGTCTCTGACCCTAGGGAGATGTGTGGATTCCTGACAGTATCACCAACATCCCATGGGTAGGGTGTGAGTACCTAGTGAGCTTGCCAAGTGTAGAGGCTAGGATGTGCAGGCACCCAACTAGAGGTCTGGAATGTCATTGAATACATCACTTGGTCCTATCTGGAGATGATCAAAATGAAAATGATAAGATCTGTGTAGGAGTTCCGGAAGGGTGTAGACAAGAAAGCATTGGTAGTTTTCCAACTTTACTTCCCTTGGGTCCCGATCGGTGAAGTAAAGCTCCAAACATCCCCTCACCTCGCCTCCACAAACTTCCTGGTTGCTGCCGGGGGGGGGTGGGGGGGGGGGCTTACCTAAGAAAGGTTTGTTGGTCTTTTCTTGTTTACTGGAAGGGGTAGGGTAGCAGTGCGAGGATATATGTCCATGTACCTTAGAGGGGCTGAAAGAACCTCAGCTGCATGTCAGAAGTTAAGGAATGAACCGGAAGGATGAGGAGCTTGTATACTGAAGGCATTATTTGCGCTGCCTTCTGTATACAATTTTGTTTGGCCAACAACATGTACTGCCATGCATTTGAGAAAAGACAGTGAGATAGAGACTTCGTTTGTTTGTTTGCTTGTTTTTTTCCTGCAGCTAAATAGTTCCTAAACACCTCAGTGATTAATACAAGATGATCTGTGACCATTTAAGAAGACATAAGCAGGTAGCCTTCCCTCGGGTTTTTCTGGAGGACCTAGGTAATTGTCATTAGACTGCATTTTAGAAGGTACTAGTGCCCAGACGAAGAAAATTATATGTTTTGCAATGAATTTTGTTTCTGTTCCATTTGCATACGAATCTGTGAACTTAGAATTTACTGATGAACATCATAGTGATATTTACATTTGATTTGCCCTAAATTTCTGTTTATGGGAAGACAGACTGAACTTGCTGTCTTCCCCTGAAGGAATGACAGTCCCAAACAGCCAACGGAGACTGAGGAAACAATCCTTCTCCATGGCTTTCAAGTACTCCTCCTCCTCTTCCTCCTCCTCCTCCTCCTCCTCCTCCTCCTCCTCCTCTGTCCTCCGACTCTGTAACCTAAAAGCAAATACTAATATCATCATTTCCGGTTTCCTCATGAGACAAAGTAATTCTTGCCTCTGTCCATCCCATTCATGTCTGCTCAAGGTCAGTTCCATAAAGGAAAATTGTTGTTCTCTTGAGTTGCTTCAAAGATGATCTACTCGTCTTTGTATCGGGTGCTCTTCAAAGAACTCAGATGTTTCAGGACAGATGTTGTGCCTGCCTAGTATTCATAATGAGCTCCCAAATGGACTAAGTAACTTACTTTCTCATTCCTTGGTTCAGATGTGTCATCAGTTCAAGCTTCATTCACTTAGGCTTATTAAAGAGCTAATGGCTGTGTGTTCTACAGAAAGTGCTCCACTCTGAAAGCAAACCAAGGGTTTGTTTATTAGGATGAAGACCTAAGGAACACTGCAGTGTTTGCCCTGGTCTCTTTGGGCAATCTCCATGCAGAATATTGAACAAGCTCCTTTAAAATAAATTTTAAAAACACTCAATTACTTTTCTTAGAAGTTCTTAGACACGTTGCTCTTATAAATATAATCACAGAACTGCTGATCATGACAGCAATCCCTGTAAGGAAACATTTTGTTTTCGTTTAAAGTTTGGCATGTGTGCTTTTTTTTTATAGGCTTTCAAGATTATAGCATCTTCACTGACAGTAAGAAAATATCAAAAGTTCTCTTCTAGTCAAGATGGTCCTTTTTGACATGGCTATTACTGAAACATCTTAAGGGATGCTTGAAGGGCCCATTCTAGTATATTACTACTAAAGAAGCAATGTAAAACAAGTTAGAAATTATTTTCCCCATTTATTTTATGTGCATGGGTGTCTGTTGATAATGGGAATGCAATACCCACAGAGGCCAGCAGAGAGAGCGTCAGATCCCCTGGGGCTGGATTGACAGAAGTTTTTGAGCTGCCCTATTAGGAATTGAACCATAAATCCTCTGGAAGAGCAACCACTGCTCTTAACTGCTAGGCTATCTCTCCAAGTCCTGAACATAGCATTTTTAAATCGATGGCAGGATTCTCTTATTCATCGTTAATTTCATTAGTGGGAGGATGCTTTTCTAAGTTGAGAAAATGTGATACAATGGTTGCTACCAGATCGAGAGATCCCTAAGGTGGCATCTGTAGTCATCCAACACAGACACACCTAGACACTTAGTCCCTGTGCTAAAAATGATCTATCCTCTTGAAAATGTAACAAGAAATGTTTCTGAGCCAAGGGAGGCACATAAGTAGGCCAAAATGACATCAACAACTACACTTGAGTATTTGAAAGCTGAGGCTGTTCGGATCCGACAATCTCCCAGTTCCTCCTGGGTCTTTATCTTCTCTCAGCTGTAACTTGTGGCCCTTTAACACACAGTATGAAATGTCGCTTTGTGTCTGTGTATGTGGGAAGAAATCGTTTTTCTTTTTTTACATCAGGAAGTTTTTTTGTTTTTTTTTTTTAACCAGGTTATGGTTGTTGTGACGCAAAGCTCATCTGTGGGGACATAGAATCTGCAAGGAGATTGTCAGGGTTTCTTAGCATAGTCTTTAACCAGCAGTGACAACAGAAAATGGTGAGAAGCCGTCGGGTTTGGGATGTATTTGGAGGTGAAAGAGGCAAGAATTGACAGACTGATATGGTTGGTGATGAAAGGAAAGGGATCATACATAGTTCACGCCCAGGCTTATGGGTAGAGCATCTGGAAGAATACAGTTGTCACTGGGCAGCATGAGAGACTGGCAGGGACAAGTTGGTTCCATGCAGCTTATTAGACATCTGAACAGAGGCTTCATGAGGGTAGCTGGGACAGAGCTCAGGGAAGAGGTGGAGTTGGACATGAAGATCTGAGTCACCCATATATAAATTACATTCCAAACATTGGGATTGAGGGAGGTGGGAATCAGAAGACAACACATGTAGAGGACCACACAATCTAGCATGGTCCAAAACATGAATACTGAAGACTGTAGGAGCAAGGAAAAGAAATTAGGTAGCAGTGATCAGAGGAGTCAGGAGAAATGCCAAAATATGTGGAACCAGAGACATCAAAAGAGAAAAAGTGTGTTAAGAAGGAAGAAAGTTATTAGCTATGTCCATGGCTCCTGAAGGGTTCAGTGATGTGAGGACAAATAATTATTTCAGAACTTAAATGACCCTCGGGTTAGTCAGCTTTCCATGACTGTATCAAAATGTCTGAGAAAAATCAATTTTCAGAGGTGTCAATGCCTGGTAACTGGGCCCTGTTGCTTTGGACCTGTGAGACGCGGTGCATCGCTGAGGGTGGAGAGCCCTTGTGGTAATACGGAAGCAGACAGGGAAAGAGGTAGGGCATCAATACCCCATGCAAGGAAGGGCACACTGTTCCTGACTTCATTTCTACTCTGCCCACCTTCTCAAGGCTGCACTGCCTCACAATAGCCCTTAACACCTAGACATGTCTTAAGGGATATTCAAGATTAAAACTATCTCAACTGACACAGGATAGTGGTGAGCTCAAGCCTAACCCATAGAGAACTCGAGACCAGGCTACAGTGTTCTTTATTTTGTTTAATTTTTGAGAATCTCATATATGAGTGTTGCGTTTACATTACTTCTGCCCTTCTCTCTCCTTTTCCTTCTGCAGTACTTACGGAAATGTTCACATGAGTCATTTCAGTCAAAATCATGATGATCATAATGATGATTAAATATTGATTCATAACACTGAACAAAAATTGTAAGCCTACTGCTTACAATTCCAGGAATCTTTCTTTGGCATGCAGTTATATTTAGGTAAATTAATATCTGCTCAAAGTTAAGCAAACAATTGAAAAAACATAAATGTCTATAAATATTAAAGAAGCAAAATAAATTATGACTACCCATTCAATGGAAAACCATCCAACAGTTAAAATTAAGGCAGCATTCCATGTATTAAAATGAAAGCTCTTCTGAGCACATTGGGCATGAAGAAAAGAATCAGACTTTGTGGCTTATTATTAACAAAGAAAAATAAGGTTATGCACAAAAACTTGTGTACAAACCAAGAGACAACAATGGTGTGGTTGCTTGAAGGGAGAGGAAGTTTGTGGTAGAGCATAATGGAAGACTGACAATGTGAGGAAAGGGGCTTTTGCTTTGTTCCATTTTATTTTATATTCAATTCGGGGGGGTAATGAACACAGCATCTTGTACTTGCTAGGCAACCACTCCTCCCCTGAGCAACACTTAATGCCTTTGAATTATCCGCATACAGTTACCTATTCAAAACCCTAAATAAAATTTTACGCATAATTCTGAAACATGTCATTTAAAATAATATGAGGAAAGAAAATATGTGGCAGTGAAAAATGAATACTATATATAGCACAAATCTCTGAAAAGTTTTCAAAAAGAACATTAAAGGTGGGTTGGAGGGAGCCATGGAGGTATGGTTTTTAAATGGCAGCTGTTAATGCCTAAATTAAACTACAACAGAGTGAACAATTGACTTTAAAAAACAATAATGAAAAAGACAACAGGCAAGAAGATCCCTTTAGCACATAGTAGGGGTGGCATTCCAGGCATTTATGAGAAAAAGCGTCCATGCCTAGGAGCACTGAGAAAGGCACTTTCTAGAAACCTTCAGGTGTGGATCATGCCACATGCCCAAGCCCAGTGCTGCCTGAGTCATCTGTATAAATGGTTCCATAGTCTCCACTTCTAATGCTATCTCCCCTGTAAGCCTCTCATCAAAGTTTTTCTTATCCTTGGTTGCTGCTTAGCATCTGGCCAGCAGCCTGTGTGCTCAGTAGAGATTTAGTTGGTTTATAAAGTAGCTCCTTTTCCCCAATCTCCTTCACCTTCAGCAGGATTCTTCTCTACTCTGAATTGAGGGGACTGAGCAGTCTCAGTCATGCATCTTCCACACCACTTCCAGGCCCTGTCAGTTTATCTGCTAAGCTGTTTTCCATCCCCTAAGTCTCCCCTCCCCTCCAAACTTTAGCCTCTTCTTCATTAGTGATTCCATTGTGTACCTGTGCTATTAACATGGGACCATGCTTAAGCCACTCAGACGAGCAGAGAGGCTTCACGTGATACAAAGCTCCTCAGCTACAATCCTAGCCAGTCTGGTCTTCTCTTTGTTGGCCAGCTTTGAATGCAGGGAAACTAATTCACGCTTGCTTGCGTCACCATCTTGCTATTAATTTCTTTTGCACCACTGTCTCGTTTGCAATCCAACCGCCCCACAAACCTTGTATCTGCTGACTGCTTAATGAGATTTAAGAAAGGAAACCATTGGAGGATGCTTCTCCCATAGGCTCTGAGATTCATCTCCTCCCTTCCAAGCAGAAATGGCACCATTCTAACTCACTTCCTTCACTTGGAGAGATGTTTGTCTCTCTCGGTGAGGAAATTAAAGCCATGCATTAAAAAAAAAAAAAAAAAAAGTCATGCAATGCATCACCACTGCCTGACTCTCTGTATCTGTTTTTAATTGTATACTTCTGATTAAGATGTCCTGGGTGCTGACACAAGCTGCTTTATGGTTTTCATATCTGAGTCTTTCATTGATTCTTCCTAATTTCTCCTTAAACTTAGTAATCTTCTGATAAGTAAATAAGAAATAAAATTCCTGGCACTTTTATTAATGAAAAACTGCTACTACTGAGAGCAAGACATATGAAAGAAAGACACATTACAACTATTAATTTTATTTATATATTTAGTATCAGCTAAAAGTCTTGAAATTAAGTTTGACTCTTTATTTTAGCTTAAAAATAAAGATTAGCTGAAAACAAAAATGTCCCACCAAACTACAAGCAACCCAGGATGTAAACAAAAAGCAAGAAATTTCAAAAGAGAGTAAGTGTCCCACTTTCCAACAGTGTCCCTTAGTGCTGTGCCAGCTAGTTACCCTGAGTAGCATCAATGGTCCATGTCCTATGTTTGAGTAAAGTGTCCTGTCTTCTGCCTATCACAAACCTCATTAAGTTAAAACCACTGGAGATCAAAATATGACCAGCTAGTGATCTCCAGTCTACAGGATCATAATTATGTTCCCCTGATTCTTTTCAGCATTTAAACCCCTTGTATGGCATCAAGGAAACTCCTAGAAAAGTGAAGAAAGAAAAGAAGGAAGGAAAAAAAGAAAGAAAGAAAGAAAGAGACAGAGAGGAGGAAGAGGAAGAGGAGGGAGGGAGAAAAATAGGGAGGGAAGAGTGAGGAAGGGAGAATGGAGAAAGGAGAAAAGGTTCTGTTCCATCTTTTACCTCTGCACATTTTGTAGGCAGGACAAATTGTGGGTCTAAGGTTTTTTTTGGCTGGGTTGGTGTCCCAATCCCTCCACTGGAAGTCTTGCTTGGTTACAGAAGATGGCTGGTTCAGGGCCCATATCCCCCATTGCTAGGAGTCTTAGCTAGTGTCATCCTCATAGATTCCTGGGAGTTTCCATTACAGTAGGTTTGTAGCTTGTCCCAGAGATGCCCTCCCCAATCCATACTCCCCTTCATACTCCCTCAGTTCTTCCCCCACCTCATGGGATCAGGAGACAGAATGAACCAAAAGAACTCTGCACAGAGTGTCTGAGAGAAACTCCTCCAATATCCATCAACAAACTACATCACTGACTATGTCACAACCACTCTGGGTAGGAATGATTTTCTAGAAGCTTCTGAAATATTTCCGTTTTCTCTGTGCAGGGGTAACTGTCACTGTATCATTTCAGTTCTCTCAGACTCGTTCATGAAATTAAGAGGAAAAAAAACTCAGAAGCTTCGTTACAGGATCTTCTGTGCCTACGATCTCCAAGCCAGATGGCCAGTTCTTTTATATAACAAAATCTTAAAGGAACAGGGGGAGGAAATCCCCCTCAGGAACAGTCATAGGGGAGGGGAACAAGGGGGAAATGGGAGGGAGGGAAGAATGGGAGGATACAAGGGATGGGATAACCATTGAGATGTAACAAGAATAAATTAATATAAAGAAGAAAATAATATTAAATAAAATATGTCAATTAAGTAAGGAGTTACTAATATATATCTTTTACAAATATCCAACTTTCTACTCTCCCCAAAAGCTCTGCCTATAGTTGTTTATTTATTACCTTTTATCTTGTAAGTAATATATTAGAGTACAAGCACACATACTGAGAATTAGTGAAATAAAGGCTTGGGGAGTAATTTAAGTAATTGGAGATTAGTATATGAACATTAAAAGTCAAGGTTTGTGTGCCAGCATTTTATATTTATAATTTATATTTAAAATGCCCTTAAAGAATTTTATAATTATGCTTTGATCTTCTAATGCTTTAATTTTTGAAGCATTTTTAATACTTTATCAAATATATAGTGCATGACTTTGTTTTCTAGCTAGCCTTGTAAGCAAGGTTTCTGTGTACTGCCTCAACAGCCAAATGACTTCGGAAGAGACCAGTCTCATACCCATAAGCAAGTTTATTTTTTTTTTAAGATTTATATATTTATTATGTATACAGTGTTCTGCCTACATGCCAGAGCCTGAAGGGGACACCAGATCGCATTTTAGATGGTTGTGAGCCACCATGTGGTTGCTGGGAATTGAACCCAGGACCTTTGAAAGAGCAGACAGTGCTCTTAACCTCTGAGCCATCACTCCAGCCCCATAAGCAACAGTGAATGAGTGAGGATTTTCTTACGTGGTTACAGTATAAATAAACTGCAGGTTGGGAAGGCAGACCTGGCAGTGCTCTGCCAGAGCCTCCAGCTCAGCCACTGCAGTATAGCCTCCTTTTAATCTTCTCTGGAGTGCAGGCAGCTGTGTTGGACAAGCCAAGGACCCTTTCATCCTTATCATTCTGGTTGAAGTAAAAGCAGTGGCGCCTTCTCCTTTACCTTTTATAAGTACGTCTGGCTTGAATGTTACGGGGAGTTTCTATTTTGACAAGAAAATCCTGAACTTTGGTGGCCAAAGAATCATTTTCTCTGAAATTCATCTGTGGCTCCTTCTTTAGTTCTCGAATTGATACAAACAATCACAATCAACCATTTTTTTTTAAATGTTCGAAGATATTAATTTTTTACTTTATAGCTGTAATACGAGAAAGGATCTTCAAATGAAGGGTTAAAATCCGGACAATTTCACCAAGACTAAGCTCAATTCGATGTACATTTCCCTTTCTCCCAAGTCAGTTCTCACATTAAAAGTAAATACAAATTCTCATTGAACATTATTGCTACCCTCAGGCCCTGAGGCTATAGAGAAGAATCTGGTAGAATTGCCACATTCTTTTCAAAGCATGTAAATTAATCATGATGTTTTTACATTGTAAATAAGCAATATGGCGGAGCCTAAGGATGTTCATACTAAAACCAACATCACTTGCAGGAATGTGATGTTTGTCTGGAAACAACTAACTGTGGCAACATGTAAGTGTGTAAAATTCCTATTGAAAGATAAGGAAGTATGCGCTTCCTGAGAGAGGCATAAAGAAATAGTTTCAGATCCCAACACATAAAAGGGAAGGCTGACCCTGCCCTGGATAGAACAGAACTGAATCACCACAGGAAGAATTTAGAATTATACTACCTGGGAAGCTATGAATACATACATAGTATCGTGAGAAAATCATGCTTGGTGCGTTTTGAAGCTGCTTCCAAATATATTATTACATTTTATCTTCCCAGTATGACCGGCCTAATTATCTTCATTTTGCAGAAGAGTGACAGGATTCCGGAGAATAAACAGTTCACTTCACAGGGGAGGGCTGAGGAATAGTTAAACTTGGGGCATAATTTATCATTTCTACTTGGTCCAATCACCTTTTACCTTTAGATCTTTGCTATATGAGAGGAAACACACGCTCCCCGCCTTCTGCTTTACTATGTGTTTGCACAGCTCACTGACAGTTAGATGTAGGGAAATCATGTGCATTAGGAAGCAATTTTCTGTAAGTTTTTTGCAATCATGAGGACCTTAATTCCATTGCCAGAACCCATGCTTTCTTTTAAAAGACAGCATGGTAATGAGGGGGGAGGCAGAGACTGGAAGTTCTGGGCAGGGGGGTGGCGGGGGGCAGGCGGCTGGATAGCCTGTTTGGTGAGTTCCTGGCCAAGGAGATGATGTCAGGAAAAGTGAGAGGTGGGGGAGGCAGGGAGACAGAGGGAGACAAAGAGGGAGGAAGATGACCACTGCATGTGCACACACATACACACACACCAAGTGAAGGTGAAGAAGAGAAGAGAGAAAATAATTGCTGTTTATACCTAAAACCAAATATATGTGTGTGTGTGTGTGTGTGTGTGTGTGTGTATTGCTTGTCACTTTACATGCTTTCAATATTTGAAAATGCGATTTTATTCTAACAACGTTTGCATAAAACATGACTATATGTTTTAAAGGATAAAATTAAAATTTTCATAGTGCTGTAAGAGTATCCTCATAGAAATTAAATATTATATCTTGGTGTTTTTTATGTTTTGCTGGTGCTAAAAAGTATGTATTTCAGTTATTCTGAGACTGTTAACTTCTTCACAGGATTACTTTTAAGGTTGACATCACTTTTATGATCATTTGAAGATCTCCAATTTGAATTATTTAGCTGTTTTGGTTTTTTGGGGGGGTGGTTTTGCTTGTATTATTCTAGATATTTATGCTTTACCAAACTTTGGTATAACGGTGCAGCCTTGTTGAACTCATTCCTTGAGATATAGTAAAAGGACCTACGCTTAAATTATGTCATTTGCCTTTGTTTTTACTATGGTTTAGTTTTATGGAAATTTACGTGATTACCTAGATATTCATGCTTCGGTGATGTTATTTATTTTTTACACCTATGATACTCATCTTTATATTTCATATGTGACTAGTTTTTACTTTAATAGTTTTGTTTGAGGCAAGCTCTCATCCATCTCAAGCTGGCCTCCCTCAAACTTACTTGTAGCTGTATTAGTCAGGAAGAAACAGAACAGATAGGTAGGTAGAAAGATAGATAGATGATAGATAGATAGATAGATAGATAGATAGATAGATAGATAGATAGATAATGTATTAGGATGGTTTACAGGCTGTGGTCCAGCTAGTCTAACAATGGCTGTCTACCATTGTCCAAGAATCCAGAAGTTGTTCAGTCCATGAGGTTAGATGTCTCATTTTGTCTTCAGTATATGCCAGATCCAGAAATAAGCACTAATGCCAGTGCAGAAATGGACTTGCCAGTGAGAGCAGGAGCAAGCAGGTGAAGAGGACAAGCTCCCTTCTTCCATATGCTTTATATAGGCTGCCATAGAAGCTGTGGCCTAGATTTCAGGAGGATCAGCCGACCCATAATATCTGGGTTAGATGTGGGTCCTCCCACTTCATTGGTCTAGTAAGAAAAAAAATCCCTCACAGGTGTACCTGAACATTTGAGTTTTAGTTCATCCCAGATGTAGTCAGGTGAAAACCAAGAGCAGCCATCACAGTAGCAGAGGATGACCTCAGATTCTAACCTTGCTGTGTCCATCTCCCGTGTGCTGGGGTCACAGGTGTGCACCAGCACAGCCAGCTGCTACTTTGATTTTGTTTTGCGAAAAATGTCATCTTGCCTTCTTCATTCCAATTCTTTCAAGATAGGTTGTTTCATTCTTAGTATGAGATTATGTTATCTACCAACTATTTCTGTCTGAAGTGTTCCTTAGCAGTATTTTTGTTTTATGTTCTAAACAATAGAACTATATTTAGAGAACACTTCCATCAGACTCACTATATGGCTATGGTTCTCAACAATGATAATTAAATAGTTCATCCCTGAATTTTAATATTTTTTCTTTTGCTCCAGAAGCTCATTTTGTTGGTTTTATTTTCTTTACACTGTATGTATTTTGTTTTTCTGTCTGTTTGTAACAGTGTCTAACTACGTTGCCTAGGCTTACATTGTATTTCTGGGCTAAAGTTTAAGGTGATTCTCCTGTCTCAACCTCCTGCTTAGTTACAAGCACACCTTCATTATGCTTTGTTCCAAAAGTGATTTGAAAAACATTATTTTAAATATTGACTTGTTTTTATTTGATGTGTTTGAGTGCACACGTATGTGTGATGCCTTCAAAGACCAGTACAGGGCATCAGATTCCCAAGAACTAAATAACACGTGCCCGTGAGCTTCCATGTGGGTGCTTGAAACCCAGCCTGGGTCCTCTGGAAGAGCAGCAAACACTCCTTATTAATGAGCCATATTTCTAACCCCAGAAATTGTTTTAAATCTCAAACTTTTGAGGCTTTCTGTTTACAAGTTTTCAATTAATGTTTATCCTTACTACATTTTAATCAGCATAATTTTGAGATGCTTAACTGAGATTTCCTTTCTGTTCACACATGGTTAACTTTGATAAATCCCTATTATACAGCTGAAAGACAGTGACCCAGATCCTGAGTGACAACACTGAAGTCCAGAATTGCACTCAGTACTTGTCATCTTATTTTACATGTAGATACACTATTTGCACTAAAGCCACTTTGTACAATTGCATTTACCTATTTTCCATTGGACCTATTCAATTTACAGGCAATTGTCTATTATGGTGTTGGTAATAGGGCATTTAAAATTCAAGATGCAACTCCCTACATGAGATTTACTTCTTATCCAGAATTTGTCTTGTCTAAGACTAGCTTAAATTGGCTTTTTAGCCTTCTTTTTTTAGGTTTGCCTAAAATTTGTTGGCCTGAATTGCTTTACTTTTGGATTTTTCTTATATCCAAAATAATATTAAATTTTATTTTTACCCATTCTGAATATAAAATTTGATCATTTCCCATTATACTAGGTTAGTTCAACTTTGCTTAACTAGCTACTATAAGTATCAGATTCCATTTCACCTAAACCAAGCAACTTTCAATGTTTTCTTTTTTAAGGGGGGAGGGGGGAATATTAATGTTGTTTCCTTATTCTCTTGGGTGAAAATCTATTTTGAAATTTTGTATTTACAGTCAAATAGAATTTATACGGTTTCTTTTAGAAATTAGTTCAGCTTCTTCTATTTTAATTCCTTGTGGTTTCTGATCTCCTATAGCCAGTCAGGAAGTAGAAAGAGCAAAGAGTTACAAAAGCGCCTTTCTTAGCAAAATGCCCTCAGCTGTTCTATTCCTGCCATCATCCCCATACTCCACTCACAGGTGCCTAGCTAGTCTCTGTGAAGCCCGACTGTGCCTGTCTTCCTTAGGAGCCTCCCGAGGTCCCAGACAGACAACAGACCTGGGAATAATGCTGCCCCCAGGTTGAGATAAAGCTATTGTTTCTGCAGCTCTCCAGATGTGGCTGGTTGAGTTGCCCGTTCTCCAGATGTGGCTAGTTGAGTTGTCGCTTAAGTCCCACATTTCAACCTTTCAGAAAGAGATACATTTAAAGCTGCCATAGTTCTATCTCTGCACTTCTCATTAGGCTGCCTCATACTATTCCGACCAAAGCATCCTCAAAATTTGGTCAAGACGATATTAGACCTAATTTCTTTGATGACTCAGTTATTACCTTGTTTACTCATTTATAAGTTATTTCAGTATAAAGTTAGATGGATGAGCTACTATATACAATCTGGGAAAGTCCCTGAATTGCATCTTTTAACCCAGTTTGTCTACCATAAGGAGAAGGGAAGGTGGAAACCACACACAGGAGTTATTTTTTAAGAATCTGAGCCAGTATGTGTGTATACTGACTCATCTCCTGAAATAAATATTGTACCAGGCCTTAATCTTAGAACTTTAAAACATTCTCTTTCTCTCTTCCAAATAAATAGTGTCTTTCTTTTTAAGGTACCAGCAAGTTCTGGAATAAATACTTATCAATCATCCTGATCTGAGTCAATTCATTGACAAGGAAGGTGCTCACAGACGCACCTTCCTCCATCTTCCATTAGACTTTCCTTTAGAAACTGCCTAAACCTAAGATCAAAAATTCAAGCAACACCGTGTGCTGGCAAGGATGTGGGGAGAGAGGAACACTCCTTCATTTCTGGTGGGAATGCAAACTAGTACAGCCACTTTGGAAATCTATCTGGTGCTATCTCAGAAAAATGGGAATAGGGCTTCCTCAAGACCCAGCTATTCCACTCCTTGCAATATACTCAGAAGATGCTCCAGCACACAACAAGAAAATTTGCTCAACCATATTATAGCAGCCTTATTCATAATAGCCAGAACATGGAAACAGCCTAAGTATCCATCAGTAGAAGAATGGATAAAGAAACTGTGGTACATATACACTATGGAATACTACTCAGCTATTAAAAACAAGGAATTCCTGAAATTTGTGGATAAATGGATTGAGCTAGAAATGATCATAATGAGTGAGTTAACCCAGAAGCAGAAAGACTCAAATGGTATATACTCACTTATATCTGCATACTAGCCCAAGGGGCATGTCCCACGAAAGCCTTCACTTACCAGGAAACTGGGACAGAGGGGAGGACATCCTATTGGGACTCTAGATGAGAGAAGCATGGGAGAATAGCAAAGTAGAAGGATCCAGAGGGTCCTAGAAACCTACAAGTAGAACGTTATGATAGGCAGATTTGGGCCCAGGGATCCCGCTCAAACTAAGGCACCAGCCAAGGACAATACAGGCGGTAAACTTTAAACCCCTACCCAGATCTAGCCAATGGTCAGAACATTCTCCACAGTTGAGTGGAGAGTGGGGTATGACTTTCACACGAACTCTGGTGCCTCATATTTGACCATGTCCCCTGGAGGGGGAGACCTGGTGGCACTCAGAGGAAGGACAGCAGGTTACCAAGAAGAGACTTGATACCCTATGAGCATATACAGGGGGAGGAAATCCCCCTCAGGAGCAGTCATAGGGGAGGGGAATAAGGGGAAAATACGAGAGAGGGAAAAATGGGAGGATACAATGGGAGGGGATAACCAATGAGATGTAACAAGAATCAATTAATAAAAAAATTAGAAACTGCCTAAACTTAAAACACGAACCATACTTACAAAACTGTATGTTCTCCATTCTCAATCTTACTGGGGCCTCTAAATCTAAACCTTAGATCTTTTAGTTACTTACCTGAGGGACGTTCAATGGAGCTCTGTTATGAAGAAGAAATATCCCAACAAATAAGCACACAAATAGCTTGGCGTGTGGTCATCCTTGGCATAATTAATTTAAATGATAGTCTCACAAAGAACCGTGGAAAACTTGTGGATAGCAGAAAGGCAAAGGAAAGCTGAGGCAGCTCCTATTAGGAAGCATGTGGCCCAGGGTCTTTCAAACACCACCAACTCTGAAGAATACGCAAAAAGCCCAGTTTTAACACTTAAACCCTGAAGAGAAGATTTAAAGTCTCTGTGAAAGTCCTTTGGCTGGTGGTGCTCTGGTGAATATGATACAAGTAGAGAAAAAAGAAAGGCCCCGTTCAATTCACAACTTTCAGTGTAAATACCTCTCACTGTAGCCAGTTTCAAACTGCTCCTGTAAAGCTACTGAAAAGGCTCAGGATGAAACATGCCCAGCGACTCCCTTGAGCCAGCAAGAGCCAGAAAACGACTGTAATAATCTTTGTGCCACTTTTTCTATGGCTACCCAGGTCAATGGAGGCAATCTGAAACCGATAAAGGATGCCTTGTGGTTACAGAAATGCACTTTTGTGCCTAAAATAACAAGCATGCCAGTGAGGGGTGGATTCTTCATTTTTATATGGGGTGAGAAGTCATGTTGGTGCCAAAGATTGACCTCAGGTATGCCCAACTTGACAGTGGCTAACTACTCACTGGGTTGTCCTGTCAACTCAGCTTTCACTTCTAAAATGACTGAGCACTATAGGATCAGAAATTGTTCTCTTTGAAACCCAGTACTACCACCCACTGTATGCCTTTGGCATAGGTATTTAGCTAGTTATTTTTTTCTTGGTGATAAAAGATATAAATATTTGGAATGTGGACCATGTTTTGAGATATGCATTTAGGTTGCTAAGCAAACCTAATTAATATATGAATTACCTGACATTATTGGGGGTGAGGGTATTTAAAATCTAGCCATAATCAAATATGCAATACATTATTACCTGCTACAATCCCCATGCTATATAATAAGTAGTTCTGTGGAACCTATTGCTCCTGTCTCACGGAAATGCTGTGTCCTTGGACAGATCACTTTATTAGCCCTCCATGCCCTCTTTGTAATCACTATTCTACTCTGTTTTGATGAGTCCTACATTCTTAGACCTAATTGATTTATGGATAAGACTCTAAAATATCAGAAAGATTTATCAAGCATCATGTAATGATTTAAAATATGAGAATATCTGGCATATAAATAGACTAAATTATTTTTGCTTTGGTTTCTGTATTACTCATTTCTTTCTTTCTTCCTGTCCTTACTCTTCAGAAATTTGTAGTGAGGTCAGAAGATGGAGCACAATTAGGAAAAAGATTTCTCTGAGTTCAGTGTTTGTACACCTGTGCAGCCACCTTAATGACTCCATTATGTAGGAGTGATAGTTGCAAAGAGATGCAGGCACTTATGAGGAACACTATTCCAAAATGTGCTTTTCTTTCTATTGAAGTGTCAAAATAAGAAAAAAGGATTGAAGCATGTGTGACCAGGCAGTCACTTTCCTGACTTGATTCTGCCACATCAACCTGCAGCCTCCAAGACAGAGGAAAACAAAGTCAGGGATTGCAGAAGAGACGTCAACTGGTCTGTGCGATCTGCCACAAGAAGACTGTTCTGGAAAAGGTAGAAATAGTGAACTATAGGAATCCATGAGATAAAACAGCTTTTGGTGTGTAAGAAACAAGGAAGGTGTACAAGCCTGACATTTGACATGGTGTATGAAGTATTTTGAAGAAGATAACCATATTTAAGACATTTGGAATGAAGCAAATTCTTTATGATTTTTTTTAAGTTAAGATGTGAATGCAGTTTTATCAGGAAACACACTAAAGTAGTTGGGTACCACTAAACAATAGAATCATATTGTCTAAAATTTTCTTTTTAGTTATCATTTTTGAAGATGCATACACTATAGCAGTTGCTTTGCAGACAAACCCAAAACAACAGTGAAGAGAAAACATGGCCCTTCTTCACAGAAGAATGATCTAAGTTATACAAATTATCTCTCAAGACATTGAAACCCTTGGACAAGAAGAATAATATGATAATAGATATACTTTCCTACCATTATAACTGTCATTAATTCAAATTCATAACTTATCTTATGCCTCAGCAAAATTAGAAATCACTGATGCCCACAGACACCAAAGAACTGTCCTTTGTGATGCATGTTCATTGTCCTAGCAGCTTTCCTTATTAAAGCAAGCATGATGCCTGCAAGAATTTATTCCCCTATTTCAGTGATCCAGAGAAAGTACGCTGTCCTTTCTAATATGCAAAACATTAGGTAATGATCATGTTTTCATTAAAGAGTAAGTTAACCTACTAAGTGCTATGAAATGCATTACCTTGAATTATCGCTTCAGTTCCACTTGAAGATAATCTGCTGGAATCTGAAACATGACAGGAAGGCATGATTAAGAAATAGAAAAATTTGCCAACAAGCAATTGTAATCAAGAAGGAGGGCTTAGCTGGAGCATCTGGGGGATATATCACTCTCCTCTAGTGGCTGTTATTAAAATCACCATTGTTCCCCCCAAACAATCATTAACTCCCACCCTGCACTATCCCGGGGCAGCTTGCGGCTATAACGTCACTCACACAATTTCTCCAGTTCTTTTCAATTACTTTCTACGATAAATCTCTCTCAATCTTTTTGACATTTAAACTCTTGTTTTTATACTTTACATAATTTGATTTCAGTTTTATAGTACTGGGAAACCAGTGGGGTGTGATAAAGCAAGAGAATGGAGGAGTGATGGCATCTAATGTCCTTAACCCAACGTGCGAACTCTTCACTTTCCTTCGCCTTTTCCATCTTCCTGTCTAGATAGATTCATTTGTGATTCTGACTTTCTCAGTGCAGAACTTCTTGGCAATCCCATCCTATACATAATCTTCTCAGAGGCTTTTTTTCTGTGTTTCTGTGACTCTCAATTGTACGTTTATGGTTAATTTTGTTGCAAGTATGTACTGATCATATCTGAGGAATATGTCACCGTTTTCACTATGCCGTGAGCTTCTGAATGGCAGAGACGATGCCTATGACCCTATGCAGTGAGTGAATAAAACAAACTCTAAAAAAAAAATAATAAACAAATGCAGAAACTTAATACATGCTGACTCATTCTTAGTAATGTCTTGGTCGAGTCTCTAAGCTTCTGTGTGTGGGGGGGGGTTGCTTTTTGTTTTTTGTTTTGAGTTTGTTGCTATTGTTATTAAAGGACAGAAAGCTTAATGACAATTAACTTTATTTTTCAATAATATAGCACTGTATAAAGTAGATGTGTTCTGATGGTTCAGCAGTAGTTGAGGTCTGTAAATGAAGCAAAGCTAAAAATAGTAAAAACAAAAGAACAACTAATATATCGGCGCTGGATTATCTTCTTATAGAGCAAGACAGAGAGTCAGAACACTGGCAAAGTTACAGATTAGGTAAGGCCATGTTTGTTCTGGCAAGCTACTTCTTTTGTATAAGGATATAACAGAAAGAACTTCATAATCATGCTGTAAAGCTGGCTAGTTGGGGAAATCCGGCCATCATCTTTGTAATCCAGAGTTCTCAGGGGCCCATATAAACAGCTTAGTACCTACTTGGTGATATAGATAGATAACTCCACCATTATTTTTAGTCTGGTGTTCTGTTGTAGAAGCTTAGTCTAAAACAATGCCCACCTTTAAGTTTAATAATTTATCTCAAAATGGAAGGTAATAATTTTACATCACTTTTCTACTTGAAATCATATAATGTTTTGCTTTGCAACACAAAATTGATTGCAAAGTTATTTTTGTCCGCTAAGATTTTATGCACATTAAGTACACTAATTAGACATTATGGGTCTGTTGCTTTGCTGAACTTTCAAATTGCCAAATGTGCTTTTGGGTGGGTGTGTTGCACATACATGCATGTGTACACACACACACGCACACACACACACACACACACACACACACACACACACACAATGAATGGAATGAAATAAAATGTGATAAATTAAGTCAAGCTCTCCCATGCTTTTACCTTTACTAATTCCTACATTTCCCAAGAGATAAGAAAATATCATCCTTACTAGTTTGGTGGTCACACATTTGAGTGCTATCAAGGACATGGTTACTCTATTTAATGTAATAGCTTTCTGAAGCATTGCCTATCATTATTATTAAGTTAAGTTTTACATTCCTGAAAGCTGAGATACAATTTTGTATAAGGTATAATGATACAGTCACTCAAAAATATCTTTGATATTGGCAGAGACTTGCTGACTGTTTATAAGCAAGACAGAAAGCAAGAAAAAATGTGTGTGCTACAAAAAAATAATAATCAATCCTTCTTTCTAATCACATTCCAAAATTCCTCCACACAGGGATTTGCATGTTAACTAGCAAAGCTTTGTGAATTCCCAGTGCCTGTACTAGTTGAGAAAGATTCACTTGCCACAGTGCTGAGGGCCTGCTCTGGCTGTGAACTAAGCAATGCTTTTTGCATGATTCTACACACTGAAAATCATCACAGCTGTGTGTGGCCAGAGCAGGGCTTGTCCTTTATGGCTAGCAGCTTTTCCAGTGATGTTACTCTCAGTGACATGCAGGAAGTTTAAACACAAGAAGGTAAATAAACCAAAAGGTAAGGGTACCAATGTGCTTTAAATGTGTGCCAATGCTCTTATCACTCACTGATTTTGCAAATGCAGCCTTGATATTCTTGCTCATGTTGCTGATGTATGCTAAATAAAGCACAGCTCTGTCAAATTCAGGAGAGTTGAGAGAAAGGTATTCATCGTCAGAGTTGGAACTGTCAAGCAAAAACTCATCAGAACCTTCAGAAATGGCACTCTACTTTTCCAGGCTTCCAAAAAGTCAGCCAGTCTCCAAGAAGGAGAGTACTTGAGGCTTATTCTTGGTTGTGCTGGAGAAATCCACAAATATGGTCAAGCTGTAGGGTGACTGCATAGATCAGTTGCTGCTCATTTGAAGAGCTCTCAAAGATAGACACTGGCGAAAACATCAAGTATCGATCGCAGTGAACGGGTCACACCTTGTGAAGAACTACACTTAATAGATCTGGAAAAGCTTCAGGTGTGGTTTTATTGACATTATTGATATAAGTAGACTGTGAATTTTTGGTAGGAACTTCAGAGCCATTTTCCCTGTGTAGCTCTTGCTTTATCTTAGCTGAGTTTAACCAGTTACATCAGCAATATTCATGGGAAATGTGGTTGTACTATACACCACGGCCCCTTTCCTTTTATTATGCCACAAACATGACTGTTTATAGTGTGACTGTTTTTTCTATAGAATGACATGTATTATAGATGGTAGATGATAGATTATATAAACAGATAATAAATAGATAGATAGATAGATAGATAGATAGATAGATAGATAGATAGATAACAAGTACTGTGATTTGGAGGTTATTTTAAGTACACAGCAGGAACTCTATAAGTTACAGACAAACTTGACAGTACTTTAAGTAACTAACTTGAATGTTCATAGGTTTTGGTATGCACTGTTGGTCCTGTAACAAATCTCCTTGGATACCAAGAAATAAGTGCAACTCTTCCTGACTGAAATGTACTAAAGGAAGAAAGACAACTGAGACACTTCAGAGCCTCCTGTTTGACCTAGCAAGGCTACACATTTCCTAGGCATGTGAAAACCCTAGAAATAAATCCATATTTGACCCTTCTTGTCAACAGACCACTGAGAGAGGTGGTAGCACCAAAACCAAGGCATTTCCAACAGCAAGGCAGCTGGGAGAAAAAGTGCAAGGGAGACTGCCTCAGGTCTAAGTATCTTCCTAGAGACTCTTGTCCACAGACTGAACCTAGAGTGGTAGCGTTTTTTTAAGCCTCCCCTGATGCCACATCTCAGATCTTCCCTATCCTTACCTCTATGTTACTATGCTTTTCTGTTCATGTGTCCCACAGGCACCATCTACAGCCTACAGGTACGTCTGAATCCAGTGGGAATAAAACCTAGAGCGCATTTCAGGAGACATTTACTCTCAGGGTTGTGCGAGGCCCTCTCTAAACTTTGTGACTTGGGCCATGAGTTTTCATCACAGCACAGCAGACATCAGCAGGCAGGAACAAATAGTACACCTAAGCAGACTTACAACCCTCCCCTTAAGCTCTTCGAGAACTTGACTAACTTCAACAAAAAAATTAACTGGGGAAATTATAAACTTATGTATTGGCTACTTTCTGTTTTGTAAACTTGGGCATGAAATTCCAGAAGAGTATTCTCTTACATGTGAAACAATAGAGTTTACTTCCACATTTGACTGGGTGTCCTAGGTGATCACAGTTTTATTTCATTAAATTACACTACATAAAAATAATAATAATATACTTACTAGTCAAATGACATGAAAGTTTGGGGAATATGTTGCATCATAAGAAGTTCCTTTTTAACTTTAATTTGTGTGGTGTTGTTCATTTTCCTAAACCTAGTATGTATACAAGCATTTAAATTTTTTTTCTAAAGATTTTATTTTATTTGTTGGGCATATGCATTTATATTATTACACATAAATAAAAAATTATATACAGCAAGAAGAACCATGAAACAATCAGGGATTATATGATAATAACACTCATGATATTTTGGCTAATTGTATTTGGCAACCTTGTAGAAAACATCTTTCCTATCTTAATGAGTCTAAAATTCTGAATGAGAATCAATATCATATCTCATCTCTGTCAACTTAAAACATTTATCTAGACTTAAAAACATCTTAACCCCTAAACAACTAAGGTTAATTGTAAGACTAAATTATGTGGTTTTCAACCCCATCAGAGACTTGAGAAGGAATGAAACCTAATTACATGAGTGACCAGAACTGCAGATTAGCAGCTTTCAATATGAGAAAAAAAATGACAGAGACAGTTTGTTGCCTGAACAGTCGCTCAAACTCTATAACGTTAGAGCATCTTCTTCAGCCTTCTGGCCCAATATATCCGACAGACATATTTGTGAGGCAGGAACTATTGAGGACATGCTTACCTTGTCTTGGCAAAGTTTGGCAGACGACTCTGCTTGTATCCAAGCTTGTCCATTTTTAATCAGAACTCTGTCTATGGCAGAAATGAGGATGTTTTGCCCAGTGATTGGTTTGCCATATTTGAAAGGAGGTTCTTTGATGTTCATCATCTTCTTGAGGTAGGCTGGGTGTTGCCAAGACTTAACCTGTCTTGTTGTCAAAGAATCTTTAAAATATTATAAGCATCTTTAAATGCCATATTCTGTAGGTCTCTGATGCTTTGAAGACCTTATCTAACTATTTTACATTATCTATCTATAGATCATATCTATTTGTTAAATCTAGGATGTATATTCTTGTGATAAAAATTGACTGGTAGTTAGCATGACCATGATTTGATCAACTAACAAATATCTTGTATTACTTAATTATCCTAAACAGCCTGCAATAGCACTCTCAAGGTATTGGAAATAAGCTATGTATTATGACTGAGTTGTATGGGTTCAATACCTCATATTAGAGTAGAAATATATATAGTATGTATGCAGAATGATCTTAAATTTGAGTTCTATACCAATGTATCAAAATTAAACTTATTTTGTATTAATATACAAAATTCTATACCAATGAATTAAAAATAACCGTATTTGTTAGTAACAAATAAGGCCTTAGGTTGAAGAGTAGATTCAATAATATACTTTTTATCCTATCATCCCTGTGTATTTCTATATGCCCTCTTCTTTCTTTTCAATCCCTATCTCCATATCTATGAAAGAAAGATAAAGGAAAAGAGAGACATCCCTAAGTCCAACCTCATTTTCTGTCTGAATAAAACCAATGATAACATATAAGCAACTCCCAATGAAAATAAGCATCTGTAGCTCAAGAGAGCAAACAAAAACCTACCCAACCTCTCTGAGGGGAAATGGAGCATCATTCTCTTAAGGTTTCTTTCGCCTGATTTGGGGTCAATAGTACCTTTGTAGGGGCCTGAATAAAATCAGGGAACATGGTTAATCAAGCCAGGAATAGCATTTGTGTTCCACTTTCTAAATGTTGAGAAATTCCAGGCTTAATAGTAGTCCTGTGTGGGACAGTCTGAAAGCATTCGAATTTTTCATCAAAGTGGTAGAAAATGTTATTATTTCTTGGCTTAGTTCTTGAATATCTATATAACCAATCATAGTATCTTTTGCTTATTTTCACAGTCAAAATCAAACCTGTGTGTAGGCTTTATCTTTTTCAAACTTACTTTATTTGGGGTTCTTTAAATGCTCATACCTCCATTCTAATCCACCTACCCTAGATAGGAGATAAAGGATGTTTATGAAAACAGGGGAAGCAGACCTTGTTGAATTCAGTTCCTGAGAGCGATTCCCCTGGCATAGTCATCAGGCCCGAAATTCCACCAAAGTTGCTGCTGGAACCTGGAACAAAAGCCAGAACCCAGAACCCTAAAGCTCTCTACGGAGCCTCTGGAAGTAGAGCAATAAACAGCGAAACAATACCCCAAAAGTCCCAACCATCTATTGTGGGCTCATATATGTATCTCCTTTCAGAGTCTGTACTAGGATATTTTCAGCTGGCAAAAGCCAAGCCCCCCCCCTCCTACAAAGTGGTTCAAGCTCTAAGTGGATAAACATCACTTGTTCTCTCACAAGTCTGTTTCCCATCCCATACTTGGGATCAAAACAAAAACATGCTTACATCCACTACACTGGTGTATAGACCATCTACATTTGCTGCTCCCCAAGACCAGCTCCAGGAATGGCGAAGAGGAGAGAAGAGAGGTAGCTTTGCAGTAGGGAGAATTGAGAAGGCGGTGAATGGTTGGTTACGGGAAACAAACCGTTGGTTGAACAACTAGCTAAAGGAACCAGTTGTTGAGGAGAGGTTGAGGGATAGAGGAAAAAGAAATACTCAAAGACTCAGGTATATGTGGTACAAACCGAAGGTCTTAAAGCTCTGAAGAACTTTTCTTCTTCATCTCTGACTCACTTGCTGTCTGTCTGTCCAACTAACTATCTTATTGCTTGCTGTTACCCATCTTTCTACCTCCTTTCTTGCTGGTCCTCATCTTTCTAATTTTCTTCTTGCTTGCTATTACCCATCTACCTATCTCTCCTGCCATTCCCCATCTATCCATCTCTCTTGCTGTTCCCCATCCCTCTCTCTCGTTTACTCTCTCATGTCTGTCACGTGCTTTCCCTCTCTCCTTGGGCCAACCCCAGTGTTAATTGAAATGAAGTTCAATTTTTTTCATTACAGATTACATCATGAATTTTTTTTGTCATCATTACAATCACTAGGGCAATCAAAAATCAACAGAGTAACAAGGAAATACAAAAAGTTCTGTAACCTACAACAAAGCATAAAACAAAAATCAATTTTCAAGCAATGGTCAGCATGACCTGATCGTTATTTTTTAAATAATACACAGGACAGTTTAATCATAAATTTCCCGAGGCTAAAGCCAATGTGTTTACAAGGTGGTCATAGCAACATAGTTTGAGCTAAATGTTCTCTAAAGAAAAAAAACTTGACCTACTTCCAGTTCCAAAGCAAGAGGTGTCTTATCCAAGCGTAGGCTAACTGCCAAGGGGTCCTCTATTGTAAAATTTCTGTAAAGCATGATGATGCTCCAAGCCCACCTTCTATTACTCTCAAAGCAAATTCTAAAGAAATTTTTCAACAGCTAACAGTATCTAGCCAGGTACTGCTATGTCAAGGTCTTAACTTTCTTTCATGCAGGTTCTGCTTGGGTGCTCACAATCAGAGCAAAAAACTTTATCATTGTCTCAAGCCTTTGACCAGATGCCCTCTTTCAACACTCTCTATGGGGAAAAAAAGTTTTCCTTGTATGAATTTCCTAAGGGCTGAGAAATAGAGAGAAAAAACAGTTTTAGGAGAACTGTTTTTCTAAACAACACTATACCTGGACCATACATAATATTTGTGTGGCAGTGGTGATCAGCCGGAGATCTTTGGAACTTTGTCAAGCAACACCTGAATAACTCTTCTGGATGTCTAGAGATCATGCTGGACAGTCACAGGTCTCTGGAACTTTGTCAAGCAAAGCCTCTATGACTTAACTTCATGTCTGTGACATACGTTCATGGAAAAAGGCTAGAACTTTTAGTAAACTGAATAATGTTAATTATTCTGCCTTTGATTGTCTCTTCTTTTTTTTTTTTTTTTTGGCTATTCTTCAGTATCATCATGATGCAATTTGTTTGTTTGTTTTTCATTAATTCATTCAGGTACTCACTTTGCATCCTGATTGTGACCCTCCTCCCCTCCCAGTCCTAACATCACACCCCCTCCCTCCACAGTATCTTTCCTTCTTCTCAGAGAAGGAGAGACACACCCCATGTGTACCAACCCACCATGGCACATCAAGTTGCAAGCAGGACTAGGCATATCATGATGAAAAGTTTAATTAGTATTATATTTACATTATTACCAGCTCAGAGGAATGGCTAAGAGTTATAGACTTGAAAAGCTATATTTATTATCCATTTAGGTATTGTGAAGTTTGTTTGCATACTAACTCAGGTTTGATTTAATTTCATTTCATTTAAAACTTTAATTTAAATTTAACTCAAATTATAGCAAGTGTGACTAAGTCAAAATTCATTGTAAGCATTTATGGCTATGTGAAATAAACTAATTGTCTTACGATTGAAGATAATATCTATGTGTTTATTTTTTTTTTTTTTTACTTCTCAAATTGATATTATATTTCACTTTAAAGGATGTTTATTGGAAAGGACAAAGAGGGCAACAATTTATTGTGGGTGGAAAATTTTTCAGGAGAATAAAAAGGAAATTGTTTCTTTTCGTTGTTTGTTTGTGTGTATGTTTAATTTTAGAGGAAGCTGAGTTGAGATGGAGTTGGATTGTAAACAGCTCACTCATTTCTTACAAGATCAGGAAGTGAAATGAGGAGGGAAACCAGCAGTTGAACCCTCCACACCATGGTAAGCATTCACAGAAGTAAATTAGGGGGGAAGCTCTGGATTGCTGGAGAATGAGGAATAAAAACTGGCAGATCAAGAAACCAGAGCAAATTGACAGGAAAGGGGTGAGAAGAGCTGTGAGGCCTGCCTACTCACTAATGGGTACTGTTACAATAAAAAAAAAATGAGAAGAAAATATAAATACTTTATTCTGAGTCAAATGTGAGTTTACCAAATGTCAAAGATGTTGACTGATATATTTCAACATACAAGTTCACCATGTTCTGTGAACTTGTAAGATACCACAGAACAAAGCCACACAAACAAAGTCATAAATACAAAGTCATAATTCAGTATCTTATTGATCTCATTGGTAGGAACCTCAAGCGGGCAGGTCAATGCGACATGGGGTCTCTTCCACAGCTCTCAGGTGTCGTCTTTGGCTCCTTGCACTCATAGTTAGGGTTGTTGTAACCTATAGGGCAGCTGGACTTAGCTGTACATTTCTGGAAGTTTACACAACAATCATGAGAATGTTCAACCAGACACAAAAGTTAAGATACACAGGTGTTTGGGAGCTTAACGATAGCCAAGGTCATTTTGAATCTCTACTTGCAACATTTCTTCACTTCATAGCCGTGATGTTCTGCTTCTCCAAAGTTAATCAGTCTTATACAATCTTTGATACAAATACAAGGGACAGGGAATGTGGCTCAGTGATAGAGTGCTTTCGATGGATGTAAAAACCCTGACTTCCATACCAAGCATAGCAAAAATAGTAAAAACAGATAAACAAGTACTTTCATTTTTTGAAAATTGCAAAGGGAAGCCAGGAATGGTAACGCACACCTGTAATCCCAGCTCTAGGGGCGGCAGAAGCAGGCAGGTCTCTGTGAGTTCAAGGCCAGCCTGGACAACAAAGTGAGTCCAGGACACTCAAGACTATACAGAGAAACCCTGTCTCAAAAAAGAAAACACCCTGTCTCAAAAAATTACAATGGAGCTGGAAAGATGGCTCTACAGTTACTAGTGCTTACTGTTCCTGAAGAGGACAAAAATTTGGTTTGCAGAACCCACATCACATGGCTCACAACTGCCTGTAACTCCAGATCAAGAATATCAGAGACCTTTACACACACACACACACACACACACACACACACACACACACACACTTAAAAATAAATCTTTAAAAAGTTTTTAATAGCATATTAAAATATGCTTTATAAAAGAGAGGTGGCTCATATCTGTAACCCCAGGATTTAGACCTTGGGACAAGAGAATTACCTTGAGATTAAAACCATCTGGGGCTATATAGTGTGTCCAAATGAGTCTGGGCTACAAAGGGAGTTCCCCACTCCCAAAACTATGAGAAAATGAAGTAGATGGGGCTCCGTCCAAGAACCCCAGGTTACTGTTCAATTTCAGTAGTCTTTAACAGTAAACAAAAACATGTCAGCTGGAGCGTATTAGAAGAAAATGGGAGAAACTTGGAAATGAGGCTACGGGAACATTTGGGTGAATGGACATAAAGAGTGTGCATATTTTGTGAAATATTTATAGAAGATGAAAAGTGACAGCATACAGTGTGAGGAAGAAAGCCTACTGAAATTCTAATTTAAGAGTCATCAATAATAATTATGATTTAGAAACTCTTAGGTTTGTCATTATTTGGAAAGATGATAGTTAGCCTTGGTGGAATTAAATCTCGATTATAGTTCATAGTTCATATCCTCACAGGACTTTTCAAAGAACTGCACTAAGCCCAGCCATGTATGTGTTGCTCATGTTGCATACTGCACATTGTAAAGAGATGATTCGTAGACTATCTAATTTACAGCCAGTGCAACCTCTTTACAGTGCCTGTGATTCTAAATGTCACTGGAAGTCTAGCCTCATGGTACATCCTTAGCTTGGGAAGCAGTAGAGCTTAGGAGTCCTAGTGTCCAGGTCTGTTAGACACCCAGCTGGATGATGTCATTCAAATCAAATAAGCTTTTCAGTATCTGTTGTTAGCAAAATAGTGAAGATAGCATATACCTACCAAACCATACACAGTTGTCTGTTTTATGTATATGTGTATTACATTACATTATAGCAAGATCTCACAATATACTTCAGGATAGCCAAGAACTCAGTATGTCACCTAGGCTGGTCTGGGAATGGGAGTTACAGATTTGTTAAACCACAAGCAGAATTATGTGCAATATTATTAACTATATATCAAATAATAATAATAATAATAGTGCTTGCAGGAGTAGGGGATTCCCTTCTCTGAGAAGAAGAGGAGGAGAAAATGAGGAAAGTGGGTGGGAGGGTGAGATTGGGAGGAGAGGAGGGAGAGGGCTGCAATCAGGATGTAAAGTAAGTAAATAAACTAATTAAAGAGAAAAAAAATAGTTCATTCGAATCCAAGGGCCACAGATGGCCCTGGTTAAAGCAAATATGTCACAAAACAAAAGCAAAGTCACGAATCTCAGAAAGCATCTGCTAGCAAGAGGGAGAGGGTGGGTTATAGAGAAGGGTGGGAGATAAGAGTGGGCCAAGTAGAAAGTAATCATAATACACTATATACACGTATGAAATTGTCAAATAACAAAAATTAATTTAAAAATTAGTGCAACCTTAGAGTAATCATGCTGTCCTGTACATATTTTAATACATGCCATATTATGTAAACTCACATTACACTTAAATGATGTCTACTCAAGTGGATGGTCATATTGTGCTGTCTGTGACAAATATCTTCAACAGTTTCCACCATCACAGTTCTAGATAACAAATTTGGAAAAGCCCAGTGGGCAGCATTCTCCTTGAGATAGTTTATATATATTTTCCTTTTCATACTGTGTTGCTCCTCATTGTGGCAGACATGATGTTCCTGATTCTAGAAGGTCCTGTGTAGTCAGTCTCTCATCTTACGTCATGTCCAAAGACCTCTGCATGTTGGACACTTGAGTTCATTTTCCACTCTCTCACTTCATTCTCCACACTGAAGTTTTCCTAATTGGACTAATGGTTATAAAATAAAAATAAAAATGGAGCTATCCATGAGATTTATACCTCCATCCCTCAATCTGTCAAAACGTCTGGACTTATATATTAAAACATATAGGCAGCTCCTTTTGTATGTCTAATCAATACATCCAAATAAATATGTACCAAATCAACTTCTCCATCTTCCATCTCAACTCTTTATTGCTCAAAAATAAGCACAATTTTTGCCACTTGTTTCTCTGCTTCCTGAACCTTCAGCCCATCAGCAAGGCCCAGTGGTGTTGCATCAATATACATTGCCCATCACCTTTATAAAGTATCTACTTGGACCTCTGGCCCCTATTTCAACTTTATCTCACAAAACATACATATGTTCCCTTGTAGAACACAACCCTCTAACAAATCACATTTGTTTTTTAATCTATTCTCACTCTCTTGCTGGTAAAGAATTGTTTTGGGTTCTCTTTTCAGATCCATGCCTAGATAAGTGTAAATATACAATGAAAAACTCAGTAAAAGTGGTAAATGAGTGAATGTTTAGCTTTAACAAAATTCCTCAAACAGAAACAGGCCTGGAACCTGTGGGGACTCAGGCTTGCAACTGTGCGTGGCCATCAGTGGGCTAGCTGAGGAGGTGTATGCAGGTGTTTTAGCAAATAGATTCCATGTTTGTAAAATACACTGTTTGCCACTGTTTTTGTTGTTGTTGTTGTTGTTGTTTTTGCTACAAATGGCCTGTTATATTGATTTAAATAAGTTAGTCTGCCTGTTGTCACCGAAAGTTAGCTGTAGAAGCAAGTGCATTGGTCAGCAAAGCAAGGCAGTGCCTTTGCTTCCGTTTTGAGCTATCCACTCTAATCACCCTTCTGAAATCTAACGCTTGGAGATATTTTTTTTGTTGTTTCCACCAACAGTGAAACAATGGTGTTCAGATTGATAATAGTGAGCAGTATAAGTATCAACACCTCAAATTATTTCAAATTGTGTCATGGCAAGAGAAGGTGAAAATCTGTCACCGTACTAGATCCACTATCCTTCTGAATTGCTTCCTGTTTGCCCAAACAACTATTTGACACTTGGACATAATAAATGAACTCTCCGGTGTAATTTACATCTCCCAGCAGAAAAGTGGAATCTCTTTCACAACTCAAAAGTACTGTTTGAAATATTTAAATGATTTTAAATTATAGTTCTCAGAAACAATCTGGCTTGACCAGTCATGAATTTGTAGCCCGCTGTGTTAGTTGGTCCTACAATAAGTTAATGACAAAAAAAAAAAAATGCGCTATAGTAATATTTTGGTTTCTTGCTACTGCATCTAATGATTACTAAAACGCATCTCATTATTTCTAGGCGAGATTTATTCTCATGACAGTTGCTCCTCCTCTCATATTTTCTATGCTGTTGACAGCTCCTCCTTGCATCCATTCTTTCATGCCAGAAGAGTCACTCCTTAATGCCTGCTTTGCTTCATGTCATATATCAAATGAGTCACTGCATCCTCTCAGTTCTGCATACAAAGTGTCCCTGGCATCCAATCTCCTTGTTTTAGCATCATAGCTTCATGTTCAGGTTGAGGACATTTAGCCTCAAAGAGGTACATAGTCTTAGCTTCTGAATGCATTTTCCTCTGATGTAAAACCAAAGAGGGGTCAGCCCAGAGACAGGTCCCAAAGTCTTCTCTCTGAAAGCTACTGGGAACTGGACATGGTCATCTTGATGATGTGTACTGGGCCATGGGAGAACTACTTGTGGTCGGTGATACAAGCAAAAGAGAATTAGCTGATGATGACAGGCAGGCAGAGGTTTGGGTTTCTCCTTGGTTTGTTCTAGTGGCACGACCCTGGGGATTCACCTTTCTAGAACTACACATAAATCACATTTGACTTTGAGGTAATAATTCAGATGACATAGAGTGGTTGTGAGGACTAATGAGGGTCATATGCCTAGGAGGTGCTAGCTGACCTGTTTGGATGCGCAAAAGAACACAGTGTCCTTCTTAGAGTCTCTTACCACTTCTGGGCAGCAGCAAATGCAACTCTGAACCCTGCATGCTCTCCTAGCCCTCTGGCACTACCATTATGTGGGGACCAGGGATTTCCGTATTTCTCAAACAGTACAAGGAAGCCTTGTACTGTTGATGAGTCTTTATGCTGTGTCTTATGGTATCTGTTTGTCTCCACTCATCTCCGGATCCTAATTCTCCAATACAGTAATCTGCTTTCCATCATGGCATTTATATTGAACAACTCCCCTTGGGTCATAAGTAATAAGTAAAACTAAAGATGTGTTTCTTACTTAGCTTTCCCCATCTTTTCTCCTATATGCTTACTTGGTCTTCTCATAAAGTTCCCAATGGCCAATTTCTTTTATTAGAATACCTTTTCCTGCCTGCAATTTCAGTAAACTTTCAATTTTTCTAAAAGAATCCCTCTTCAGAAACTGCAAAACTTGCCATGCTCTCTGGAAGTTTGTGTTTCCTGTCTTAGTGTTAACCAGTGCATACTGAATATGTCTTCATGCATCTGCCTGAGTCTCTGCCACATAAATTTCCTGAATGGTTAAGAGTGTGTTTGAAGGTCCGTAGTAAGTAATAAATCATGGGTGGGGTCATCTTTATCCTTTTTGCCCTTAACTATTTTTCTTTTCCTAGACAGTCACGTTCTCATCTGAGTTGTCTTTGTCACACTGTTATTGCTTTGTATTCTGTATCATAAACAAACTTGATTTTTATGCAAAGCACCGTTCTCACATATTCCTGAACACCAAGACTTAAAAACCAGGAGGAATACTTGAGTACACATACTCTTATTTGCATGAAAATAGCACTCTGTAATTGAGAAATTTCAAAGCCCTTGTAGAATGAAAGATCTTAGCAGAATTAATCATATTTTGCAAGTTTGTTGAATAAATAAACTGAAAAGCAATCAATCATAGGATGAACAATTTTCAAAATAAACCTTACAATTTCTTCCCAATGTGTTCTTTTGTGTCTCCAGTTGGTGACCAAATTAAATAAATAAATAAAAGTAAATACGTCCAGCATGATGGTCCTGAGAAAGACTTCCCACTTGGAAAAACCTGAGCAATCTAAATGTATTCGGCATCCAGCTGATATGTGGTATTTAACTTTGGTAAAACCAGGCAAAAGGGCAGCATGGATTCACTTTGAGCCACTGTAGCCTGCACAGGACCCACCACTCTGAGATAAGGCCGGGAGACAGCACAGCAGGCAGAGCCTAAGTAGTTGGCTTCTGTGGTGAGTTAGGGTTTCCTATGGTTCTTTCTGGGAAAAGGAATGCAACTAACTGATTTCTTTCCTTATTATTCACATCATCAGAACAGCCTCATCTCTTACGTCTTTCTCTCAATAATCTGGTGGTATGAAATATGTCTTCTCACTCTGTGTCTTATACATGACTTTTCAAACCCTAACCTTGTTTAAAAAAAAAAAAAACTGACAAAGTTGGAACTTGTACCTCCTGACAACCTGAGCAGGGAGTGTCATTCAGGTTCTATTAGCTAAGCATAAAAATGTATTACTATAGTGCCCTGGGGGAAGATAAGAGTATTTTTAGCTTCTTTCCATTGCTTTAAAAGATGAATTTTCTCACAAATTCAGATTATAGATAAATACATCACTTAATTATCTATAACAATGGAGGATAGAAAATTAGGATCTACAGATAATCTAAAATTGTACTTTAGAAGCATATTAAACGTTTGTTCTGAATGACCTTCTTAACTTTCCTTAGAGTGGAGAATTCATTTGAGCTTTTTTCTGTCATTTGCACTTATGGTAACTCTTCCCTTAATGATCACCAGTGAAGTAAACACTAAGTAGCAAGTAGCTGAAAGTGTGCCACCAAAAGCCAAAGACATGACTCATCTACAAGTAAATCTTCCCTTGAGTTTTTACCATAGTCCTAGTCACTCTAAGACAGAATGAAATACAAGGCGTATTGCATGTTCCATGATTGAATCCATAACAATGGCAAGAGAGCATCGCCTCTTCCTGAGAATCGAGCTGCATCTCTGTCAGCCTTGCTTTGCAATCGACAGTATGAAGAAACCATATTAATAGAATACTGCTACTTAAATGATAGCTTTGAGGGTTGGGGGGGGGTGTAGCTCAGTAGCTAAAATGTTTGTTCTATATGTATGCAGGCCTATGCTGGGAGGCCAGGCTCTGACATAAAACACCGATTTTACATAGTGTGGCAGCATATGGCTGTAAACCCAGGACAAGGGAGCAGGAAAAGGAGAGTCCAGGGGATGGAGGTGAGCTCACTACCCAGCCAGTCTAGCCAATCAGTGAGCACCAGGCTCAATGAGAGATCCTGTCTCAAAAAAACGAAAATGAAACAAAAAAGATCATGATTGGTGGTAGCGGAGACGATATAGAATAATAGAAGAAGACACGTGACACCGACCCAAAAATGAGGGTACCAGAGAGGTTAATAGGATACTTTTATATACATATACAAAAATATCATAACGAAGCCCATTATTTATAATCAATATATGCTAATAGAGCTTCAGAAACAAATAATCCTCTGAATCCTGGGTGAACAGAGCAAATATTTCTTCAGCGCTTTGTTATCTTCAAACTGACTGGACTCAGTGTCTGGACACCATTTCCTTATTCAGAGCTTCTTTTCTCTGGGAGATCCCAGCAGCTGAAGCCTCTCCAGCTGTCCAGGAGCTATCAGATACGTGGATTTGGGCCCCTTGTTTAGAATTCTTAAGCTGAAAAGGGGACCCATTTGTCTTCGTCTGCAATCTTCCTTTCTGGCCCAGGTCTGCCTGCAATTTCACTACCGTTGCTGCTAGCTTCCTTTGCTTCCTTTGCAGGTTATTTTCAGTAAAGGAGGATAGGCTGGGGGCTCCTGCCTCCCTTAACTGCATAGACTGCTCCCCGAACTGAAACTAGAAAGATTAAATCTTTAACTGTTTTCTTCGTGAAGCGATTTTACAAGTGCTGTCCCTGAGCCTGCCAGAGCAAAATAGCCTAATCTATGCTCCAAAAACCAGAATTCTTAGCCTTGTTCCCAGCCTTCTGAATTACAGCCCTGGATCCAGGAAAATGGGATTTTAAAAAGCAACTCGAGTGACTCCTACTTATTATAAAGCACTTTTAAATAGAATCCTCTTTGAATTTTCATTTAATTGACACGTGGACATGGACTTAATTTTTACTCTGAACAAACCATATTTTTCATTTCACTGAATAAGTTTAGAATTGATATTTACGTGTTTAATGATTATGATTGAAGAAGGAAAATTATTTTATTCTGTCTTCTAACTTTACAGATTGGCTGTTTTACTTGGGAGTGTTATCTTGTTTTATATATGCCAAGAAACTGCTTTAAATTAATATGCTAAATGTTGCAGAGTACCTGCTAGCCACCTTCCTTGTTTATTTCAGTAGCTATAATTCTCAAACAAGTGCAATCTATGGTCTAGATTCTGCATCCATAGGTTTTGTGTCTGTAGACTGAAAATATTCCTTGAAAATTTTATCTGTAGCTAGGCATGGTGGCCCACACCTTTAATTCCAGCACTCGTGACACAGAGGCAGGTGGATCTCTGTCATTTCAAGGACATCCTGGTCTACATAATGAGTTCCAGGATCGCCTGAGAAAATCATGAGAATTTGTCTCAAAAACAAACAAACAAAATGCATCTGTAGTAAATATATACAGATTCTTCCTGACATTCTTTAGACAATACTGTATAACAAATATTTACAAAGCATTTATATTTTATGAAGCATTATACGTAGTCTAAAGCTGTTTAATGCATAGGAGAATATGTGTAGGTCATAGACATATATAATTCCATCTACTAAAAGGCTGGGACATCCGGGAATTTTGGTATCTTTGGGAGTATTAGAACTCACCCCCCTCAACATTCCAAGGGACAGCTGTATTTGAATTTAAAACTCAGGTTGGGATTCCTCTACAAAATGTGACTTCCTATATACATTACTATATAACCAGCAGCACTGTAAGATGTCCTGTGTGGCTATATACGTACATGTTCACTTACATACCAGATTATAGTCACCAGCAGAGGGCAGCAGTAACGAAGAAGGGAGGGAGAGGGAAGTAGCCTGGAAGGTTTAAGTAGCACTGAAAAGAGACTAAAGCCCCAGGTCCCTGGTTCAAGCTTCCTTAGTAATACAAATTCAAAGACAAAATAGCCAAGAATCTCAGGGCAGCAACTGCAGAGCAATAAATCCAAGCTCTAGGCCTTCTTTGAGTTTGATTGCACCAGTGATGCATCCTGTGAATCCAGCCTTGGCCATGACGTACTGGAGTATGAATGCCTTCGTACTGGGGTATGAGCCCCTGTTTACACAATTAAACACAGGAGCTAGGAATATCTCCTTCAAACAGCTTCCAGTTGGACGGATGCATATCAGAATAAGCAAAGCAAATCAGGCCCCGCAAGACAAATATTTTCACTGTCTGTAGACTTGATGGTGATACATAAAACCGTTTATGTATGCATGACCTGAAAGCAAAGTGAAATGGGAACAAGCAAGACTAAATAGAGGAAAGGAAGAAAGGGGATAGCGGGAGGGGCACAGAGAGAAACATAGTCAAGGTGTATTATGTAGTTGTCTATAAACATTGTTATGAAACCTACTACCATGCACAATGAATATATGCCAATTAAAAATAAATATTCTAACAAAGACTTCAAATCCCAGAAGACCTTACAAACGTAGGAATTATCAGTGCTCATCCTTCCAGGAGTGAGTCAGGCATTGCTATTCCTATCATAAAAAGAGCCATATCAGACACAGTCATTGTGGCTTCTTCAGAGTTAGGTCTTTGCCAGAGCGCTCACTAGCTAGCCTGCGCACTCCTGATCTGCACCTTGCAAAAATAGAGGCGATATTCAAGGCACTTTCAAAGCCTCGTATTGGTTGTTCTGTTGACTGGACAAAGGATCCTGGCTTGATAATTTTATAATCGAAGCACTAAGGCTACACCAAATATATACAGAAACTTCTTAGAACCTATGATATTCCTAGAAATTGCTTTCCAGGACTCTTCCATCAGTAAAAGTGGTATCCAATATCCCTATCACTCTAGAAAATATTCTGAAAAAAAAAAAAAAGAAAGAAAGAAAATATTCTGCCACATGCATTCCCTGCAAAGGATATACTGACCACTTTGCAAGGTTTTTTAATATTCAAGTTCAGCTTCTTTGGCGGGTAGTTGTGATTCTGGGCAGCCAATTCACAGCTTGGATAGAGAGGTCAATAGCTTTGCTAACAAAGAAATAATATTGGAAATAAACACTAAGTAATCAGAATCCCTGTTGCAGATTAGATTTCACTCATTGAAATTGTAGTTATATTTTATTTGTGGATGGGATTTTTGTTTTTGCATTTTGCTTTAAGAGTTAAATAATAATGGATCCTGGTGAATAATGATCTCCCAAAAGATTTTATTTTTCTGCACTTTGACTCAATATCAATTATTTAGAAAGTGATTTATTTTCTACAAGAGGTTCATATATATATATATCCCTGTCAGTTGTTGTAAGTAATAGAAGTAAAAGAATAGAATAGAGGCAAAAGTGTTTAAAGTGAACATATGGAATCCTTTAACATTTTAAATTTAATTACTTTGCAACTTATCAAGGACTGGTATTTAGGACTGCCAACATCTCCTATCAAATTATAACTCCAAGTTCTCTTAGTGATGCCCCATTCCAAAGAAAACAACAGCTGTACAGAAGCAATCCTCTGATCTCCTGGATACATCTCTGAGAAAAACCAATTCAATATGTGGATCAGTTCTACCCTATACCTTCTACAGCTGAAAGGCAAAGGGCCTCAAATAGGTGTCTATTTAAAAAAAAAAAAAAAAAAAGAATAAAACAAAGCCCCTGGGGTTCGTTTATTCTTTTTGTACTTTAGTATCTACCTATTCCTGTCTCCAATTCTGTATTCATATGTTAATGATGCTAATTTTTAAGAGTGTGTTGTTTGTTAATTGGTTAAGTGTTTAGATACAATGTCTCTCTACATAGCCCTGGCTGTCCTACACCTCACAACATACACTAGGCTGCCTGAAGCTCACGGAGATCCACCTGCCTCTGCCACCCAATGTAAGTGTTGTAGCTCTGAAGAGAAAGGTGTCCTGGCAGTCGAGGCCAAGGAATATCGCGCAAAGTCACACCATACAACAAACCTCACACAAGAGATTTATTAGGATGGTAAAAACACAGGAAGATGGCTGCCTCTGCCAGGATGAGAAACAACAGGGAACTGAGCAAACACAGGCTTTACATAGGTTTTCTTGAAGGGGTAAGATTTCCAGGATAAGTATTAGTAGGACTTCAAGTCCTGAGCCTGGAGGAACTCAGAGATTGGTGGATTGTTCAGGGATTGGAGGAAGTTTTTTCTTGTAGGGCGGGGCCTAGCCACTCTCCTATCTAGGGCCTGGGAACAGCTGTTACAGCTTTTAGAAAACTACCATTATGGCCATTAGCAAAGTATTGGAGAGGGCTGGCCACTGAAACTCCTCAAGTTAGAGACCTGGTCATTTTCCTGTCTTGAGGGTTTACAACATTTACAAAGAGAGCCCACTGCTGGGGAAGGTTTTCCCTGCCTCTGGAGTTGGCAGTGACTAGGCAACACCCAAGGGCTGGGATTAAAGGCCTGCATCACCATGCCCATCTTATATTTTACATTTACATTTTTAATGCAGAATCACTACAATGAAAGAATTTTTACTAGGAGAAAGTCATACTAAATCAGTGGAATGTGTGGCTACATTTATTTTGTAACACAAAACCCTTTTTCAGGTTTATTATATTTCTAAAGAATTGAGCATGGCATGGGTTCCTTAGCACAGGTTATAAGTTTTAGTAATTCATAATTGGATATTCACTTCCTATGGTATGAAATACCAATAGAATTTTAGTTATAAATTCCAACCAATCAAATTATCTTGTTTTAAGAAAGAAGAAAAGGGATTTGACTTTAGCAACTGCACTGCACAAGAGTCTGTTGCTAGGAAGAAGAAAAGCTTCAGAGGCCAAGGGAGAGGGTAGGGGAGGGTGTTACACCCAGGCGGTGGTGCTCCAGGAGGAAGGGGAGAGAAAACACCAGTGGGCTCATGAAGCAACAACATTTTTTATTATTCTCACCACGTAAACATAGTTACTGATGGATTGGGGCCACTTGACAAGGACTTGACTCAGGGGCCTTGTTTCCTCAGGCAGCCCCAGCAAGGGCTGAAGTGGGGTTTGTATGCATAAAAACTACAAGTATCGGAGTCAAGTTACAATCATAATTTTTACCAATGTTAACTCTGGGCTTAGGGACTTTTCAAAGTGTTCAATCAGTGCCAAGTGACATTGAGTGTAAATGGTTTTGCCCAGCCAAATTCACTTGTTCTTCCTGTTGTTAGGAACAGGGATTGTGTTTTGGATGACTACTGTGCCTTAGGGAGGGAGTTGGTCTGCTTACGTAAAACGGAGTCTGAAGTCAAAATGGCAGTACTTGCGACAAGTTCTCATTTATCTGCTCCCAAAAAGAGTAGCCAATGGCAAATGCAATCACAGCCCATTAAATATCTTAGGAAATTGTAAAAAAAAAAAAAAAAAAAAAAAAAAAAAAAAAAAATTAATTAATTTGAAAAAGAGTTTTAGAATCGCCCACAATGTCAGTCTTTTATTTACGCTTCTACATCAGTTTCGTGATCAAAGCTTCATTGTCTTTGTAGAAATAAGGCAGTTCCCGGCAAGTCAGGTTTTCATAACATTGCCGATCACATCATAGCAACAAGTCAAGGCCGCTTGACACTCTCCATCAAATTACAGCCCTTCGTTCTCTTTGAACTACAGTTTAGCAACGCCAAGAAGAGAGAAACGTCTTTTCCAACAGAGAAAACAAAGACCTGCAAGTGAGCATGATTGGGTCTTCCTGATTGGTCAGCCCGTGGCATGTTCACCCCCACCCCAGAAGCCAGGAGTACAAGGTCAGACTCTGGGGAAAAGGATGAAAGAGGACATAGCTCCCTGAGGGAAATCTGAGCATGTCACGGGTAGGAAGGAAACTGAATTGTGCACAGAGAGGACAGTGACTTGGCCTCTTAAATTTAACAGCAGAAAATGATGACTCTACAAGGACCCAACCCATCTAGATAACTTATTTTTATATTATTTTTCTTGTTGAAAACATGTTACATGTTGTATAACTATTTATACAACTTTGCCTTCTAATTTCCTTTGGAAATACTGCATATCTCTCCTTTAAGTGATACTTAGATTAACTTTTATTAAATTACTCTGAATAAGTATACCTCTGTGACTTAAAAGAGATTAAATATTATTTTATCACATTATAGTTATTACTATTAGAAAATACTTTTATGTCCAAGCCATAATTAACTGTACATTTCTGTTTGATTATTAATATTTTTACAAAACTGATTCAGACTGTGGGACATTTCCTTGAGACAGTAAGAAATATATTCACCTGAAATCTCTGGATTCAAACTTCAAAAAAGGTTCACTCAGGGAAGAATGCAGCTATGTCCCTCACCAAATAAAACTAATAAAGAAAATCTGATGTGTATACACAATAGAGTGTTTTTCAGCCCTAAAAGGAATGAAGAATGAAATTATTTTCAGGAAAGTGGATTCGATAGGAGATATTCATATTAGTTGAATTAAATCACTCTCAGAAAGACAGTCATAACATGTTATACATACTAGATCTTTTTTTTTTTTGTCTCATCTTAAGATTGTATTTTAATTATAACATTTCTCCCTTTTCCCCCCTTCCTTCCAAGCCCTCCCAAGAGCCTCTCCCTGCTTTCCTTCAAACTCCTGGCTCTCTTTTTATTAGTTGTTACTGTATGCATACGTGTATTTGTATGTACATTTATATTCTCAAATACAACCTGTTGGGTTTATACAATGTTATTTGCATGTACGTTTTCATGGCTGACCATTTGGCACAGTATAACCAATTGGTGTGCTCCTCTCTGAGGAGCACCACCTCTCCCACTCCCAGCTTTACTCAGTTTCCTATAGTTCCTGCTGTGCAGTTGAGGGCTCGTGGGCTTCCCCCCATGCAGTCTAGCCTGTTTGCTGACGCCTTCTTTGTTTAGCTCACATTCGGGTAATCATGTTGGTGGGATATTACTAGAAGACACAACCTAACAGCCAAATCCTTGATCCTCTGCCTCTTGCAACTAGATTTTATAAGCTACATACACTTACATATGTGCACAGGACATCGAAGTGGAAGACAAATTATCTTAGGGATCAAAGGAGACTAATGGACACAAGTGGTGAGAAAGGGGAAGAAGTGATGCAGAGAGTACATAATCTACCCTCATGAAACGGCCTGATGTAACCCAGTTTCAAAGATGCTTGGTGATATAGTAATTCCTAATCAATCTGTCCATTCAGGAAGAATGGCTGAGTTAGCTGGAATAAATGACAGAGCAAGACACTTCTAGTCAGAACACTGTCCTTCTGGTTTTCTGTCCCTCTCAATGGCAGAGATCCTTGTAGCTCCTTGGCTTTGAAGACAGACCCTTCTAGCCACGGCAGCACTTAGTCTTCTTTCTATCCCCCATCTCTGCATTTGGTCTCACTGCATGTATTTTTCTTGCTACTGAAAACTGTTCCTGTTTCAAGCCTTATCCTATTTTTTTTATTTAAATACATTTATATGGAGTAAATAGCACAGGACATAACTTTTGAGATTTTTTTTTAACTCAATGCAATGCCCATAAGAGCATCCCACTTATTGTTTATGCCAATGCTTTGTTCTCTTTGATGTCAGAGTGACATTTTTCTAGTCGAATTGCTGTACCTTTACATTTTTATTTATTTTTATATTATTTTTTATTGAAAAATGAAACCATTTGTATTACATCTCATTTGCTATCTCATCCCATGCATCCTCCCATTCCTCCCTCCCTCCCACTTTCACCCAATTCCGCTTCCCTATGACTGTGACTGAGGGGGACCTCCTCCCCCTGAATATGATGCTAGGGTATCAAGTCTCTTCTTGTTAGTTTGCTATCCTTCCTCTGAGTGCCATCAGGCCTCCCCATCAAGGGGACATGGCCAAATATGGGGCACCAGAGATCATGTGAAAGTCAGTCCCCAGTCTCCACTTAACTGTAGAGCATGTTCTGTCCCTTGGCTAGATCTGGGTAGGGGTCTGATGATGACTGCACGTATTGTCCTTGGTTGGTGCCATAGATCGAGCAGAACCCCTGGGCCCAGATCCACCCATCATAGTGTTCTTCTTGTAAGTTTCTAGGACCCTGTGAATCTATCTATTTCCCTATCTCCTATATTTCTCTCACCTAGAGTCCCAATAGGAAGTCCTCGCCTCTATCCCACTTTCCTGGTAAGTGAAAACTTTTATGAGACATGCCCCTTGGGCTAGTGTCCAGTTATAAGTCAGTATATACCATTTAAGACTCTCTGCTTCTGGGTTAGCTCACTCATTATGATCATTTCTAGTTCAATCCATTTGTCCAAAAAAAAAAATGTGGAGCACTTCACGAATTTGCATGTCATCCTTGCACAGGGGCCATGCTAATCTTCTCTGTATTGTTCCAGTTTTAGTATATGTGCTACCGAAGCGAGCACGCCTTTACATTTTTAGAGTAATATTCAATGATGGACTGTGATGAACTAAACACATGCCTTGTAGAAATGATAGGCAAAAATAGATACATTTGCACAACTTTTTGTTTTTAACACTGAGTCTCAGTATAGAACCTTGGCTGGCACAGAACACACTCTGCAGACCAAGCTGGCCTCCCAGTTCAGTGATCTTGCTGCCTCTGCTTACCCAGTGTTCAGATTAAAGGTACATGCCACCATGCCTGGCTTTGTGTAAATTCTGCCCAATGTGTCTCCTTTCATTGGTGTCTATAGCCGTAAGAGTGGTTTCATGGAATGTAGTTCACTTTTTCATCATTCATTTATTGTTAACCAGTTTTTATCACTATTAAAATCAAATCACTTTAATCAAAATTACAACTCTGGTTACAAATTACAAATTTGCCAGTGGCTGCAGATGCTGAGTCCGTGCACCATTTGAACTCCTCAGATACACGACGCTTCGTGCTTGTTCCTAATGTACTCTTAATATTAAAACAGCATACATGCTGTGCACAGTAATGGGCTTCACAGAGGCCTTTCTACACTATTTGTCATATTTGAACATCACTTCGATCATATTCATTCCCACTCAATTCTTTCTCCTTTCCCCTTCCCGTTATTCCTGTTTATTCCCCCCTTTTATCTCATCTCTCCTTGCATGTCCTACATACAGATATGATTTTATGCAACTACACAATATCTCTAGGATTCACAAGTTACAAAAAAACATATTTGCTTTTTGGAGTCTGACTTATTTCACTTAGTATGACACTGTCCAATTACATCCAATTTTCTACAAATGGCATGATTCCATTCTCTCTCTCTCTCTCTCTCTCTCTCTCTCTCTCTCTCTCTCTCTCTCTCTTAACATGGTTTCAAGGACTTTAATCCTACTTTCAAGTGTAAGAGAACCAAACATAAGAAAACAACCCATATAGACACAATGTTTTTCAAAAGGAGCTCTGGCAAAGTTTTATTAAAGGAAAACCTTCCTGGTTTACTTTTCACTATTCTGTCCTAGCATGCTTCTAATAATATCAGAATCCCCTGGGTCAATGATACCCAGTGTGTGTACTCTAGTGTTTTCCACATGCCATGCCCAATTCAATATTATTGCCACCGTAGTGATGGACATCAGTTTTAGCCAACATGGCAGAGTATTCTATTTCAGATTTCCTCACAGCTGGGCAGTAGTTGGTGAGGCTAACCAATTTTGCTTTGCTTGGTCTGATCATCTGCAGAGTCTGTTTGTATCCCAGGACGTACTTTCCAGTTTTCATGACAAGATGGAGCCTAGAGCTTTCAACTCCAGAGACTTTTTTGTCTTCTTTGCAGCCACCATCTTCCTTCTTAGGTCCGGGAAAATCGCCAACCAAGATCAGCCACCAAGATGGCGAGGGAGGGAGAAAAAAAAAGCATGATTTCATTCTTTATGGCTGATTTGAACTCGTGTGTGTGTGTGTGTGTGTGTGTGTGTGTGTGTGTGTGTGTGTGTGTATGTGTGTGTGTATGTATATGTGTATGTATGTGTGTGTGTGTGTTATTTTCTTGGTCCACTCATGTATTTTCATTAACGATTTCCACAGAAATGGAATTACTAACTCTAACGCACAAGTTATGTTTTGTTTGTTTGTTTATGCCCTAATGCCCTCCATCCACTCTGAAGGATTTCTACATGATATGTCCAGCTGAATTTCCCAGCTAGCACATCACACGGACAGAAGCAGAGCACAGGTTTTCTCATCCAGGACGGATGCTGCTCTATTACGTCATCTATAGAAAATCTGTTATCACATTCATCATCCCACACCTTCAGTCTGTATAGAGGCATTAAAAGAAATGTTCTATTGGTCCCTTCCTGACACAGAGACATTTATGGCTAAGCAGGAAGTCTTACAGAAGTCATAATACAACCGTGGCCTTTCCTTCCTTCCTGTTCCCACACTTCCTCACACCATGCTAACTAGTGCATTTGTTGGAAACAGCTATGCATTTTATGTCTTTCCTTTTGCATTTTTAATTTTTTATTTGTTACAAGAATATAATTTATATGGGACGTTATTGAACAGTGAAGGCTTTTATGAAAGAAAACTATAAGACTTCCAATTAATAAGTGTGGTATCTTTATTTGGCATCTTTGATAAGTGACAGAAGTACAAAAAAATAAAGTTAAATTAAAAATCTTCCTTAAAATGGATGGCATTCATTGGAGACAGTTTCATGTGATGAAAAGACAACGATGGTTTGTTAATACTGCTATTCTCTTTCAAACTTTAAAATAAAAAATTTTCATAAAAGTTGCAAAATAATGCGAAGGGGGTTTCTTGCACATCTTACCAGGCTCCCCTCACAACTGTGCATTGTGGAACTACAGGGCAGTAGCAGAAGCAGAAGCAGAAGCAGAAGGTGAGCTTCCACCAACTGTGCTTGCAGAGTTCTGCAGTCTCTTTCAGGTGTGTGGGCACATGTAACCCCTGCTCATGGGACACAGAGCTGCTACATCAGCATGAGCCTTTCACAATGACACCTGTTCTTCCGCCCCCAAAAGTTGTGAACCCTGCTCTGTCTTCCATCTCGTAGCTTTCTCCAGTTCATCCGGGATCTCTAACAGGAACAATGCTGCATGTAAGAATTTGAGGTTAGGTTTTCTCACTCAGCATAGTGTATTTCAGATCCAAACAAGGTTTTGTTTGCATCGATAGGGTGCACCTCTTTTTGTCGCTGGGTGACTATTCGTGGCTTTGTAGTTCAAGAGTTTTACATTGATATTGTTGGTATATGACTAATGAACTAAAATAAAAAGCAATCGAGCTGTTCACATGGAGTATGGAAATAATTAATGGGAAGAATTATTTTATATAAATCTAGAATTCCCTTTGATGGAAAAATTCTGACCAGTTAGGCTACCTAGTGAAACCCTGTTTAAAAAACAAAAGTAAAAATAACTTGAAAACCCTTTTTGTGGTGTCAGTCACAAAGGCTAGAGCTACTTTTGACCTTTGAAGATACATTGATATGTTTATATGGTTTCTTGTTTGGTGTGCTATTATTTAATATTTCATATTTTGCACTCTAGGATAGTACATGTGATTCCCATGAGTATATTTTACAGAATTTCTGGTGTTTATATTCTACATGCCATCTTGCCATGTGTTGTGACAAAGTGTAATCAGTATCTTGCCCTGAAAATCACTGGCCTTCTTCATTCAGGCTTGCTTTGTAAATATAGGTCTTTCCAAGTCATTGATACTTGCATATATATTTTTTCTCAGATTTTTTTATATCTTTTTATTTCTGCTTTAAAAATACTAATTTTTACATGGCATGAGATATATACCCTCAGAAAATATTTTATTGACAGTTTTGATCAGAAAATATTACCTCATGATTATATCCTCAGAAAACACATGTTTATCCATCAAAATGCTAGCATGTGGCTAAAATAGGCAACTGGTTCATTGGGCCTTTTCAAAGGGAGGACTTAGCATGTTCTAGCCTTCTTCTAGACAAGGTGACATTCTCCAGAGTACTGGACAGTAAACAGATATTGTGTCATATTAAAATGGTAAGAGGACAAAGGACAGAGAGTCCTAACTTCACACAACATTGCGGTTTAATAAATGGCATGAAGAAGCCGCAAACCCGGCAAGGGACTTTCCCAAGGCACTCAATTAAAGGACCACATTATCAGCCTTCGATTTGTTTTTTGAATTATAGATCCAGTGTTGTTTTCACAATTCAGTATGGGCTTTTCATGGTAGAAATGGAAGACACTGCGCAGCAGCAATCACAAATTCCACTTTGGCGTAATGTTTGTGAATATGACCTTGTTTTGATTCAAATTCTTTAAGGACAATAATCATGTCTTAATTACATATGAAGATGTACGGCTTTTGCAAGAAACTTCCATGGTTTCCTGGCACAGCTCTAATTTTAAAGTGATTGTGCTGGAACTTCAAACAGATAATGAAAGGTCATTTTATTACCACTTGCTCTGCAACTTTCTTGTCATTAAATTTAAAATGGCTCGTTAGTTGTTATCTTCAAAAATGTCAACTTCCCAAATAATTGTTGTTATTCTTCTTTTAAGTACATAGCAGACAAAAAAAAAAAAAAACCACAAGATAAAAACAGCAGAGTGTTTAACAAAATGGAGGAAACACAAGAATACAAAATAGATAAAATAAGACCAGTCGTTTAACTTGTAAAATATTTAAAATGTCAATCAAAATCAAAAAAAATACCATTCATATATTAATTAACTACATTTTGGGGTTAGTCATTAACATTAACAAAAATTCTCTGAGTGCTACCAGGTCTCCCCATCCAGAGGATGTGGTCAAATATGGGGCACCAGAGTTCATGTGAAAGTCAGACCCCACTCTCCACTCAACTATGGAGAATGTCCTGTCCATTGGCTAGATCTGGGTAGGAGTTTGAAGTTTACTGCACGTATTGTCCTTGGCTGGTGCCATAGTTTGAGCAGGACCCCTGGGCCCAAATCTGCCTATCATAATGTTCTTCTTATAGGTTTCTAGGATCCTCTGGATCCTTCAACTTTGCCATTCTCCCATGCTTCTCTCAACTAGAGTCCCAATAGGATGTCCTCCCCTCCGTCCCAGAGCAGGCTACCAAGAAGAGACTTGATACCCTGTGAGCATATACAGGGGGAGGAGGTCCCCCTCAGTCACAGTCATAGGGGAGGGGAGTAAGGGGAAAATGGGAGGGAGGGAGGAATGGGAGGATACCAGGGATGGGATAACCACTGAGATGTAATATGAATAAATTAATAAAATATTTTAAAAAGTAAAATAAACAAAAGGAAAAAAATTAACAAAAATTTAGAGAAGAAAACAATTAATTGAGACAGGCACTTTGATTTTAAAGCTCTTGTTACCCAGTGGGTTAATTGGCACACATTTATTAGATTTTTTTACTTTATACTACATAGCCACATATCTTAAAATGTTTACAAATTGGAATGAAGACTCGCTTCTAAAAATATATTTTAGGAGAAAAAAATCCATGTGAAATTAAAAGTATTTTATAATTTGTTGAGTCATTTCAGTTTTTTTTTTTTTGAATAGTTAAGATTTAAAGACTACTCAGTTTCCAGAAGAGAGTGTACATACTGTAACCTGAATGGAATAGAGAGTATCTTTCCTAATCTTATTGAAGGTGGTACTGATGCCGCCTTGTGGTGAAAGAAAGGGTTCTTTGTCTCCACCAATAAGAGTGCAAAAATGAATAGTTACTGGAAATTTGGGGAAGTCCTGTTGGAGAGTCCCATTGATAATCAGCAATCAGAACTCTTGGGGTTCTTAGTAGTTTTAATAAAGAAAAAAAAAAGACAGGAAAACTGTAAAAGTTAGGCACTCTGAGTTGTGCAGTCACATGTGGGAAGCACTTAAGTAGAGAAAGGATGACCAGAGAATTAGGGAAGGAATGCTTAGACTCCAGTTAGGATTCAAAAGAAAAAAAGACAGAAAAGGGAAAATTGCGGGTGTGGGTGGGGTTAGTCATGACACAGAAGTGTGGGCAGCCACAGCTAACCCTTGTGGTGTCTCATACGACTGTGCAAGGGAGGAGCTCTGGGAGGGAAAGTTGATTAAATTAAACACTACCAAACCAAATAACCTAATTAAAAATGGGGGGTACAGAGCTAAACAGAGAATTCTCAACAGAGGAATATTGAATGGCTGAGAAATACTTAAAGAAATGTTCAAAGTCCATAGCCATCAGGGAAGTGCAAATCAAAATGACTCTGAGATTCCATCTTACACCTGTCAGAATAGCTAAGATCAAAAACTCAAGTGACAGCACATGGTGGTGAGGATGTGGAGAAAGGGGAACACTCCTCCATCACAGGTGGGAGTGCAAACTTGACTTTCTGTCAGCAACATCTGTCCATTGATGAAAATAGGAGGCTGGAGTCCCCAAATATTATTATGCTAGGGTTTTTCCTTTCTGTTAGAACTAAAAACACTTTGTTTCGGACATTTGCTCCCTTAGCTCTTTTCTTTTCTTTTCTTTTCTTTTTTTCTTTCTTTTTTTTTTTTAACTTTGTAATGTGCTTAATACTGTCCTATCTGTCTTGAATGATCTTTTAAAATTCTTTTCAATTTTTTTTTTTTTCAAAATATGTTTGTTTGTTTGTTTGTTTGTTTGTTTCAGAAGATCTATCTTCAAGCCCCTGAGTTTCCTGCTGGGTTACAGAGTGCTTCCATTCTCTTGACATAGCATTCTAGCCCTGGATTTTTTGTTTGTTTGTTTTTCATGCTTCTTGTCCCCCATTACTGCTTGTGCCTTTGGTAGGTCAATGCTTCTGTCAATTTCTTTTCTTTTCAATTTTTTATATATTATAATTTATTCACATTACATCCTGATTGTTATCCCCTTGCTTTTATCTCCCTGTTCCCACCTTCCTCCCTCTTCTGCCCTATTCCCCTCCCCTAGACCTCTGACAGAAGGGGACATCCTCCCCCACCATATGACGACAGCCTATAAGGTCTCATCCAGATGGCCTGCTTTCCCTTCCTCCGTGTGCCTGCAGGGCTTCCCCCTTAAGGAGAAATGATCAAAGAGTGGGGAGGGCAGCGGGGGTGGTGGGGCGCACCAGAGTTCATGTCAGAGGCAGTCCCTGCTCTCCACACAAATGTGGAGAATGAGCTGTCCATTGGCTAGATCTGAACAGGGGATCTATCTAGGTTTGCTGCGTGCATTGTCCTTGGCTGATGCAACAATTTGTGCAGCTCCCCCCACCCCACCCCACGCCCTGGGTCCAGATCCTTCAGCCTTTATGGTTGCCTTGTCTGGCTCCTGAACCCTGAGTCCTTGCATCCCCTCATTATTGCTGGGACTTGTTGGACTTCTGTCAATTTGTTAAAACATCTGTAATTTGTTTTGTCCATGATGTGAAGTAGAGGGCAAGCTAGATTTCCTCCTAACATGATAATCAACTATCTTTATTAAATAAGCCATATATTTCCCCACCAAATTGATATTACATATATAATACATTAAATCTTTGTGTGTTATGAAATCTGTAGGATTATTATTATTGTATTAATTTTTGTCTCAATCTTTTTTTTCTTTTTTGGTTTTTCGAAACAGGGTTTCTCTGTGTAGTCTTGGCTGTCCTGAATTTTCTTTGTTGACCAGGCTGGCCTTGAACCCACAGCGATCTACATCCCTCTGCCTCCCAAGTGCTGGGATTAAAGGTGTGTGCCACCATGGCTGGCCTCTTTCTCTCAGTCTTACTGCACAGTTGATCTATTTTTTATATAAAGAACTGTTTGTTGAATAAAAATTTCTTTAAGAATTTTATTTTTTATTTACTTCATTGTTGTTAGGCATTTTTTTATTTTAGGTGTCTTAAACAGCAAAAACTTAAACCTTTTTGGTCTAAATTGTAATTTCCTTCAAAAATGCATTTTTAAAATTATTCATGTTTTTATATTCTTTATTGGTCTAATTTTCTATACTATGACATGATTTGAGCAATATTCTAATGTCTCTATTCTTAGAGATATTTATTAATGTTTATGTACATTAACTTTTACTTTTAAGAATCACATTTAGCATTCACTCTTCATTTCTAGAACTTCTTTTTCTACTCATTTTATCTCCTCTTTTTATTGATTATTTGTTTTATCATTTTTCTTGAAATCCATCATTCTTTGTTTTTTCATCTTTTTTTTAAGCAGAATAAACATATCCTTATCTCTTTTCTGGGTACAGCTTTGTTTTCATTTTTGGATTCCAAATTTAGTTTTTTATGTATTTTTATGTAAAGGGTTAAGTATTTCATTAATTACACTAATGTCTAAGTAATCCTCAATGATGACTTTTATGTTCTAAGTAGTAAAGATTTGGAAATAAATTTTCAAATTTTCTTATTTTTAGTAAGAAAAATAAACATTTATTTGAAAAATGGAATTAAACTATTAAATACATCATCTTTTATCTTTTTGTGGCTTAGCACCATCTTCCTCCTGGAATTCTACCCACCAAATTAGTTAGTTATCTCACTACTTACTATTCAACCAATGACTAATTTTCTTGCACTCAAATAAAAAGCAAACAAAACAAAACAAAACAAAGCAAAAAACTATGCTTGTTCCTGCATTGTTGTTCTTTGGGTAGGCTCTCTATCCCTACTTCCTCCTCACTCCTTCACACCCTGCTCTTTTCTTTAATTTGTTGCAATATTTTCTCAGGTATTCAGCAGGTCCAAGTTCAACCCATTATACATGGTTGTGAGCCATTATGTGGTTGCTGGAAATTGAACTCAGGACCTTTGGAAGAGCAGCCAGCTCTTAACCTCTGAGTCATCTCTCCAGGCCCATCACAAGTACTTTTTAGACACCACAAAGCATCCACACTAGCATGCTGGGCCTTCGCACCACCCCAGTGCTGAAATCCCACACACTTGATTGGCTGGCTGGTCAGTCCTACACAACATTACATCATCAGTCGAGCGACCAGCTTGAATTTTTTCCCCAGCATCTAGAGATGGTTGTCCATTCCTCCGTGAGTTTACCCAGTCTTAGGTACAAAGGATACTGCCTAGCATTCTTTTGACTCTCTGAGCAAACAAAACTTTAGACATCTGATTATTTCTTTCCTCCAACATCCTTCTTCTGTTCAGGAACACAGATGCATCAAATACTTCCTAAAATCACTCTGATCAGCCCATCCTTCCACAGACACACCAGACTTTCCCCAGAAGAAGTGAAGTACCCACTGTCCACAGTCTGTGTAGGGAATTAAGAAAAGAGAGTGAGTCTGTTTTGATAGACAAAGTGGAAGAAAAACAGAGTATATTAGGCTTCCACATCTTTAAAATTATCTTTTCCATCCATTTGTCAATTATAATCATTAATTGGTCTGTATAGCACAGATTTATATCTGTCCTTTAGAACATGCACAAAACTGCTTTCAGCAAAGAATTTCTTCCAGAGCTTACTAAAAAGGCAAATCTCAAATCAATTGCTAATAATAAACCAAAACACATATTTTTAAAAGAAATATTCATAATATGCAACTAAACATTTTCCCCTAAACATGTGCAATACAAATATTTGTATTTAGACAGATGTTATGTGGTAGAAAATGATTCAGCCTTCACCCACCCCATCCTCCAAGAATAGAGTAGAAGTCCCGTAGACTGCTCTTGTGGAATTTGACCTGTATGTCTCCTCATTAGCTTTTACCCTGAAAAGGTCTCAGAACACAGTCATGGGGCTGATGTATCAGTTTCTACGGACATTGACTCTACCAGATATACCGCCTACCTCACCCTATGTCTCTCCACACTCATTAGCATTTTTATGTCTTATGCTATTTTTCATGATATTGCTCTATTGGGAACTATTTTGTGAAATGAAGCAATTATTTCCCCGTTCTAACTCTTATTTCTTAAAGAGAACAATTAATATCAGTCAGATATGAGACAAGAGGAGAAGATTGTAGATTCTGAGAAGGAAAAAAAAACAACAAACCACTTGATGTTGTGCCAAATTAAAATGTTTTCCAGTACAGGGAGAAAAGCCCAAGGAGAGTTTTGTGGTTACAGAAAGGGACAGCCACAGATGACTAAGTCACTGGAGTTCTAGTTGCAAATGCTGACTGTGGTGTGTAGGATAAGTCCAGTTTTTTAAATTGACATTTCCCTAGCAAAACTAAAAATTAAAAAAAAAAAAAAAAAGGTCATCGCATCAGGTAAATACCTTCTGAAAGTAAAAATGACTTCAATGACTCCAATGCTAATTTGTTACCCACAATAATAGATAAACCAAAAACAGAAAAGTGAGGAATCATTGTAGAAGAAAGTATTTTGATATTTTAAAATATCAAACGCCTATCAAAATATCAAATGATATTTTAAATGCCCATGATGTCTATGCCATTCCACACACAGAATCTCTGAAAGCCTTCCAGAACGTTAAACAGGGTTATAGTTAGACATGGAATTCTGCAGTTGAGAATTCTACACACTGTGCTGTAAATCTTGACTTTTGTGTGGAGAGGAATCTTGATCCAGCGATGTGGCTACTCTAGCTGGGATACAGACACACACTCCTCTAATCCCAAGAGACAGAGCCAATCAGATCCCTGAGTTCAAGCCCAGCCTTGTATAGAGCAAGTTCAGGTAAAGAACAGCCTAGGTGTAGGTGTGGTGACACACGCCTTTATTCCCAGCACACAGGAGACAAAGGCATGCACATCTTGGAGTTCTAGTCAGATAGGTTCAGTCAATTGGGTTCAGTCAGTGAGTTGAGAGTGCACGAGTCGAGTTCACAACAGTTCAATTCATGGAATTCAGAGGCTCTCTATTCTACTTCCCTTTCTGAGTGAGACTTAAGCATCTTCCCTTGGGCCAACCTTGTTGCTTAATATTCTTTGAGTCTGTGGGTTGTAGTGTGGTTATCCTGTACTATATGGTTAAAACCTGCTTAAAAGTGAGTACACACCATGTGTGTCTTTCTGGGTCTGGGTTACCTTACTCAGGATGAACTTTTCTAGTTCCATCCATTTAGTTGCAAATTTCCTGATTTCTTTGTTTTTAGTAGCAGAGAAGTATTTTATTGTGCAAATGTACCAAATTTTCTTTATCTATTTTTCAGTTGAGAGATATCTAGGTTGTTTCCAGATGGTTGCTATTATGAATAAAGCTCCTATGAACATAGTTGAGCATATGTCCTTGTTGTATTATGTAGCATCTTTCAGGTATATGCCCAGGAGTGGTATGGCTGGGTCTTGAGGTAGAATTATTCCCAATTTTCTGAGAAAGCACCAGATTGATTTTCAAAGTGGTTATACTAGTTTGCTCTCCCACCAGTGCTGGAGGAGTAGTCTCCTTTTTCCACATCCTTGCCAGCATGTGCTGTCACTTGACTTTTTAATCTTAGACATTCTGATGGGTGTAAGATGGAATCTCAGAGTCATTTTGATTTGCATTTCCCTGATGACCAAAGACATTGAGCATTTCTTTAAGTGCTTCTTCACCATTTGGGTTTCCTCTTTTGAGAATTCTGTTTAGCTCTGTATTCCTTTTTTAAAATTATTGTTGGATTGTTTCATTTGTTGGTGTTTAATTTCTTGAGTTCTTTATATATTTTTGGATGTTAGCCCTCTGTCAGATGTAGGGTTGGTGAAGATCCTTTCTCAATCTGTAGAGTGCTGTTTTATTGTACTGACAGTGTCCCCTCCACGAAACTGTCCCTGAAATGCCGTTCCTCTGGGTTCCTCACAGGCACAGCATTGCCTTATTTGCCAGTGACTCCCAAATATTACCCTCAAAGCCTAGAGTTCAAACTCTACCCTATAAGAGGTGTCTCAGCATCTTTAGGGGACTTCTCAATAAAACTATTTGTCTGGGCCTGGAAAGATGATTCAGCAGTCAAGAGCACTTGCTCCTCTTCCAGGAGGCCCTGAGTCCACCAAACACCTGTGTTTGGTGGCTCACAACCACCTGTAACTGTGACTCCAAGGGTTCTGAGATGTTCTTATGGCCTCTACCAACACCCATATGCACAAGCACAGAGAGAGAGAGAGAGAGAGAGAGAGAGAGAGAGAGAGAGAGAAATATTTCTAAAGATTTATTAACTTAGATATTTTGTGTATATGAGCATTTTGTCTACATGTATGTACAACAGAAGAGGACATTGGATCCCATGGGGACTATAAATAAATGGTTGTAAGCCTCCATATAGGTGCTGGGAATTGAACTCAGAACCTCTGAAGAACAGACAGTGGCCTGAGTTATTCCCCAGCCCAAGATAAATATTTTTAAAAGAAAATTATTCATCCATTGCTGTTGTTGTTGTTGTTGTCGTTGCTGTTGTTGTTGTTTTACTAATACCATATTGTTTTTCTACTGTTGATTATAATAAGCATGAAAGTCAAGTAGTGTTATCCCTTCAATGGCACTCTTATTCAGTATTCTGTTAGCTCCTTTGTGACTTTTATGAACCCACATACACTTTAGAATCAATTTGTCACCAACAACAAAAATTATTTTCTGGTATTGTATTGACTTAATAAATAATTTGGAATGAAATAAAACTTGTCAATAACGAAACTTCCTTTTTGTGAATATAAAATATCTCTACTTTTTATTTAATTTTTTTCATCATAGATTTGTAGTTTAAGTCATAGCTATCTCGTGCATATTCTGTTAGAATTATACCAAAACTATTTAAATTAGGGTGGCATTAATATAAATCTCATTTTGCTTTAAATTTTGAATTAAACTAGTTCATTGCTCTTGTACAAGAAAGCTGTTAATTTATGTATATAACCTGTGTCTTACAACCTTGTTTTTTTTTTTTTTAAGTTTTTAAAAGTTTCAGATTGTTTACATTGCATAACAAGTCATCTGTGGAAAAAGCCAAAACTTTTTGTTTCTTGTCCTTGTCGTCTTGCTCAGGGCACTTCGTTGCCAGAAAATCCAATGGCAATGAGAAGAGACAATGCTGCTGTGTTTCTGAAATATTTAGCAGAGCATCTTATAGATTATAGACTATTAATTTTATGGAGTAAATGAATAAATGAATTGCCAAATGAAAGCTAGACAAATTACTAGCATATTTAATCTTTAAATGATAGTTCTTAATATATGTCTTGTAGGATCACTATAAAAAGGTCAGGGTAAAAGGCATAGTTAAGAAAATACAATTGTAGAGACTGGAGATAGAGCTCAGATGTTAAAAGCACTTGTAACTCTCACTCAGAACCTAACTTCTATTCCCAACACCCACATGGCAGTTAACAACTTTCTGTTGTCCAGTTCCAAGCCATTCAGAACTGTCTTCAAATCTCCATGAGCACCAAGAACGCATGTGCTACACGTACTTACATGCAGACAAACACACACATAAAATTAAATGTCTTTAAGAAAATATAATTTTGGAAGAATATAAATTTATTGTCTTTTTAGACTATCTATAGAAGTTGTTACTACAGTTGTTTTTATTTTCTCAGATGAGGGGATGAGATAAGAGTCATTCCCAAACCTTCCTTGCGCTTTCTGAGCTCTTGCTGATTGGTTCAACTCAACTTTCTGGCCTAAACTCCTCTCCAAACTGACTGATTCAAAGTGCCTTCTCTTGGATTCTGATTGAATTGCTCTGTCTTGGCTCAAACTAATTATGGAAATATGTTTAATGTTCTCATCCTCTGGTTTGTTCTGTCTTCATCTGGGTCTAGCTTGTTCTTTCTTCAACCTGCCTCTATAAAACTGTCCTGGGAAGAAACTCGTGGTTTAAAAAAAAAAAAATCTTCTCTCTCTCTCCCTGCACTGCTTTTAAGTAGCCTCTCTTTCCTGTCCTGTTCTTGTGAGAGTTGGGCATATCCTTTCTCTGCTTGTTCTGTCACATCTTTCTCTGATTTGTCACTTTCTCTGCCCCTCAGTCAGACATCATTTTTAAATATGGCTGCTTCCTTCTATAATTGAGCCTTACTTTCATTACTGTTTGGGATTAAATGTGTGCACTAAGGGTTTGTCAGCATTCTAGCCAGATCATACAGTAATATAGAGTGCATGCATTTCAGCAGATCACATAGACCTACAAGGCCTTTGGATGTGATCCCTTGGCTGAGCAGCCATGTTGCTGGATTAAAATTCCTTTACACAAAACTCAGAATTTTAAATTTCACTAAGCTGAAGTAGTATTTGGAGCTGTTTTCCCTCTGAAGATTCTAGGAGAGACCATATGTCCATATCCTCAACTTTTCCACATTGCTTTGTGTCCTTCTTCCTGCATCTACAAGGCAGGTAGTATCCTTTCCTAACTTTCTCCTCCTCCCTTTTCTATCACAATGACAAAAAAAATATTTAATAAATCTGGGCCCACTTAGGTAACACATCATAGCTGTCCCATCTCAAGATTTATAACTTATACCAGTATCTTATCCATTATGCAAATCTCTTATGTCATAAGATACAACACATGGACTTGTCATTGGAGAGAGGTGCTACTCTCCTATACAAGGTACATTTACACAGGCAGGGACCACTGAGCTTCAACTTATTTGGTCAGGATAGTCTACACATTGATGAAATCCACCAAATGCTAGACTAGCTTAAGATAAATGTGATTGCTACTCAAATTCCAGTGATAATATCACTACTATTCTTATTATCCAAATAAATTTCTTGAGTGAACTAATGCTGTGAAATAAAATAAAAACAATAATATTTACAAGTAATGAAGTGTCTACTTGATCTAAACTCTGCAATAGTGTGAAGTTGTAAAAGGAGAAAGGGGCATATAATCTATCATGCCCCATCCCACTCCTAACTCAGACCCTATTCTAATTACTTCTGGGGAGCTACTGTGATGTTTTATGTGTCTGCAGAGACATGATTGCCAATGGAGGTCAATAGAACTTCAGTGTCAGCAAAAAGTCATATTGGTTTGACCAGTGATTTTTCTGCTTCATCAGCTTGTTCTATCAGCTTCATAGACCTTTCATATCAATTCACTATATGGCTTACTAATGCAGAAAGTAATAATAATAATAATAATAATAATAATAACACCAACAACAATGACAACAACAATAGTGGTTTGTAATTGTTTCTGAAACATTCATACCAGTGCCATGTGTTCCATGAACTCTTTAACAGCTGAGCCATCTCTCCAGCCCTATGTTCCATCAGCTCTTTATTGAATGCTATTACATATATCTTCAAATACCAAATAATATTACCCGTATTTGTAGATGTGGTTTAGTTTTTGCAAATATCCATACTTATTTCCACAGTTAATATTTACCTGACAAATACAGACATCTTGTGTTTTTATACAGACATCTTTTGTTTTCCTCAATGGTGATTTTGAGTAGCCTTCATTTATAGCCTTCTTTTTTTTAATAAAACTAAATTTGATAGCTAACTGTATCTAGCTCCTTTGCCTGGACTGAAAAAAAAAAAAAAAAAAAAAAAACTCATGGATCTGACACAAGCAGTAACAAAATAGATTTTTGTGAACCACTTTCTCCAATAATGCATTTCTTTCACTGAGTTCAAGAAATTCTGGCACAAGAATTTATTACCACTGCTCATCACAGTAGCACATTAGTCCTGACTAAATGGTCAATCAGTCTAAAAGGGTACTGCACACTACTAAATTAGCTTGAACCAGATTTCTGGAGACAGGCCAATCAGGCCAGATGGTTTCTTAGTCTGCAGGATGTCATTTCACAGAGACCAATACAAATGAGATACTAATAGAATGCTACTTCTGCAGTAGAACCACAAAATTCCTCCTTTAAAGACGGTGACTTGACTGGTTGTTTTCAGCCAAGATCCTAAGTGATCACTGGTGTTACAAATTCAAGGGGAAAAAACTCTCCCTTGTGTTCAGCAAGTGAGGCACTATTTCTCCTAATGCTTTATTTTATTTTACTGGTATCAAAAAATAAGGTTATTTTCAAGCAATATATTCTAATCATAGTTTCCTCTCCTTCATCTCTTCTCAGATCCTCTCTACCTCACCACCCTTCCAACTCCACACCTTCTTTTCCTCTCAAGTAAATAAACAGCCAAATAAAAACAAAAAATGGACAAGAATATAACATAACAATAAACTAACAAAGAAATAATAACTGAATAAACTAACAAAGAAAGAAGGAAGGAAAACAACAAAAGAGCATGAGATATGCAGACACATACACACAACCCAGAAAATACAAAATCGACAATCATAACATACAAGCAAAATACCAGTAAAGAGTTTTAAGCAACATGAAACAAAAACTATCTTAGGGTTTTATTGCTGTGATGAGACACCATCACTACAGCAACCCTGATAAAGGAAAACATTTCATTGGGGCTGGCTTACAGTTTAGAGGCTTAGTCCATTATCTTGATGGCAAGAATCATGGTGGTACCCAGGCAGACATGGTGCTGGAGAGGTAGCTCAGAAATCTACAATCTGATCTGCAGGCATCAGGAAGAGAGTGAAACACACTTCCTCCTAATAACACTACTCCTATGAGGCTATGTGAGCCATTCTTCCAAACCATTACAAAACTAAAAAAATAGAATCTAAATAAATAAAAGCTCTTTGAGTACAGTTTGTATTCCTCATCTGCAGGACATTGGGCCAGCCGTTAAGCATAGTTTGAATACCCAGTGAGACACCCTTGACGAGACTAGTTTTCTCTTTGTAAGTGGTTGTTAATAGAAGATAGATTCTTGGTTGGGAAAGGAACTCATGTTCACTTCCCACCTCAGAGCTGGGAGCCTGTCTGGGTTGGATCTGTTCAGGCTTGCTGCCACAATCTCTGTAAGTTCATGTGTGCATCAGTTCTGATGCAATGGAAGACATGGTTTCCTAGGGAACATCCATCCCCCCCTCCACCCCCTCCCGGCTCTTACAATTGTTCTGCCTCCTTTTCCACAGAGTTTCTGGAGCCCTGAGGAAAGAGATTGATAAAGTCTTCCCATTTAGGGCAGATTGTTCCAAGCACATTGCTTAGCTATGAGTCTCTGTATTAGTTCCTAACTACTGTACGAGAAAGCTTCTCTCGTGATGGCTGAGTGATCTGCGGCCATAGAAGAATGCCACTGGGAGTCATTATAGTGCTTATTTCCTTTAGCAGAATAATAGCATTTGATGTTCCCCTAGGTCCATGGCCTATTACTCTCAAGATTCTTGGCCACTAAGTAGTACCAGATATAGGTTCCATCTCATGGAATAGGATTTAAGTCCAGTCAAACAGTGCCTGTTATTCCCACATTGTTTGTGCCACTATTTCCCCAGCCTATCATTTCAGGCAGGTCACCATTGTAAGATTAAAGTCATTGCAGTAGTCAGTAGGTCACCTGCTGCCTTTATATTTACCCCTAAATGAAAAGTTCCTACCTAAAACATCATCAATATTCCAGACACCATGTGAAGTCTAGGGATGGGGATGGCCTTCAGAATGAAAGTTCCTACCTAAAACATCATCAATATTCCAGACACCATGTGAAATCTAGGAATGGGGATGGCCTTCAGAGGAATTGCTTACAGTGTGATCTGCGGGTCCCACACCATTGATATCAGTTGGAGCTCTTTAGAGTTGAGACCTCTGTAGCAATGCAGATATATGAAATCAGAACCTATGTTATCACAAGATCCCCAAGAATTCTGTTTGCTACACTTAAATTAGGCCAATATAAAAAGTGATATATTTGAGGCGACACATATGTAATTACTCTGATATGATTATCACACACACACATTGAAATGCCACATTGAACTCTATAAATATATACAACTATATGCACATTGAAAACTGATGACCTGTATTAGAAAATCTGGACATACACTCCATGTTGTTCTACCAGAGAAAACAAGCATTGTGTCACTTGTACTTGTCCCACAAAGAACACACCTTTCTTTAAAGTTCTATTTTTTCAGTAATTTCGTGCACAATTAATTTTGTAAGTCCCTTGCATGCTATTCTGCTATACACCTGTTTTTAAAAAACTGACACAATTTCTCAAAGATACTGTATAAATTATATTAGTTAGACAGTATTTAATGAGCTATACAATTAGCTAGCGATATAATTCACATGAAGCTAAGTTTATACTGCTTTTAAACTCTGCTGTAACTTGCATCTTTTTTTTTTCTTTTTAAACATTTTAATCATTGTGTGGGGGATGGGGGTGCACATGCACATCTATTGCTATCAGAGAGCAGCTTTGAGGAACTGATCTCTCCCATCACCTTTCTGTGTACCATGGAGCTTGAACTACAGTCACCAGGCTTGCACAGAGATTGCTTTTGCATACTGATCCATCTTGCTGGCCATGTCACTAACTTTCACAAGTTCACCTTGTGTAACAGTTCTCAATGGTTTGGCAGCTCGTTAGGAAGAACGTCTATAACTTTCTTCTTTAAATACTGCTTCATGCTTTGGCCATACTAATGCACTTAATATATCCCAAGTACAATTTGTATTACTATTCAATGAAAAGATTGTTTAGGAAAAAACTGTAAGCATCTCAGAGAAGAAATTTGATGTCTTTGTACACCATGAACAGGCTGCAACAGTCCAGCATATGGCCTGTGATTCAGCATGCTGGAGAGGTGACATCTACAGTGCGCCAAGAAGTAGCTTCCCAGCAGAGCAGGCTGGCTGTTCCCCAGCCCCCCACTGGAGCTCTGCCTCCCCCTCATGTCTTTACACAGACAAGCACCACTGAGCTTACATTCCACCCACCTCAGCCATATCCTGATGAATACAAACAGATGCTGGATTGTGCCTGCGATAAACTCAATCCAAATTCAAAGCTCATAGTGGGGGTTGGGAGTAAATATTTCATCTGTGTGTTCTCGCACTGCAATCAAAATTATGAATATTTATATCATGCCCTTATTGGTGCCCCATGAAAAAGCCAATAGATTCCAGACCAAAACTCCAAAGACGACAATAACAGAAAGAATGTAAATATTTTCATATAAATTTTCAGTAAATATGTGATCCTTAAACGCATAACCTTTCAAAATTGACTGCTTAGGAAAAATATACAGTAGTCACTTAAAAATACTGCAAAATGTTTATTAAATAAAACTTTGTTAAGAATTGTCTCATAATAATCTGAATATTATTATTTAGCGTTATAAATATTTTAGGTAGCTTGTCTTTATAACAGTTTAAAGCAGACAATTGTAAAGAAACTTATCATTCTTTCATCAAGATTGAAAACAATAGCCACACTTTTTAATTTACACTACCAGTCAATAAATATAAGGATGTGTCTAAAATATGTAGGTCCACAGGTTACATTGGAGAACAAGGCCACCTTTTTGTTATTTAAGTGAGACATAGCAAATATAACTGTGACAAACTCTGTAGAATGAGATGAGTTTAAAATTTTTTCCACTTTCCTTTATGAATTTTTTCAATTCTGACATCAAGCCACATGTATGTTCAGACATGGCATTTTGGGGGTTTTTTTGTTCTTGGTTTTGTTGTTGTTGTTGTTTTGTTTTTTTGTTTTTTGTTTTTTGGGTTTTTTTTTTTTTTTTTGGTATTTTAAGGGAAAAAACCAAGAGATTTATTTTCATTTGTTTTCTTATTCCAACATCTTTAATCCAGAATTTTTCTCTTATCTTAGTCAGTAATCTGTATTTCTAAGGAAGTTTTTTAATGTTCATTATTTGAGAATACATAAAGACTCCTAAAGCAAATCTAGACAATCAGCCCTCTATACAATGAAAATCAGAAACTTGACAAGAAAAAGAATGCAGTACAATGCCTTAGAGTGGGTGTGTGTGAGAGGACTATAAGGAAACATTCTCTTTCTCAAGGGAAGGAGTTACTTTCTGACCTCAACTAGCCCAGAACAACACTCAAAGCCACACACAGATGTTATCAACCTATATCTAAAATGAGTTGTTTGGTTTAAGGTTGTTTACAACTTATTGGCTGCTTTAAGCAGTTGATAGACTCTCTTTTCCTCTCTCTCTCTCTCTCTCTCTCTCATCTCTCTCTCTCTCTCTCTGTCTCTCTCTCTCTCTCTGTCTCTCTCTCTCTCTCTCTCTCTCTCTCTCTCTGTCTCTCTCTGTCTCTCTCTCTGTCTTTCTCTGTCTGTTCTGTCTCTGTCTCTGTCTCTCTGTCTCTCTGTCTCTCTCTCTCTCTCTCTCTCTCTCTCCCTCTCCCTCTCCCTCCTTCCCTCTCAAGCCAAATGTTCATAGTTTAAGATTAAAACATGAGCTGATTAAGGACAATAAAAGACATGCCAAAGTGGTCATGAGAAAGACCAGGGGGCCTCAGCCATGTACAAAGAACTAAGACAACTGAGAACTGCTCAGAGATGGCAGGAATATTCTTACCCAGGAAAGAGCACAGCAAATGTTGACCTATGAAAACATACATGCAAGCAACATCATGCAGACTGAGCAGGTTATATTTATGTATTTAGGAATATATGTACATATAAATTATATATATACATATATATTCAATTATGAAAAGTGGCTATGAATCTGAAAGAGGGTAAAAAGAAGTATATGGAATCTCAAAAATAAAAGCTATTTTTTAAAACTTTTAAACTAAAAAAAAAATTAAAGCTATGTATTTAGCTCACCTTATAGAAGCTGGTTGAATAGGAATGTCCAAGGTATAGAAAGATTATTACATCTTTTTTCTTTTACTTTCTTTTTATTTTTATTTTGTCTATAAAAGTAGCTGGAGAGCAGGAAAATATGAATGACTCAAGTGAAACAGGAAGCAAATTCTCCTTCTTCCTTTTTTTTTTTTTTTTTTTGTTTCATTAAACCATGAATGGATTGTGCCTGCCTACATTGAGTAAGGCAATTTACTACGTCAGTTCCTCAATTCCGATGTTCATCTGGACCATATTATCCTCACAGAAATACTGAGGCATAGGATTTTAGCAGTTATGTGAGCATCTTTTATCCCATCAGGTTGACACATAAAAATTAATCATCATAAATATTGATGCAAAAAATCTCAACAAAATACTGCAAGCTGGATTTACCAGCCTATTAAAATTATTATATACCATCACAAGTTGGCTTTCTTCCTAGAATGCATGGATGATTCAACACAAATTTTAATCAATGTAATACATAATGCTAAATAAAAATACTACATGACAGTAGACACAAAAAGTGCAGGTGACTAACTTCAGTAATCTTGTATTATAAAAACATTGAATAAAGTAGAAAGTAAATTCATGATATTGTGTCCAATGCAAGAAATATGCACTCTTGCTGCTTTTACTCAGTATTATACCAGATTAATGAACCAGAGCAATTAGGCAAGGAAAAAAAGCAACCAAACTGGAGAGAAAGATGTAACATATTTTTCCACAGATAACTTTATTACATATACATGAGTTAAAATATACATACAGTCTCAAATCAAAATTTTGCCACACACAAGTTCTATAACATTAATCAATTGACATCACCTTTCCAAGGTCATTTCACATTGGTTGTTGATGATAATGTTGATGATGATAGTGGTGGTGTTGTCATTTTGTTTTTAGAATAGATAGAATGGTGTTTACCTCCACATGAGATGAGATCTCTGAGTTGTCTCACCTGATGATAGGCAATGCTTTTCTTTCTCCTATCAATTCACTAAACATTGTTTGCATCCCCGTGATTCAGGTACCAGAAAACCACTCCAAAACTCTTAAGAGAAGGTTTTCTTAATTACTTAGCAAAGGTTTTCAAAATATTAATTTTAATGTAAAAAGTAATAGTGGTAAAGCTATTACGATGTGCTGTGCATGTCAGACATGTCATATATTCTTATGTAATATGTCCTTGATATCAGACATGAGGAGAGCGTCGCTGCTCTTCCTACTACCAATGAGCTATCTGAGATTGGGAATCCAAACAACAACCAAAAGCCCAGATAGTAAATGCAGAGACTACACTGACTCCATGGCACAAATTTATAACTAACCCCTGTCCTATACGGAGCATGGAAGATGAACTTACATCTGTAAAGCAGGCTTACATAGAGAGGGCAATCACTAAAATTCAGAGTGATCTTATCTTTCCCATGGGAGATGGCAAGAAAAGAAATGGAAAAACAGATGCTAAGCAAGGATCCTTCTTCTCCTATATATTGCTGCATTGTCACCTTGTTTCAGGGTATAAATAGTATTTATCCTTTCTCTCTCAGTTATGATACCTTAATACTTATGACTTTAAAAGATTCTCTCAGAAGGAAGCAAGCATAGATTGAGTTATTGGTATTGGCTTTACTGAAGAGTGGAAATGAAGTGGGTTCTGAGAAATGGCTTGAGTTTAAATAGACTGAGCATGTAGGTGTGGGCTCAGAGGTAGACAGAGGAGAATTGCTTTATGAACGATAATAAAATTTGACTTTCTAGAACAGAGGTTGGGCTTTGAAATATTAAATTGAAATATGGAAAGAGTCCAGGGTACAAATTTAGGCCTCTCATGACCCAGATCATTAACTGTCAAATCACCTTGGAGAAGAATAGATATTGCTTAAGACTTTTGTCCCAGATTCAAGTTTCATGACCAACAGTCTCAGAAGGACCATGAAAGATCTGGGAAATAGATGATAAATCATCTGACCTATGTATGAGATACGTAGTTGTACAACATTCATGATGATTTCCACCAGAAAAGTGATAGCAAAGAGAATTTCTGTTCCCCCTCAACTAAATTGCTCTTTTTTTTTTTTTTTTCCTGAGACAGGGTTTCTCTGTGTAGCTTTGGCTGTCCTGGACTCACTTGGTAGACCAGGCTGGCCTCGAACTCACAGGGATCTGCCTGCCTCTGCTTCCCGGGTGCTAGGATTAAAGGCGTGCGCCACCACGCCTGGATTCCCCTCCTACTCTTATTTCACTTCTAAGTATAGCATGTGACAGAAGAACTATGTTTTTAATTATGCCCTTATATTTTTCTGTTTCCAGACTTAACACTGGTCAGCTGCATGCTTTGTTTTGTGTTTGTGCCTGCAGGCATACACACACACACACGTACACACACACACACGAGAGAGAGAGAGAGAGAGAGAGAGAGAGAGAGAGAGAGAGAGAGAGAGAGAGAGAGAGGAGAGGAGAGAGAGAGAGAGAGAGAGAGAGAGAGAGAGAGAGAGAGAGAGAGAGAGAGAGAGAGAGAGAGATTGGTCCTTTCCATAGACAAGATTGAAATCATTGAACAATTTCTATTAGTCATCAAATTTCTAGTTATGCAAATGTAAAATACATAAACATGTGTTAACCAAGATTTAATACTCAAATAATTACTAACTTTCATGAATGACCTATGGTTTAGAAAAAAAATACCATATCCCTCAGAATTAGCTTTTACCAAGGCTATGTCGTCATGTGTATAAGAACTCCTCATTCTTCCCTACTTCCTCTTCCGTCTTGTACATGGCCATTTCATGTTTCTAGCCAATGGTAATAATGCCTGGTATTATTTTCTTTAGTTTCTGTAAAAAAAAAAAAAAAAAAAAAAAAAATCCCTTCATAGGGATTCTACTGAGTTCTTTCCTGTTTGAAAGAGAAGGGAATCAAGTGTGTAAAACAAAAAACAAAAGGCAAAATAGTTAAGATTAACTTTTCTTTCTAGTGCAAGAAGTTGGCACCAGTGTAGATTCATTTCTGGGTCTTCAATTCAATTCCATTGATCAACCAGCCTATTGCTGTGCCAGTACCATGCTGTTTTGATTACTGTTGCTCTATAGTACAGTTTGAGATCAGGAATGGAGTTGGGGGTGAAAGGCACTGGAAACAGCCCACACTCCAGGTTCACTCAGGTATTTAAGTTTTATCCCTTCTCAAATCTCTGATGACTTTGAAGACCAGATTAAGCTTAGTAGGTTAAGCTTGGTAGGTTAGAGGTTAGGATGTTTTTAGATCAAGATAGATGTTTTAAGTTAATAGAGATGAGATATGATAGATATTAATCTCCATTCAAAAATTTAGACCCAACAAGATAGGAAAGATCTTTACTTCAAGTTTGCCAAATTCAAATAGCCAAATCACTATGAATGTAACATTTATAAATTCCTGATTGTCTCATGGTTCTTCCTGCTGTGTGTAGTATATTTTACTCATGTGTAGTAATATAAATGTATATGTTAAAAAAGAAACATAGTAAAAATTTTTAAAAGAAATATATAAACCAGGAAGTTAGAATCTCTGTAATAGCATTTCTTTAATAATTTTTGAAGCAATAAATTTTAGAGAACATATACTAATAATTCCAAAGCTTGGGGAAACATGTGGGATAGGAGGAAGAGGATGCATTTGTAAAGGGCTTTATATAAGTCTCAATTTTAGAATCACTTAAATGACAGGATCACAAATAAACCCAGATTCAAAGAAGGGAAAGAGAAAGTGGTGGAGGCTAAGACATACAAAGGACCAAACTCCCAGGCGTGGTGAGACATAAACACTGCTGTGCTGTTTCCCGGTAAATGTTCAGTGATGATGTCGTCTGTGGTAGCACATTCACTAGAGACATAAAAATAATTTAGACGTGACTTCTGAGGAATGTATAGCTACTCCCCAAACAATGACTAGCTAGGTATTTCTCAATAAAAAATTCAATCAAAAAAAGAAAGAAAGAAAAAGAAAACCTGACAAAAAACTTCAGAAATAACTTACCTGGGTTATTACAAATAAACTCAACAAAACATGTAGCTTATTCATTGGCACCTAAAATTCCAGGCTATCTTAGATAGCTCAGGTACAAAGCACACCCATGTACACTCATACAGATTGCAGGAGATTTCAGAGATGACACAAAAAGAGAGACATGAGGACAGCATGGATAAAGGGAGCAGAAAAAAAGAGAAAAACTAAGCATATATTGGTTTGCATTTGACTATATTTCTAATTCTACTTTAGTTTTGAAATTTCCAAAGCAAACAAACTGAGGGAAAATTTAACCAAAGACATTAAATTTGAAGATAAAATCCACTGAAACTGAATTGCCTGAACAGTAGCATTGATGTGGGTATAGACTTTGCAGGCCATTAAAAGAGAGAAGTAAAGTGTCCTTCCAGTATGGAGAGAACACTGAGAGGCAAAGGATGCGAATTCAGTGGATTGCCAAAAAGTATATCTAATCTCAAAAATGTTCATAGTAAGAAATCTGGCTGCTGGATTATGTTAGAAGCAGACCATATAAATGTAACTGGGAGAAAAGGCTTTGAATATCTCTTCATGTCCCTTCCTGATTTATACTAATCGCAAGCATCTTTTATGTAAAATTAGGACAATAAAAGTACTATGCTTCAAGAATGTTACAAAGTTTCAGCCGGGCGTGGTAGCGCACGCCTTTAATCCCAGCACTCGGGAGGCAGAGGCAGGCGGATCGCTGTGAGTTCAAAGCCAGCCTGGTCTACAAAGTGAGTCCAGGATGGCCATGGCCAAGGCTACACAGAGAAACCCTGTCTCGAAAAACAAAAAAAAAAAAAAAAAAAAGAATGTTACAAAGTTTCAATAAGATAAATAAGGGGCTGAGCTTTCAGTCCCTAGCATAGCACATCTTCACAATAAGAACTATAATTACTATTATTTTAGGAAGAACAGAAGGTGCATTCATAAAAGTTTAGATGACTGATGTTACAACACAAAAAAATTCATATTTTCCTTCTAACCACCTGCCATTTCTCAATTATAATGGAAGGCTGATTTGTCAAGTTTAGGATGCTCAGAGAACAGTCTCAGGTTTCTAAAACACAAAAGACCTAATTTTATCACCCTAAGCTTAAAACACACCTTTTTTTTTTTTTCCCCAAATTAGGGGAAGTTTTCACTAAGATTTGAAGTTTCTTTTTTTAAAAAAATTAAAATAAAATAAATAAACTTGCCTAGCCATGCGTGGTGGCACATGCCTTTAATCCCAGCACTCGGGAGGTAAAGGCAGGTGGATCACTATGAGTTCAAGGCCAGCCTGGTCTACAAATTGAGTCTAGGACCGCCAAGGCTACACAGAGAAACCCTGTCTTGAAAAAACCAAAACAAACAAACAAAACTTATCTATCAAACTTTGGGAAGCTACAAAGACAACAAATACAGAGGGTTTAAAAGGTCCTTTCAGATGAGGACTGTCCTGTCTCATGGTACAGACTACCAAAAAACTTGCTTTCTTGTCTTCTTTAAGTGAACCATGTTGAACTTGGCATTTGCCATCTGATAATTTAATGACCAGAAAAGAATTTCTTCCTGTACTTGCTAACTTGCTGCATGACAAGGAAAAATAAACTCAGCAACTCAACAGTGGTTCAGACACGGTAGCTTTTGCATTTTGTTACAAATTATACGATTCTACTGCAAAGATCTCTTTGGTTTTCAGGGAATAATGAACACAATTTTGTCTGAAAATACTATATAAATATCATTAAATGCTATATCAAAATTTTCCTGATATCAAATTCTCAAAACCAGAAAAAAAAGATCAGTTATTCTTTAATTATATTTCTTAGTTTATTGGAATACAAATTACAGTTTCAACAAAGGTGCCTGGTGTAAGATTTGTACCCTAGATTTAACAGGTAGCATGTCCAAATTACTGTTAAATCATTAACAAGTAATTTTGGAGGCTGGAATTCTTACGAGAGCAAATAAATGGGAAAGGACACAAACATTCTTTCTAGAAGAATTTATAACTGTATATGCAGATAAAAGAGGAGCTTGGCTGCTTACTCCCTCCCCTCTTTCTCTGAGTATAAACTGTACTGTGTTCAACAATAAGGGGAGAAATGATAGCCTTTATACAAGGGGAAATTTTCCAAAAATACCTTAAAGAATCCAAGATAATATCCGCATTCTAGGGCCATCATGTACCTCTTAAAATGATAAGAAAGGTACTTCTCTCAGCTGGAGAGTTGACTCAGTTGTTAAGGGAATTTCTTGTTGTGAAAGACCAGAGATAGATCACTAGCACCCACACAGAGGCTTAACACCTCCTAGGGCATCAAGCATGTATGTGATGCAAAGACATACGAAACACTTATGTACATAAAATAGAAAGTAGGGGTCCTCATAGTGCTGTTGGGGGAAGGAGAGCTGACCCTGCCCCTCTCTGGCCACCAGAGGACTCTTCTCAGCAAAGTTTTCTGTCCTGAATACAGACAGAGGAAGACAACCTCCCTGGGTGGAATAGCCACTAGGAGTTTGACCATGCTCCAGTGAGTATATGAACAGCACAAAATGGACTTGATTTTTCCATTTTCTTGAGGGTGGGGTCACAAGGCGGGGGTTGGAGACTGACATGGGAGGACAGGGAGGTGAGCATGACCAGGATGCATTGATGTGAGATTCCCAAATAATCATTAAAAAAAAATCTTAAGAGACATATAGGAGCTGGACTGATGGCTCAGCACTTAAGAACACTGCCTGTTCCTTCATTGGATCCCAGTTTGGTTTCCAGAAACCACACAGCAGCTTACAATCTCATGTAACTCCAGTTCCATAGTACTAGTCTCCTTCTTCTGGACTTTGAGGGCCCCAGGCACACATATGGTAAACAGGCAGGCACTCACACATACACACACAGTTTTTAAAAATACTGCTACATCTTAAAATACACACACCATAAGGCTATGGAGATGGTCCAGTGGGCAAAGGGTTTGTCCCACAAACATAAAGACCTGAGCTTGAATGCCACCTAAGAAGCTGAGCAAAGCAGCAGTGTCTGTAACACCAGTGGTAAGTGGACAATGACAGGAAGGTCCCTTGGAGTTTGCAGGTCAACCAGTCAAAACTAAGTCATCATCTCTGGGTTCAATGAAATCACCATCTTGGTGGTGAGCAATAGAAGAAGATTGTCATCATTATACTCTGGGTTCTACATATGCATGCATGGACTAAATGATGAATCGATAAACACATGTACACACATGCATCTACAACACAACACACCCACATTTTTTTTAAAAAACACACTTAGTTGATGGTAGTATAGGAATATACCTTGAGCAAAAGTTCAAAAATCTTTCTCAAATCTTTCTTTAATGACCGAGAGGAAAATGTTGTGTCTATATATTCACACACAGAGAGACATACACACAAGAATGTCTACTTATTGACATCTTAATTTTTCAAAATTATAGTTTCATCCTCAAATCTTCACAGAAATTCTATGTAATCAATGTCTGTCTAGGCTAATATTTTGTTGAAATGCAAATTTTTACTTCTTTCATCTTTGATTAGGTCCTCAATTGACTCATAATTTTGACAGATTAATTTTCCCTAAGCATTTACCACCACCTATAAACACAATTAATTCAATTCCCTTAGACACTTCAAATGACAATTGCAAATTTAACACAATCTAATTTCTCAAGCATTTCAAATAGCTACTAAGAATAATTTACAAATCTAACAAACAATAAGCTCCTTCAACAGCCAACTAAGTACTTAGGAGCCTGAAAAGGCTGATTCCAGAATGGTAAGGCTTTATTTCAAATCATCTTGTATGACACAGAGAAAACCTTTCCTCTCTCAAGTCATCCACTTAACATTACAAGAACAAAATATGTCACTGTATCATTTCATTTTAGCATCATCATATCAACATCAACTAATCTTGAGCCTCCAAATTAAAGCTTCCAAGTTTAGTATCATACTGCTTAGACACTTTTAAAATGATAAATCCAGCATGATAAATCATCTTGTCACATTACCTTTAGCACCTACAAACTTGGTACCCAAACACACCTAAGTGAACATAAACATGATGGGGTGCATTGCTAAACATTGCACATCCTATTCCTGGTTTCCATGCTGTCTCTTACTGATGTACTAATATTTCTTTCTTGCAAAATGACTTGAGCAAAATGGCATCTCAAACAAGACTAAGGATGACTAATGTCATGAGCACGAGAGAAATTTGAGTTTTCTTCAAGACCGTTCACCTAGAACATGTTTGTGAATCGTTTCTTACAGCGAAGAAACTTGCCAAACACTGTCCTTTTCTTGCAAAAGCCTCATGTGATTTTCTCTACCTTAGTAGAATTGAAGTCAGTATCCTTACACAGACTGAAAACAACCAGCTTCTTACCTACTTGGCTTCTGAACTCCTGCACACAACTCCCCTCTGTTAAACACACCATTTAAGTCATTTGAATGGTGTCTTTCTCTCTCAACATTGTCTCACTCTTTAGACCTTTCTTATGAAAGAATGGCCATAGTATCCAGCTGTTCCAGTCTCCAATTAGTCACTTTTGCCATGAATGTCAACTTTCTTGTTCACTTCATTCAGACATAATTATTTCAGGGATGTTTTCCAAGTCACTTGTCAACTTTACAAGTCTGACTGCAATCAATCTCTCTGATTGCTGTAAAATACCTGGGTGGGGATGATTCAAGGGCAGGGAGAGACAATTTACGTCAAGCCCACATTCCTGTCAAGCTACCAGCTCAAAACATTTTCAGTATCCCACACAGTATCTTATGTTCTTCCTAAATCCTGTAGAAATTGCAAGGGGAAGAATGACATTGAACTCACGTAGGTGTTTCAACCCCTCATTGACATCAGAATTCATCGATAGAACTGTGACTTCAGCTTGTATAACTGATGACTGGAAAGGAATACATTTTATTTAATTCATAAAATTTTACTTAATTACGAGTAAGCCAAAGATTTATGACCAGGGGAAATGTTGTTACAATAGATGAAAAGCTTTGAAAAACAGTAATATGTGTGTGTACCTGCCTACCTACCTACCTACATACATACATAAACAGATACATACATACATACGTGTATACATGCATACATATATATGGATGTAATATAATATGCTGTGAGCATCCAAAGTTTATCTAAGTTTGTTATCAGTACTTTCCCTAGAATATTTAAGTACATAAATCCTTTAATGTAGCAATTCTATTTCCATTGATCAGTAGGAGTTTTCTGGATCCAACTGGATTAAGCCACACAACCTTGATAAAAATGCTTTCGTCAGACTAGAACTGTGCTCATCAGTGTCTAACTAGCAGACCTTTTAACTCCAGATCTTATTAAACCTGACTGTTCTTTTTAAAATACTCGTGTATTCAAGAACACAGATCAAGCCCTATGTCTAATTTCAGATTTATCTGTAATTTGGTTTGACTTTAGAAACAGTCTTCTCTAACTTGTTCAGACAGTATGCAACAAAGACAAACAGAAAGTGCTAATTGAGTTGAAAGTGGCATCTCATGTTCTCGTTTTTTATTTAAAAATAATAAGCCTCTGGAGGCATTCCCCTGCTGTGAACAGTGAATGATACTTCACACCGTTTTGTTCAAGCATTCTTACACCAGATAAACACTACAGTGAGCATACACATCAATCTGCAGCCCTGTTCAATCTCCTTAGACTGTTCCAACCACCCACAATATTGGCTGAGAGACCAGGAAAAGCCAGTAGATATCCTGGAACTGGAGTTACAGACTGTTGTGAGCAGTGCTTTGGTTGTTGGAAATCAAACACAGAAGGGCAGCCAGTGTTCTTAACAGCTGACACGTCCCTCCAGCTCCCGTCTTCATTTTCCTTAACTATTAATTAAATTATTTCCAATCAAATAGAATTCTAACAAAAGTTATTTGACTACTGAAGCTGTTTTCCCTACTATGAGAAGTACACTTGGATTTTACTGAAATAACAGCATAGCTGGGTGGAGTGGCACACATCTTTAATCCCAACATTCAGAGTTTTTTAGTTCAAGGCCTTGTCTACAGAGTGAGTTCCACGACAACCAGGGCTGCACAGAAAAATCCTGTCTTGAAAATCTGGAGGGGGGAGGAAGAGGGGAAACAAAATGAAAAAAAGAAAAAAAGAATAATAGTAAATTTATTTCATAGGAACTGAGTTCAGCTAAATCATTCTTCCTAAACATTTCTAACCACAGATTTATCTTTAAATTGATTGTTATTTAACAGATTACATGTATAATTTTTGAACCTTTTTTTAGTGCGCATTTGTGTGTTTTTTGTTCCTCATAAGGAAATTGGCATTGGTGACTTTTTGACATCTTTCAAAGAATTTACAACAGGTGATAACAGTAAGATAGGGGTTAATTGTGCTGACAGCAAGAAACACTGGAGGAGAAACACTGACAGGTGGTGTAACAAGTAACTGAATTGTGGTAGTGATGAACTGACGCCCTTCCAAAAGTGAATCTACAAGGAGAGTATCTATTTTTTTTTTTTGAATACCAAATATTTTTATTGACTCTAAGATATGACAACGATTACAAAAGAAAACGTTAAGTAATCTTGAAGCACATTTTGATCAATACACACACACACACACACACACACACACGAGAGAGAGAGAGAGAGAGAGAGAGAGAGAGAGAGAGAGACTAAACAAGACATTTGCAGGTGACAATAAAAGCTGTTTGGGTAACTAAGGCCATTAAGACACACTGCTCAGGTAGTGAGAGTAGCTACCACTCTGTGCCAGAGCTCCTCCTGACCAGACTGCACATCACACTGCCCAGGGCCTGGCTGTTCCCCCAGCACCTGGATTCTTAGAGGGAAGGCACAGGGTGGCAGCTGGAAAGAGTCTCTGTGCTACTTGGTTTAACTAAAAGGGCAGAATTATTCACAGGATTTAATTGCAGGTCCATGTATCAGGAACAAAACACCAGCTATAACAGCTTCCAGCCGAGAGAGGGAGAAAGGAAAGGCCCACATCAGGTGCAGTCATAATAGTTAACAATTTTTCCATTAAATTTATCCCATCTCAGATCCTTTTCTTTTTTTAAAAAAAAAATAAATCTATTTATTTATTTATATTATGTATACTGTATTCTGCCTGCATGTACACCTGCACACCAGAACAGGGCGCTAGATCTTATTATAGATGGTTGGGAGCCACCATGTGGTTACCAAGAGTTGAATTCAGGACTTCTAGAAGAGCAGCCAGTGCTCTTAACCTCTGAGGCATCTCTCCAGCCCCTATGTCTAGGTGTCTTATACCACACATAGTTATAAAAAGATGTACTGAGGTACAAGGTGTAGCCGAGCGGCAGCAGTGTGAGGCTAGTGTGTGTGAAGCCCTAGGTTGGATTCTTATCATACTGGGAGGTGGGATATTAAAAAGCACTCAGCATTTTTAAAAAGCTATAAAAATACAATCCAGGCTAGGCATGGTGGCGCATGCCTTTAATCCCAGCACTTGGGAGGCCGCGGCAGGTAGATTGCTGTGAGTTCGAAGCCAGCCTGGTCTACAAAGCAAGTCCAGACAGCCAAGGCTACACAGGAAAACCCTGTGTACAAACAAACAAACAAACAAAAAATCCCCAGGGTGGGCATGTCATTAGACCCAGCATGCAAAGGCAGAAGGCAGGTGGCTCTCTCTAAGTTCCAGGCCAGTCAGAGATGGACAGTGGGACTCTGTGGATGTATTCATGGGTTTCCTATGGTTGTGGACAATGCACATGAGAACTTCAGAAGCCTTACATCCTCCGCGGCTCTGGACCATGAAACCTCTGCAAACTGTCCCAGGTCACTGTGCTTCTGTGGTGCGGCCTAGGCCGTGTATCTTTTCAGGAGAGTGTCTTAAAATGTCACCTTTAATGCTAAATTATAAATACTTTTTCAAGTAAAACAGGACAGAGAAACTCCCAGAATCATCAATTTCCTCCATTTTGGGTCAATGACATTGCTGGGAGCTATAGACCCTTCCCTGTCTGAGAGCAGTGTTCTTCCCCTGCACAGCTCAGCTGAACCCTCTGACTATTCCCCAGCTAACCTATGAAACTTCAGGCAGGGATGTAAACTGCAAGAGCCTTTGCCAGCTAGACGCATATGGCTTGACATACCTCTGTAGAGCTGAGATGGGGCTTACAGAATCCAGCTGGCCTTTTACCAGAGTGTCTCCTCACAGGGCCTATGTCAGGCATTTATCTTTCTATCACTCTATTGCCTGAGATGCCTGAGATAAAACACTCCCTGCATCCTTATTCAAATTGATTCACTGAATGAATACAAGTTATTTACTTTTTAAAAATGGCTTTTTTGTCTGTCATTCACAATGATTACTTACATATGGCAAGAGCTCTGGCTAAAACATCAAAAATAAATACAAAGGCTACATCAAAGTAAAGTCAGCATGACAAAAATCAAACATGGGATTTTAGTTAATACTAATTTGTTAATAAGATAATCAAGAAATGGAATGAAATGCCAGCTTACAGACCGAGATAAATGTCTGCTAACTGCATTATCTAATAAAGTATCAGCACCCAAAGTACATAAAGAATTCACAAACACAACATCAAGACAATATACAGTACAATTAAAACATAGACAAAGGCCATGGGTAGACATCGCTTGGAAGATGTTATAAAAATGGTCAAGGAGTACATGAACATAACCTCATCATTCAAACTCAGAGAAATGTAAATCCAAGTCACCATACAGCCTCACAGGCATTAGGGTGGCTGTCACCACATAGAAAATGGGAGCCACGTGTTGGTGAGGATACAGGGAACAGGGCCCTTGCACGCTACTAGTAGGAGCTAGACAGAGACAAACATGATGGAAAATAGTGCAGAAGTTCCTGAAGAAATTAAAATTTCCTTTTCTGAGGATTTGCCCTAAGGAAACGAAGTCAGTTATCTGGGAGCGATAACAACACTCCCCAGTTCATTGCAGTGCGACTCACAATAGCCAAGATAAAGTCACCCAGGTGTCCATCAATAGATGGGTAAACAAATTGTGAGGGGAGAGAGAGACTGAGAGAAAGAAAATATACTGGGATATTATTCAGGGCTTTTTCGTAAAAGGCAGAAAAATGAATGGTAAATGTTCCAATCAAAAGGTATGCAAGAAGAATTTTATGCTAAGTGCAGTAGGAGATCAGAAAAGAAAACAAAATAAGTTAGCATGATCATAGCGATATGTGAAATCTAAAAAACTAAAGCAAAAAAGTGCAAATACACAGATAATAGTGAATGGGAGGAAATGGGAATATATGGGCCAAAGGATACAAAATAACAGATATACAGGATAAAGAAGTCTAAAAGACTTTGAGACAAATTGAATATTAGAGTTTATGGCAGTATTGTGTGCTCACAATTTCTATGACATGAGTAGACTAAATCTATCTGTTCTAAACAGTAATGACATAAAGTAGGTGATCGTGTGAGGTGATATGGTCATCCTTTAATAATCCTCTCACTTTATCTTTATCTCGACATCCTGCTGTATACCTTAAATATATGCAGTGAAGTTATTTTAATTTATTATAATTTATTCAGGTTACATCCCAGTTGTTATCCCCTCACTTATATCTTACCCTCCCTCCCTCTTCTGCCCTATTCCCCTCCCCTAGACCTCTGACAGAAGGAGACCTCCTTCCCCACCATAGGACCACAGCCTATCAGGTCTCACTTGGATAGCCTGCTTCTCCTTCCTCTGTGTGCCTGCTTGGCCTCCCCACCAAGGGGAAGTAGTCAAATGGGGAGGCAGGACCCCAAAGTCCATGTCAGAGGCAGTTCCCTGCTCCCCCAACAATTGCGGAGAATGAGCTGTCCACTGGGTAGATATGAACAGGGAGGTTAGGTTTACTGCAAACACTGCTCTTGGTTGGTGCAACAGTTTGTGCAAGGCACCCTGGGTCCAGATCTGTCAGCCTTGATGGTCTCCTGAGCCATCTGGGACCTTCCATCCCCCCATTCTTCCACACCACTCTCACTGTTTTTATGAGACAAACACTATTGCAAAAGTGAGGTGCATATCTACTTAACTTCATTTTAGGAATGCTACAAAACTCTGTGGCCTGAAAATTGTAAGGATAAAACTGGAACATGCCCCCCACTTCATTACACATCTATTTTTAGAACAGCCTGTCGTGGAGAGGGTTGTTCGTCTAAACAGGATTTAGATAGCAGCCTGTTTCCCATGAAACAAGCAAGAATTTTGCTTAAGTTGCTTGTGTCTGTGCTGCTCATAATATCGGGGCTGTTTATAGACATCATTTAATTAAGTTAAGGATTTATGTTGCGCCTTTAGATTCTCAAGTTCTTATCTCTACAGCCAAATAACATTGAATGTTCTCCACAGTGAATGTTAATGAATTTGCTTGAGCCTTGCTCAATTGCAAAGAGGAATCCTCCTGGACATGATGCCGCTGAAACTGAGGAAAGCTGTAAGAAGGTCAGAAGACAGCAAGCCACTTTCTTTAAATTTTGCCTATGTTGGTATTTTTGATTTTAGCATATTGCTGTGTGGTACTATCATTTTTCTTTAAGATTTTCTCCAAATGAGAGTATTTTTCATTTCTTTGATTATAAATCAAAATAATAGTATGTAGGCATAAAATATGAATGTTGTATAGATGTGTGCATAAGAATGTGTGACAGACTACCCCCAGAGAAATAATCATTGTTAATCAATCTTTTTCACTTAATAGTCACATAATTTCTTTCTATTACTTAAATCCCTCAACTAAGGGTGTGAATTATATTTTAAATAATTTTTTTCAATTTTTATGCCCCATGTCAATGTCATCTTTTCAGACAAGATGAGATGGCTCCACGACTAAGAGCACACACACACACACACACACACACTGTTCTTCCAGTAAGCCCAAGTTCAACTCCCAGTCCACATGCTGGGCAGCTCATAACAGCCTGTAACTTCAGATCCAAGGGACGCAACACCTCTGGCCTCCTTAGGCACCTACACTCACTCATAAACATTTAAAATAATTGTTTAAAAAACTGAAGACACCTTTCATGTCTTTTTATTTCTTGGAGTCTTTTGTTCATGATGGTGGAGGTGGCAGTAAGCTTGTTTGTTTGTTTTTCAACACAAGGTTTCTTTATGTACTCTTTGGATGTCCTGGAACTTGCTCTGTAGATGAAGTTGGCATTGTACTCAAAGATCCTGCCTCTGTCTCTCAAATGCTAGTGTGCCACCACTGCCTGGCATTTGTAGGTCATAATAGATACAATGGCCCCATAAAAATATTAGCTTAACTCTTAACCTTAATCAGAGAAACCTCTTTGCAGTAAATGAAGACACTCCTAGCTGCATTGCACAAAGTGCTAAGGATAAGTGAGAGATGACTATGCATCCTTAACAAGACATTTACACCACCCCCTCTAAGACTTGGGAAAGGTTGCAGAAGAGGGGGCAGAAAGAATGTTAAGAGCTGGAATGTCAAACTAAATGTCATCCTCTGCAAATGACACAGCCATTGATATCACAAACTCACAGCATTTAGAGATATCTGCTTAGTCTACACAATAGTGGCTTGTCAATAGTCAGGCATGGGTAAGGACTAGCCTAAGGGTCCTATCTATAACGACTGAGCTATTTGCTATGGATCGACTTGTGTGTTTTTGTGTGCACTCACAGGTGACCTCACCAGTCTCCAATGGACAGTTCAAATCCTATCATCATACAAATGGTAAAGTTAAATGGGTCACAAAACACATCCAAACTTCGTGAATCTTGAAAAGTAGTGATAGATGTGAAAGTGCATTGATAGAATGGGAGAGAGAGATTAGAAGGGGTGGGAAGGGGGTAATTAGAATATATTAGATATATGAATAAAATTTACAAAGAATGAAACACTTTTTAATCTTCATTTATTACTTTCAAACGCATCAACCCATTTATTTTCTATAACAATTTTGCCCAAACTTTGACATACTTCATATAATATATAGAATCATTTATGAACACAATTTTCCAGGCATACTTTTTTCTGGCCTCCCTCTCCCTAACCACCACTTAAGGAAGAGAGAGGCACACACGGAAACTTCATCAGAAGCAAACACGTTTCTTTCTCCACTCCTTATGTTCTTTTACTCTGAGCAGGTGTCATTTTGTCTCTTAGATTCCATCTTTTCATCCCATTTGTCTCCACCCTGACAATCTTCCTTTACCGCATATTGGAAACATTTCCCTCTCTGTTCCACAAACCAACATTTTAATGTGTTGCATAAGCTTGTATGATACTTTCTGTGACTTAGTGGGTTATGGTGAGATTGTACGTATGTTTCTTCATCACTGCAAGCCTGGCACAGATTAAATGAGTTGAAGAATGAGTGAGTAGGTGGGCAGATCAGTAGATGCTGATAGGTGGATAGCTCAATAGATGAAAATCGGTGCACGGGTGAGTAGGTCGAAAGTTGGTGGGTGTATAGATAAGGTGAAGTGATTGTCTAAAATTTTTACCACGGGAACAGAAAAAGTGTTAAATATAGTAAGAGCCCAAGTAACAGGATGGTGTGACAGGGCTTTGACAGAAAATACTACAGATCTGCCCCAGTTGACTTTGACATGCAGTCTCAGGGTTGTGGAGTGGTGAAATAGTCTCTCGTTTACAGATCTATTCCAGTTGATTTGGGAGTACAATCTCAGAGTTGTGGGATGGTGACACAGGGTCTCTTGTTTACAGACCTACAGCAGAAGGGTAAAGCAGTCACTCATGTTACTTCTTCTAGTTCAAGCCTCATGCGTTATAGGTATAGGAAATGAAGCAAAAAAGTCTAAAATGACTGAAGACATTTAGTGATCCACATGACCTTTAGAGCCTTCACCTCAACATAATGTTTTTCTTATAAGCACAGAAAGAATGGACATAAGTAAGCTGGCATACCTCCTGAAACTCAGTAATAATTCATGTCTCATGATAGTATTGTAAAGATGAAAGGAGAATGGCTTTGTTGTCTATTTTTTACTCTTACTTTATTTTATGTGTACACCTATTTTGTCTGCATGTATGTCTGTGCAACATTTGAGTACCTGTTGCCCACAGAAGCTGGAAGAGGGCAAGAAAGCATAGGATACCTTGAAACTGTAGCCAACAGAAAGTTGTGAGCTACCAGATTAGTGCTGGGAATCGAACCCCGGTGTCCTACAAGACCAACCAGTGCTCTTAACTACTGAGCCATCTCTCCAACCTTCTGTTTACCTATTTTTTTTAAAGATTTATTTATTTATCATTATGTATACACTGCTCTGCCTGCATGTACACCTGCAGGCCAGAAGAGGGCATCAGATCACATTAAAGATGGTTGTGAGTCACCATGTGGTTGCTGGGAAGTGAACTCAGGACCTCTAGAAGAGCAGACAGTGCCCTTAACCTCTGAGCCATCTCTCCAGCCCCTAATTACCCATTTTTAATACTTTTGATTTGCATACTATTTTATTTATTGTCTTCTGAGGACAGTTATTTGTCTTCTGAAATGATTCCCATTAGAAAAGTTGCTTAGGCCAAGTATGGTGGCACATGGATGACATCCTAGCACTTTTCGTAGAAACGGGAGTATCAGGAGGTCAAGCCTCACTTCAGCTACATAATAAGCTCAGCGTTGACATGGGGACATAAGTCTCTGTCACCTCCCCAACCCCCAAAAAAATGAAAGGAAGGAAGGGAGTATAGATGGAGGAAAAGTAAGGAAGGGAAGGGGAGGGGAAGGAAGAGAAGGGGAGTAGAGGGAAGGTAAAAGAAAGTAAAGGAGGAGGAAAAAGAAGGGAAAGGAGGGAAGAAAGGAGAAAAGAAAAAAGTTGATTACAAATAACTCAAGGAAATTCTGATTCTGTTTTTAAAACTAGATGATTGAATATTAGACGTCTGATTCAGAAGTTACTTCTGAGGCATAACGGTTACTTTTGTGCATGTTTTTCTGCACCAAGAAGTCTACTCAGGCTGCTCACACAGACGTTTCCCATTTTGCTCTGAAGCTGTGGCAATATTCTCCTATGAGAAACAAACGGTTGGATATATTTGCCGTGTTCCAGGAAATGAGCACTGACATTAAGCTTTCTGTAACAGAACTAATTTGTATCTTCTGTGGCCTGATTTCAGCATTCTGAATTCTTCATTTCTCTAAATTAATATAAATAGCTGGCAAATGTTGCCCTTTGGCAGCACCAAGCAAGCCAAATATGTTACGCAAGCAAAGCAACTGATTTCCTGAGTCTGAGACACTAAGGGGAAATGCCTCCAGTGCTTCTGTGTCATCGGTGTTGTCAGTGAACCATGGTGCGCTTTAGCTTTAATCCCTTCCTCAGAACTCACACATTAACCCATCCCAATGTCCACACTTACCTAATCTTGGTCATCAGTTTCTCAAAATCTGTTTTACTTGTCATTGCATGGAAGGCAGATAACCTCTGACTTATTTATTTTCTTTTTTATTAAATACTTTTTATTTTTTGCATATACATTCATATTATTACACACATATACAACAAACTACCTACAGCAAAAAGAACCATGAGACAATCAGGAATTATATAAGTGTTACATTCTTAGAGTTATGGCTGTTTGTATTTGGCAGCCTTAAAGAAAACATCTTTCCTATCTTCATGCATCTAAAATTCTGACTGTAAATCAATATCTATCACATCTCATCATTACCAACTTAAAACTTCTATCTAGACCTAAAAACATCTTAACCCTTAAACAACTAAGCTTCATTGTAAAATTGAACTATCTCGTCTTCAACCCCATCAGAGACTTGAAAAGGAATAAAATTGATTGCCTGACTTTGCCAGGAGTGCAGATTAGTTTTCCAAATGAAAACATGAAAGAGACAGTTTGCAACCTGAGCAGTTGCCCAAAATTCTCTACAACATTGAAGCATCTTCTTCAGCCTTCTGGCCCAATATATCTGACAGACATATTTGTGAGGCAGGAACTATTGAAGACTTGCTTACCCTGTCTTGTCAGAATTTGGCCATCAACTCTGCCTGCATCCATGTTTGTCCTTTTTTAGGCAGAATTCTGTCTGTGGTAGAAACGAGGACATTTTGCCCAGTGGCTTGTTTGCCACATTTAAAGCCATCTCCATAGGGAGGTTCTTATTTTTTTATGTTTATGAAAATTAAAGTAAACATGATATAGATATACTCCATACTGTATATGTATCTTATCACATATTTCATAAAAGCGTGAAGTACTTAATCCATCCAGTAAAATAGAAGAAACAATTTTATATTTCTGTACATGTCTGTGTAGAGAATTTTCTGAGATGAACGTTAAACTCAAGGTGGTAGTTCAGTTGACAAGTATTGTGCTGTAAATGATAAATGTTCCCTGTAAAGAATAACCGGAATTCTTTTATCAAATTCTTCACTTGATATTGTCCTTCATGACACATATTATGTAGTTGCCTATTTCCATTATGTGCTATGGAGCTGTATTTGTTATCACAGCTGGATTCGTCCACTGATTTCCACTATTTTCAGGTTATACTCTAAATGATCTATGAGCAAAAGTTCACTTTGCTATTTTATGTATAGGAGTAAACATATTTGAACACCAGAGAAAGTTATGGAACCTTTAGGAGATGAGATCTTGCTGGAAAAGTATGTCACTGAAGGAATGCTTTGAAAGTTTATATCTTTCCCTCACTTGGGTACTCTCACTCTGTTTCCTGTATGTGGATAAAAATATAATCAGCCGGGCTTCCTGCCCCTGCCTCCACATTGATGGACCATCCCTTTGGAAGCATAAGTAAAAATAAACTCTTTCACTTCTGTGCTGGTTTGAATGAAAATGGCCCCTATAGACTCATAAGAAGGGCATTATTGAAGGAAATATGTCTCTGGGGGATGGGCTTTGAGGTCTTCTCTCTGTCTCTGTCTGTCTCCTCTGTCTTTGTCTCTCTGTCTCTGTATCTGTCTCTGTGTCTGTGTCTGTCTCTCTGTCTGTCTCTCTCTGTCTGTTTCTCTCTCTGTCTCTCTCTCTGTCTCTCTGTCTCTGTCTCTCTCTGTGTCTCTGTCTCTGTCTCTGTCTCTCTCTGTGTCTCTGTCTCTGTCTCTGTCCCTCTCTCTCTCTGTTTTTAAAACTAGATGATTGAATATTAGACGTCTGATTCAGAAGTTACTTCTGAGGCATAACGGTTACTTTTGTGCATGTTTTTCTGCACCAAGAAGTCTACTCAGGCTGCTCACACAGACGTTTCCCATTTTGCTCTGAAGCTGTGGCAATATTCTCCTATGAGAAACAAACGGTTGGATATATTTGCCGTGTTCCAGGAAATGAGCACTGACATTAAGCTTTTATTGTCACCTGCAAATGTCTTGTTTAGTCTCTCTCTCTCTCTCTCTCTCTCTCTCTCTCTCTCTCTCTCTCTCTCTCTCTCTCTCTCTCTCTCTCTCTCTCTCTCTCTCTCTCTCTCCCTGCTGCCTGAGGATCCAGATGTGGAACTCTCAGCTCCTTCTCTGACACCATGTCTACCTGTATGCTGCCATGCTTTCCACCATGGTAATAATGGACCTCTGAAAGTGTAAGCCAGCCTCAATTAAACGTTTTCTTTTATGAGTTGCCATGGTCATGATGTCTCCTCACAGCAACAAAACACTGACAACTTCCTTAAGATGCTTTTGGTCATGGTATTTTATCACATCAACAAAAAAGTAACTAATACATCCAGGAAGGACACATAATAGGTCAGACTGCCTAAGTGCTGGTCACTGGGGAGTGTTAGGACAGGTCTAGTAAACAATTAAAGCTGTTAAAGAAAACATCAAGAGCTTCCCTTACTGGTTTCTGGGCAGAACCATTCTCATCATGATGTTGGCTTGCCATCTTTGCTCTACTGTATTGTTCATAAGTTCTGCTGTTGGAAATCCAACAAAGGCTAGGAACATTAACATCAATATTGAGACATGCGCTTGGGAGCAGACCTAAAGCTTCTGTTCTTAAAGTGTCTAAATGCTGCTATGGTTAGCTGAGTCATCTTAAATCCTCTTAGTCAGCACTGGTAGCCCAACACTTTTTCTTCTAGATTTATTGTCCTACTGGCAAAATCCCCCAAGTTTAGCATGTACAGGTTTTATAAATTATGATGCATGTTTTCAATGAGCTCTTGACTTTTTCTATGCCATTGTAGAGCAAAGATCCAAGTAGATGCTAATCACAGCCAGGGGTCACAGCAATCCTGTAGTATCCCAGAAGGCCTAAAGCTGCTGGTCCTCACATGATGCTTCAGCTTTCCGAAACCGAGGGTATTTCCCATCACCTGCCATCTTCCCATCCGATCTTCACAGGACACCTTGTCTCTAGACCCCAGAGTAATACATGTGTAGATTTTGTTTTGCCATTTCCCACTGAGATACACGTCACAGAGACATATTAATCATAATTATGTCATTAGTTTCCAACAACTATCTATAACATGGTTGCTGTGTTCAGAATAAAAGTATAGATAGAGAAAGAATTTTAGAAGTGTTTAGAGTAACGTCTGGTTCTCTCTGCCTCCTCCCCCTATGCCTTGACTTCAGTTGTTCAGTGGGCCTCACGTAAATGGCACTTAGCAGATGCTCAGTCAGTGTCTGCAGGAGAGTGCATGAGTAAACGTGTGTGGGTGTTCATGAATCTTTAAATGCAAGTGCAAGCCTCTTCAAGTAGAGACTTATCTCTCAGCTAAATTACCTTTCACCTGCTAAGAAGAAATTAGTCTCCTGGAAACTATCATCAGGAAATATTTTATTTTGTCCTTTAAAGAGAAAGTCTTGCTAAAGAAACAAAATTAATTAAATTGAAACTTCCTATCCAAAAAGTAAAAAAATATTATTGCGCCTTGAAGCTGTTCACATAGATTCTGTTACAGTCTAGTAGCAGAGTCCATTTTCTCTAATGTCTTGCTTCCTCCTGCTTCTGTGAATGAGGACGAGAGTAGCAAGTTTCCTGTCCTTTGGAGCACATGCTGATCATGCAACTAGTCTTCATAAATGAAACGTAAGCTCAACCTGTTCAAACCGCTCATACTGTGCAAATAAATTGTCATGTGGTATGAAGTGGTTATACAGAACAGAGCCTAAGTTAGCCTGTGTTAAATGTTAACAAACAATAAATTTTATCCCTATTTGGTATTGCCTGTTGCCATAGTATAACCAAATTCATATGCTTCTATCAATATCTGACTAGATGCTACTTATAAGATCTATAAGATTGCACTGACTTTCACTAACAATGGGGAAAGTAACAGCTAAATGTATGCTCATGATATGATTTTGTTTGTTTGTTTGTTTGTTTGATTTTGAGACAGGGTTTCTCTGTGTGGCCTTGGCTGTCCTGGACTCACTTTGTAGATCAGGCTGCCCTCGAACTCACAGAGATACACCTGCCTCTGTCTCCCAAGTGCCGGGGTTAAAGGCCTGTGCCACCAAGCCCGGCTTGGTACATGCTTAAAAGACTGTACCAAACTGTTCTTCTCCTGCTCTTTGCTTTTAGAGGCTTACTAGATGAGTTTGAAACTTAAGGGGCCCTGGGGATACAGAGTTACCATCAGTTGGAAGGAGCAAGTTCATCTGTATAAAACAGAAGAGTTTTTTTTAAATATGATATAAGCTTGGTTTTCCTCTTCTCTAAAGAAACTGAACTTAGGGGGGCCTGCACAAACTGATGCACCAACCAAGGACATTGCAAGCAGAAAACCTAGACCCTGATGGACAGCTCACTCTCCCCATGGAGAAGAGGAGGGGGGAGCAGGGGACTTCTGATATTAATGAACTCTGGTGTCCCCGATTTGATCACTGCCCATTGGCAGGACTGCCTTGTGGGCACACAAAGGAAGGAGAAGCAGGCTATCGTAATGAGACCTGATAGGCTGTGGTCATATGGTGGAGGAGGAGGTCCCCTTCTGTCAGGGGTCTAGGGGAGAGGAATAGGGGGAAAGAAGGAAGGAGGGTGGTAACCGGAAGATAAGAGTGAGGGGATAACAATTGGGATATAATGTCAATAAATTATAATAATTTTTTTTTTAATTTAAAGAAGAAACTGAGCTTAGAACAAGAGGCCTAATATGGTCAACTCCACAGTATGCAGAAATCTTTCTTTCTCTCTTTCCTTCCATACATCGTCCATTACTTTATCTTTAGGATAATTTGACTAAATAGTTTCTGTCACTTCAGCCTCATATTTGACCATGACCCCTGAATGGGGAGACCTGGTGGCACTCAGAGGAAGGATAGCAGGCTACCAAGAAGAGACTTGATACCCTATGAGCATATAAAGGGGGAGGAAGTCCCCCTCAGTCACAGTCATAGGGGAGGGGAATAAGGGGGAAATGGGAGGGAGGGAAGAATGGGAGGATACAAGGGATGGGATAACCATTGAGATGTAATATAAATAAATTAATTTTAAAAATCTGTTTGGGTTTATGGTTCTAGAGAGATAGGATTCAACCATGGTGTGAAAGCACGGTAGGAAGCAGCAGGCACGGCATCAGAAACAGGAAGCTGGAAACTCACATTCTTAACTACAAGCATGAAGCAGAGAGTGCAAACTCAAATTGGTGCAAGACCCCCACCAGGTTGGCCTCTGGGCATGTCTGTGGAACATTTTTTGATTAATGGTCGATGTCAAAGGACTCAGCCCACTGTGGGTCGGGCCATCCCTGGGCAGCGGGCCCTGTGGTGTATGAGTAAGCAGGCTGAACAAGCCCTGGAGAGCAAGACAGTTAGCAGAGTCCCTACATGACCCGTGCCTCAGCTCTTGCTGTAAATGTCCTGTTTTGAACTCCTGGGTTAGCTTCCCCTCATTGTCAACTGCAAGCTGTACGATGAAAATGTCCTTTCTCCTCAAGTTGATTTTTGGTTGTGGTGTTTATCACAGCAACACAGAAGATAACTAGAACATTGTCTGTGTCCACTATAGTCACAAAGGCAAAAACAATGTTTACAGCATGTAGAAGCCACAAATAATATCTCTGTTGTTTGGAGACCTTAAATAATGTATTTTCTAGAACTACTGGTTCTGAGGTTTTATGTGGTTTTGCTTCTTTGTTTGTTTTTGTTTTTGTTTTAGGAACAGAGCCTCTTTATGTCTTTATGTGGCCTTGGTTGCCCTAGAACTCACTCTGTAGACAAGGCTGGCCTTGAACTCACAGGAATCCTTCTACCTCCACTACCCAAAGACTGGTGTTAAAAGTGTGCACCACCACGATCCAGTGAACTGTCTGATCTTTTAATAGTGAAAGAAAAAGGAATATGAATTTGTGTTATGTGAATTTGTTCTGATTTTCTTTATAATAACTTATGCATTTCTAGACATACAAGTCAAGAGGTATAGGTATTTCAACTTAATGACTGCATGTATTTTTGTATATGAAACAAATATTTATTTATGCCTACCTCATGAAAGCATAAGGCCACATACTAGAGATGCTCAAGTAAACAAAGTACATAGATCATTGCTCACACAAGGAACAGTACATCCAGTGTAGATATTATTGTAACCATTAAATAATTAATATTTAATGTGATTTCACAATGCATTAATGAAATTCAGATGCTTATTTTGAAAGTTCATATCACAGATGATTATGAAATGTATAAATAATTTCCACTAGCTCCTTAATAAATGACTTTATAAATTATATGCAGTGCCTTACATTGTGTGTACAAATATCAGTAATTTAAATAATCTTCATTAACTTTTAATTGAAAAGTACATATATATATATTTTTATCTATGTGGTGAAATTTATAAATCAGAAATGCTCTATTGAGTGACTATAACTATTTTAAAATAATAATAATACAGGTTGTTCATCTATTATTTGACATTTTTTTTTATTTCCTGACTAAAATTGAAATCTACTCCCAAAATAACCATTGTCACTTGAAATGAAAGAGTCACTACCCCATGGACCAGAAATAAGAGCACAGTTTTACAGCTCACCACCCAGTAGGAACATTAGTGCAGTGACCCATGCACCACAGCTTCCCACGCCCCACACCTTCTGATTCTCTTCTCTTGATTGGTAATGGATTTTGCAAAATTTCATTCTTCTACTAAATGTTTTATCTTTTATCATCTGCTTTTTTGTCCTGTAAGACAATAACTAAGTCAAATTAAAATGTAGAGCTACAAAGCCATATGTAATATCAGACACCAGGAGGTAGGAGTAGAGAGATCAACTATGTTAATTTTTTTTTTTAGTTTTTTTTGTTGTTTATTTGTTTGTTTGTTTGTTTTGAGACAGGGTTTCTCTGTGTAGCCTTGGCTGTCCTGAACTCATTTTGTAGACCAGGCTGGCCTCGAACTTACAGATATCCTCCTGCCTCTGTGTCCTCAGTGCTAGGATTAAAGGCGTGTGCCACCACCTCCCGGCAGGATACTTTGAAATACAGTTGTAAATGCAACATGCCACAACTAAGTTTACTATATTATAGATTTTAATGTGAAAATGTAACTAAATAAAAACAAATTGGTGGGCTAGCCAGGGCTACATCGTGAGACATCAACTCAAACAACAATAACATGCAAATAATATAAAATACACTGAATTTTGACAAACAATTATCTTTCTTCCTTTCATAAGCCTAAATTTCCATGAATTCTCACTTCTGGAATTTCAACATTAGAACCTCTCAAAAATTGAGCAGGGCACAGGTGGTGCACACCTTTAATCCTAGTACTCTGGGAGACAGATGCATGTGGATCTCTGTGAGTTCAAGGTCAGCCTGGCCTACAGAGTGAGTGCTAGGACAGCCAAGGCACGAAGAAGCCCTATCTCAAAAAAACAAAAACAAAGAATCAAAAAAATTATCTACTCAGTAATGTGACCATAATATACAATGGGATTTATTTTTAAATAAATTAATTTTTATTATCTTTTTCTACTTAAAAAAATTTTTTTTAGCAAGATTCTAGTCACAAACTGTAGTTCGAATCTATAATGGTTCTGACCAATGTTGTGAAAAATTTTCCCAAAAATTAGTAGGTTACAAAACACTGTGTAAAACAAAGAAACTCCATGGGAAGGGCATAAAGTGGGCAGCATGTATGCAATTTTCACGGAAGTGCATAAAGTAAGCAGCATGCATGTAGTTTTCGCAGAAGTGCATAAAGTGGGCAGCATGCATGCAGTTTTCACAGAGGTGAAAAACTGAACTTGCATTTACCTCAGCACACAGTCCATCTTCCCAGTGAAACACATCATGCTATAAAAGACGGTGTTATGTAGTTTATATTTCTTCTACTGACCTCTAGTTTCCATATTTTTGTAATAAATGTCTTTAATAACCAAAAAAATGTTTCAAAAATGTAAAACATGACTCAAAAAAGGCCTCATAGCACCTTAATTTATTAATATTTGGGTCAGTACTGGCATCTATTAGTACATATAAATTATGCAAATATTGACATTTAAATAAAAGTATACTATATATGGAAAATGAAACTTGAAATTAGCCTCAGAGGGATTCAGTGGGTTATCATTAGTCCAACACAATAAATACACTGTTTAATGAGCTCCTTAGACTTTTGAAATGCCTCTGGCTATTATTATAAACATGCTATTTACTGAAATGACAATATTTCACTTTTCCTGCCCATTGTTTTTCTTTATTCTTAATTTAAGTTTCAAGAAAAAAAATTTAGTAGTAAAGAAATACAATCAAGTAAAGAACTTGTAGCCTTGTCACCCAATGAATATAAGAGAAAAATAATCAAAAGTAGTTGATTATTGCCTGACAAGAATAAACATAAGACTGTCATTTTTCTAATGTTAGGTGTTAATACATACTGTGAAGTAAAAGTTGGATTTACCATGTCATTGTCACTGTTCTACTGCTGAGAGGAGACACCATGACCAAGGCAACTATTATTTTAAAAAAAAAGAAAAAAGCATTAAATTGGTGGATTTCTTACAGTTTCTGGAGCTTAGTCCATTATCTTCATGGTGGGGTGCATGGCATAGGAGCCATAGCTGAGAGCTCCATTTCATCTTCATAAAGAGAGACACTGAGTCTGGCATGTTCTTTTGAAACTTCAAAGCCCTCCCCAAGTGACACACTTCCTCCAACAAGGCCCTATCTCCTTCAACAAGGCCACATCTCCTAATCCTTTTCAAACAGGGCCACTCCCTAAGCATATATTCAAATATATGAGCCAATGAAGTCCTTCTTATTGAAACTATCATATAACTGCTATATGTGAATGAAAAGATCAGATACAATTTACAAGTATACATACACATATTCATGTAGAAGGAGGGTAAAAGAAACAAATAATTCTATCCCTAGATACTGCTATATATTTATTATTTTATTAAATAAAGTGGCTACAATGAATTTTTTTTTTTTTTTTTTTTTTTTTTTTTTTTTGGTTTTTCGAGACAGGGTTTCTCTGTGTAGCCTTGGCCATCCTGGACTCACTTTGTAGACCAAGCTGGCCTCGAACTCACAGCAATCCGCCTGCCTCTGCCTCCCGAGTGCTGGGATTAAAGGCGTGCACCACCATGCCCGGCTTACAATGAAAATTGTTGTGGATACAAGTGAGGGGATAACAATTGAGTTGTATAATCTGAATAAATTAATTAAATAAATTTTTTTAAAAGAAAGAAAATTATTGTAGATATATTTGTGCCAAGGAGCATACTTTTGTCTTTGTTTTCAATCATTTCTCTAAGTACTTCTTAACTTTTAGAAAACAAATCAGTGTTTTTAAATTGGCAGTTGATGATATTGCGTAACACAGATGGTTCCAACATGCTTATGGCGACTGTTTGGGATTTGTTACTGTTGTTGCTTTCCTTTACAATGGAAATAATACGATACACATTCAGTAGGAATGCTACTCAAAATGTAAGATGGTGATCTTTGCTTATCAATCAATATACAACACCCTTTTGTGACACTAAGGGGCAGAGACAAGCAAACACTTCCCAATAAGCCACTTACTCATAGGTTAAACAGCCAATTAATGACTGACCACAACTTTCAGTAGGTGTACAAAGGCATTTGTACAGTATTTTCTGCTTGGTAGTGAGTGTGTGTGTGTGTGTGTGTGTGTGTGTGTGTGTGTATTTGATGGTGCTGAGGTTGAAGCCAGAGCCTTGGACAAACCAGCCTAAGACTGAGCACATGTCTGGCCTATACAGTTACCTCTGCATTTACAGAGATGCAAATGACATAATGTTGTCTCCATGCCATTCACTGAGATTAATTTGATTTTTAATTACAGGAAGAACCATGATAAATGGAAATATTTTACTATCAAAACGTCTTTAAAATAGTGGGAGGGGGGATGAGTAGACAATTTGAGATGACATAATGATATGCAAATTTTTCAGATGAATCTTTCATTTTATTAACAAAGAATCTATTCTATGGGTCTGAAGTTATAACTGCAAGATTAAAAGAAAACCGACAATTTTCTTCTTTTCCTTTTTCTTTTCTTTTTTTTTTTTTTTTTTTTTTTTTTTCCTTTTTAGTACATGAGTTGAGACAGGGTTTCTATGTAGTCCTGACTGTCCTGGAATTCACTATAGGCCATGCTGGCCTCAAACTCACGGAGATCTGCATGTCTCTACCTCCCAAATACTGACATTAAAGGTCAAGCCTGGCTATTTACAATTGCTTTCCATTCAGTAAATTATAACAATTTCTAGAGATGCTATTGTGTAAAATAATCTTTAGAAGGAGAAATATTTGTGTTATCCATAGCCATATTGTGAAAGGAATATAAGCATTATAAAGGAAACTTTAGAGCACAGCGTTTACAACCTTAGCTGTGGAGACTGGAGAGATGGGTCACTGGTTAAGTGAGTTAAAATGACTCACTGGGGTGGGGAATGGAAAGATGGCTCAGTGGTTAAGAGCACTGTCTCCTCTTCCGGAAGTCCTGAGTTCAATTCCAGGCCATCTATACTGGGATCTGATGCCCTCTTCTGGCATGCAGGTGTACACACAAATAAGTACTCATAATACATTAAATAAATAAATCCTTTTTGTAAAAAAAAAAAAAAAATTAAGGATTCACTGGCTTCTCTTCCCTGAGGACTCAGATTCAATTTCCAGCACCCACACGGTGGCCCACAATTATCTCCAACTCCAGTCCCAAGGGATTCGATGGCCTCTTCTGGCCTATGAGTGTATCAGGCATGCACATAGTACACAGACACACATGCAGGGAAAAAAGTGTATATACTCACTCACTCATGTATATGAGTATATGCCAGAGTCCTGGCCCAGGACAAGGGAAGGGCTTGAAGGGGGTGGAGCAAGAACAGCAAGGGAAGGATCAGACATGGACTCCATTCTGTTTCATTTCATGAGAGGCAGACGGAGAGGAAGCACATCTCGGTGTGGCTTTACCTGCTCTGACGACCTGTGTCTCCTGCGAGCCTTGTTTATACACAAAATCATTTCCTCAGAAACTTTCATTATTGATTACATAGCTTTACATTTTCCTTGGTTACTTTAGTATATAGGAACTAGGGAAAGAAAGTGAGCAAATAGCACATTTCATAAGAACTAAAGATTAGCGTTATGATAAAAATCAGTTTTCTCGGAGCCGGGCGTGGTGGCGCACGCCTTTAATCCCAGCACTCGAGAGGCAGAGGTAGGAGGATCGCTGTGAGTTCGAGGCCAGCCTGGTCTACAAAGTGAGTCCAGGATGGCCAAGGCTACACAGAGAAACCCTGTCTCGAAAAAACAAAAAAAAAAAAAAAAATCAGTTTTCTCTTAACTCAAAGTTTTCTTAAGATCGGTATTGTAAAGCCTCATGGTTATAGAAATGCTGGATGGGATGAGGCTATGTGAGCTTGATCCTGCTTCAGTTGGGCACAGCACTAGTAGAATCAGAAGTTAGTTCCTACTCCGTGCACCATCAAACTGATCTTTCTAGAAGTCTAATCTCTCTGACTCTTATTTAATTCTTCTCCTTCCTCTATTTTTCTTTTATATTTGACATAAGGCCACCATTCTTTTTTTTTAATTTTATTAATTTATTCATATTACATCTCAATGGTTATCCCATCCCTTGTATCCTCCCATTCTTCCCTCCCTCGCATTTTCCCCTTATTCCCCTCCCCTATGACTATGACTGAGGGGGATTTTCTCCCCCTGTATATGCTCATAGGGTATCAAGTCTCTTCTTGGTAGCCTGCTATCCTTCCTCTGAGTGCCACCAGGCCTCCTCCTCCAGGGGACATGGTCAAATATGAGGCACCAGAGTTTGTGTGAAAGTTAGACCCCACTCTCCACTCAACTGTGGAGAATGTTCTGTCCATTGGCTAGATCTGAGTAGGGGTTTGAAGTTTACGGCCTGTATTGTCCTTGGCTGGTGCCATAGTTTGAGTGGGACCCCTGGGACCAAATCTGCCCATCATAATGTTCTACTTGTAGGTTTCTAGGATCCTCTGGATCCTTCTACTTTGCTATTCTCCCATGCTTCTGTCATCTGGAGACCCAATAGGATGTCCTCCCCTCTGTCCCAGTTTCCTTGTTAGTGAAGACTTTCATGGGACATCATTCTTATTCTTTGATTGTTAAAATATCATGCAGGCCCTTGTTTAAGCAAAGGCGGTCTGTTCTTTGTTTTCCTACAATATTAGAAAAGTCCTCGTCTGACAAGTCTGTTCAGGAAAGCAGGCAGTTCACTGGTTTCCTCTGTGTCACTGCCATGAACCCTGCTTTCAATATGATTCCTATCTTTATTATGATCTGTAAAGAGTAGACGAACATCAGGATTCCTAAACTTTGCCCTCAGGAAGGTACCACGGTCTGTCAACAACAGCCTGATCAAAATCTTTTCCTGTCCATGCTAGTTTTTTATCTCTGAAGCTGAACGTGAAAACCTAATGATCCAATTACAGTTTGTCAGCTTCTAAAATTTCCCTAAGTTTTTCTTCTTTAAGAATGTTTCTCAATTCTCTATATCATGCTTACTAATATCATTTATTAATAATCTAAAAGTAAATCTAAAGACGTTCTATGGAAAACACTTTTCCAATAGCGTTTTTTCCCAGGGAACTTCCATTGGTTTTATTATTTTTGTATTAATGCCAGTTTTTGTTACACTACTCCCACCCTAGCCTTTGGAGATAGGCCTTTAACAATAAGAAATATGAACCAAGGGCAGTAAAAGGTCAATCCAAGACATCCAGGCACTGGCACTTTGTTAAACAGTGCACCTGAGCGCTTGGCCTGGCCAAGTATATACATAAAATAATTTTTAATTTCTTAGCTTAACTTTTAGGGATGATGAAATAGTCCATTGCATCAGGGGATCTGTCACCAAGCCTGACAGCCTTAGTTTGTTCTCCAGAACCCACATGGTATAAACAGAGGACCAGCTTTCAAAAGTTATCTTGGACCTTTACAACACTGGCCCTGCAGTGCTCTTGCCTGAGCATATGAGAAATAAATAAACAAATGTAATTTTATTTATTTTAAAATTAAAATTTGAAGCCAAGAAAGCCATCAGTTGTTACCTCCTATTTAAAGATGTTTATGTTTGTCTAACATAGGGTAATAATACCTACAAATTATGTTAATTATTTTCTCTTTACTTTGACAAAATTCCTGATAAGAGCAACTTAATAAAGGAAGGGCTTGTTTGCCACATGCTGTGAGGGGACAAGACCACTACGGCAGGAAGCATGGCACAGGAGCATGAGGCAGCTGGACACAGTGCATTCTCAGGCAGAAAGCCAAAGACACTGGTATGCAACTTACTGTCTCCTTTGTTCCTTTACTCAGCCCAGGCCCAGGCTGTGAATGGCGCTGTTCATATCAAGGAAGAATCTACCTTCTTTAATTAAATCTTTCTGGAAATGTCCTCCCAGACAAGCCCAAAGGTATGTCTCCAAGGAGAGTCTAAATCCAGTTGACAACGAAGGTTAATAATTGTACTACTATCTGGGATTTTGATAAAGATTAGTTATACTAATGTACATGAAAATTAAACTTTGACATGAGGTAACTGTTCAAAAATATCTTACACAAATTTGTACTAACATCATTAATATGTTTATCAACAAGTATGGTTGTACTTGATAAATAAAATGATAATGTCTTCCTCAAATAAATCCATACGGATTAAGATTTATGTGGAACAAATAACAAAGTAAATTCGCCTTGGTGTAAGGTTTGAGAATGTCAAAACCAAATGTGGTATGTTTATTATGTTTGCTTATTTATCTGCTGTGTTTGCATGCTGTCTATGTGGATCACCCACCACAGCATGGAATGTGACTGCCAGAGGACGACACTGGGCAGTTGGCTCGCTCCTTTCATTTCCTCAACTTCCAGGAGTTGAACTCAGATCACTAGGCTTACACAGTGAGTGTCTTCACCCGCTGAGCCATCTTGCAGGCCCAAAGCTGCTATTTTTAAATTTTTACTATCATGAAGATAAAATGTTTTGTCAAAATGAAGATTTCTATCTGATATTATTAATATTTGTAGATCTTTATTTCATTGAAAAATCATACTTTAAGCCGGGCACGGTGGCACACATCTTTAATCCCAGCACCACCACCCACCTCTAGGTTCAGTTTTATCATGACTACTTCCACTGGTTCATTCAGCAATCCTGCCTCTAATTTTCAGCACTGTATGGTTATAATACTTATTGTGATCCAAATGAAACTGAAAGGAAAAAAAGCACTTTGACCCCTCCTCAGTAAGGAACTAGTCACTAAAATAAAGATGATCCAGGATATTGCATTGTAACCTAGAATTTGTGTCTTTGTCCAAATTACTTATTCATTACATCTGTTTATACATAAATTGAAACACCGAAGGAAGCTTTGGATTTAGAGAAGTTAAATTTTTATTCTGCTGGCAGCCAGTATCTTCCTTTTTATATTATTCTTTTCATATTACTATTTGGGTACTATTCCAGAAAGATTTTAATTTTCAACATTATTTGTGCTTTTCAACAGCAGTACCATAGTATCCACACAGATAGCAGTACTTTAGAACTTTGCTTGAATCATGACTAAACTAAACTACAACATCAAACTTTTCAGCAATGCTAAACTCTAAAACTTAAAACTGAGTAAATTTACTAAGATCTGTAAAAAGAAACATATTTATTTAAATTCTATGCCTGTTTATCTCCACACAGCTTAGGTTTAGAAACTGACATTTTTTTTTTTTTCTTGAAAGCTTCAGTTTTATTCCCTCCCAAAAGACCAACTGCAATCAAATGAGGTGAATCAGAGCTCATGATTTATTGTCTTCATAACGACATCACCTTAGAACTGGATCACTTGGCCCTTTCTCTTCTTATTGTCTGCCAGTTCAAAATGCTCGCATCTCTTAATAGCCATCATTCTCTTAGATCTGCAGTTGGGCTCAAGACACTCCAGTCTCCACACATTCTTCTTTGTAGTTTTAACCATTTTGAGGAAAACAGGCTTAGTCAGCCCACCATCGCCACTGTTTTCTGTCATAACACCACTTTCCCTGGGCATACAAAGGATCCTTGCCCTTCTTGTACTGGGTCACTTTGTGCGTTTAGTGCTTGTCACATGTGCAGAATGTCCAGCAGGTCCTGGGAACGTTCACCACATTCAAGAGAGCAATATCAGCTCAAAAATGAAAATGACATTTTTTTTTTCTTTTTGGTTTTCTGAGACAGGGTCTCTCTGTGTAACAGAGGTCTGGCTGCCCAGCACTGTCTTTGTAGACCAGGCCAGCCTTGAACTCACAAAGATCCACCTGCCTCTGCCTCTGAGTGCTGGGATTAAAGGCGTGCACCACCACACCCAAGTGAAAACAATAATTTTAAAAACAATTTTTCAAACCAAATTTCCAGCTTGATAGAATGTGAGTATATTTGTCCTTCAGACACAGACACAGACACACACACACACACAGAGTTGATTACACCCCATGGAGAAGAAATATCCTTTATAGGGCCATTATTAACACTGCCCTACTAATAATCCCATAATCCCATTTAATTATTTAGGGAGTGATTCATCACTTAAGTGCCTCTCCCTCTGACAGCTCGTTCAGTTACTGATAGCAGCTTCAAAGGATGAGTCTCCTTCTTGAGAAAAGAAGGTCATTTGGGGATGTAATTCCATGCTTCCATCACACAGGCTTCAGGAAATGACTCCTTCAGGAAGTTCTGCTCTGTGGAGGACTGCAAGGTTCCTTCAAGGCCAGTCTAGATTCTCAGGGAAAGAACTGACACTGGGGAGGTGAAAGAGTCTCAAGACAGGTTATAACGTCCCCATGAGAGCTGTAGTCATCTCTCCTCTGAAACTCACACATCCATGAAAACCAGACAACATTCTCCTAGTTTCTTATGGGCACATCCAGACTTCCAGACTTTTCTTTCCCACTGTGACTTCAAAGCTCCTGCCTTGAAATCTAACCACCTGATTCACCTTTTCTGAAGACCACAGCATTGTTATCTCTGATACTGTGTTTGACGGTCATAGACTTATAAAATTCTTTTTCTTTATTTTTGAACACTTCATACATGTATACAGTGAAGTATAATAATATTTAACTCCTTTCCCCACTCCATCTTTCCCTATATCCCCCAGCATGCCTCTCTATTTAAAAAATGCCCCAACATGAAATATTCATGTCTTTTTTAAATACAAATCCAGTTAGTGTTGTCCATATGTGGATCAGAATAGAGCCATGCACTGGAGCATAGGAAATCTACGAGTAGTCAAATTCTCGAAAAAAGAAAAAAGAAAAGAAAGAAAAATTATTCTTTCTATCCCAGCTACTACCCACTGCCTATAGTTCTTATCCATTGTGGAGTTTTGATGGGCCTGATCTTGTGCTGGTCTTGTACCAGTAACTACGGCTGCTACAACTTCATGTATGTGATAGCTGTGCCATGTCCAGAGACTGTATTGCATAGCATTCCTTAGTGTCCTCCAACTTCTACATGCTCTCCACTTCCTCTCCCACAATTCTTCCTGAGCCTTGTAGGGAGGGGGACAGTACCAATATAGATCTTGTTTAGGGATGAACACGCCCTCTGTTGTCCTCAGTCCTTTGAGCAGTTGTAGCTCATTTCATTTACTGTTATCCACCGCAGGGGATGCTTCTCTGATGAACACTGAGAGCAGCTAATGTTTATAGGCATAAGGATAAACATTTAGAACACAATTTGACAGCATGACTATTAAGCAAAATAACACTAGCAGTTCTACCCTAGCGAAGGGCCATAGATTTTAAGTTGGGTCGTTTTTCTTCTTCCTCATCAAGGGCCTTTGAGTTTCCAAGCATAAGGCCCTGCAGCCTTACAGTGTCCAGTTGGGACGACTCTTGTTTGATTTCTTGAGGGACGATCAACTCTCACAAACCCTGCCACGCCTTTCACTTCTCATACTTGTCCAACCAAATCCACTGGAAATCCTAATTCCAAAAGCTGGTCCTCTGACCCACATTTCCTTTCCTTTTTCATCTTGTTTTTTTTTTTTTTTTCAATAACCTGCTCTTGGCTTTCAGGTCACCAAGATGCCTCTGGTTTCACTTTCTTCCAGAAAGAAGTGACCTAAGAGTCAGTCATGTGAGCTATACTTTCACAAACTGCCACCGTCTTCAGATCCCCCCTGGCCAGGGAAGCCCTGATCTGGAAACGCTACCAATTGTCTGTACTGCTGCTGCTGCTGCTGCTGCTGCTGCTGCTGCTGCTGCTGCTGCTGCTACTACTTTTGGCAAAAGGAATTATTTCATACAACACTCTCCTGATTGTAGACTACAAGCATCACAGATAACTTTTATCTAAGACACACATCACAGTACTAAATTTATAACACCATCACGAACAACAACATATTAAAATCTATGCTGTGCTAGGCACTCTCCTATTAAGATGTATTGTTTTAATTAATCCTCCAACAACTCTCTATGACAAAGTAAGAGTTCTCTTTCTCAGTGGGCTGGCTGGAAGAAGCATGGGTTTATGTTTTTTAAATGACTGGTTTTTTGAGACTCTGATTCGTACTTTGTAGTTGCTATTGCTTTTTTTTTTTTTTTTAACTTTTTATTGGTTCTTTGTGAATTTCCCATCATGCACCCCAATAGCATTCCTTTCTCCATCCTTCCATACCCACCCTTCACCCTTGCAACCTCCCCCACAACAGAGAAAAAATGTGGTTATGGGAGCCATGGTGTGTTACAAGGTGACCCACAATATTCTTGTCCCTTTTGTCCACACTTCTGTGCTTGTCAGTGTTCATTGCAATGACTTCTTGGTCTGGTATGAGAGTGGCTTCTGCTACTCTTATCAATAACGGAACCTAACTGGGACTCTTCTCAGATATCCTGTTGTCCTGTGTCATGGCAATCCTGTAGTTTTGGATCTGTAGGATTGGCCCTTTCATCTACTACAGCTGTTCTTGGTGGGGTAGTTGTTGCAGTGGGCCAATTCAAAGCCGTGGATCTAGGCCTGAGTGTATCTGACCTGGTCAGCCCACCAGTAGCTGCTATTACTAATAGTACTTTCTTCTGTTTATTTATTTGTTAATGTGTGTGTGCATGTGTGTGCACACGTGCACACAGGTGGGGGTATGCATATGAATGTGCAGAAGCATGAGCACATGTGAGCACACATGAAGAGCAGAATAAGACATTTCATGTCTTCTGTTGGGCTCTGCTTTATTGCCTTGAGACAGAGTTTACTATTTAAGTTAGACTGATCACAAAGCTCTTAGGATTGACCTGCCTTCAACCCTAATGCTGAGGTTATAGACAATCACCCATGTCCAGATTTTTAGTGGGTGTTGTAGAATTTAATTCAGACCTGTATGCTTACAGACAGCATGCTCTTACTTGGCCCTCTCTTTAGCTCCCCTAATATTTCCAAATAAAAGGTTAAAACTATTTCTGAATTTATTTTGCATATTTTGCATTTTTTCATGCAGTCTCTGATAAGCTGCTTAAAAAAAAAAAAAAAAGTATGGCATGGAAAAAAAAAAAGCCAGGTACCAAGAATTGCTTTTTAAACTTATAATCAGCCTAAAGCAAATGGAAGCACAGTGAAAATCACTGATCATCACCTTTCTTCTCAATCCCAATTACTTTCTTCAGTTTTGTTGTTCTTTTATTCTTTTGGGGTTGTCCTGGACTCACTTTGTAGACCAGGCTGGCCTCAAACTCAAAAAGATCCACCTGCCTCTGTTTTCCCGAGTGCTGGGATTACAGGCATGTACCACCACACCTAACATGCGATAGTTTTGTCAAGTTGACACCCAATCTAGAATCAATTACTCACAAAGAGATTCTCAATGAACGATTGTCTACATTGGATTAGACTATGGGTGTATCTGTCAGTACTGCTTTAATTAAGATAATTGGAGGAAAGACCCAGCCCACTGTGGGTGGCACCATTCCAAGCAAAGAACAAGCAAACAGACATAATGCATTCAATTTTCTCTCTGCTTTTAACTGTGGATATGACCAGTTCCCTCAAATTCCTGTCATCTTACTACCTCCACATGTAGCCTGGAATTGGCAAGTAAAATAAATCCTTTCTACCCAAAGTTGCTGTTGGTTGGGATGTTTTGGTTTTTTTTTTTTTTTTTTTTTTTTTTTTTTTTGGTTTTTCGAGACAGGGTTTCTCTGTGTAGCCTTGGCCATCCTGGACTCACTTTGTAGACCAGGCTGGCCTCGAACTCACAGCGATCCGCCTGCCTCTGCCTCCCGAGTGCTGGTTGGGATGTTTTTATCAGAGAAACAGAAATAAAACTGGATACAAAGTGTGTGTGTGTGTGTGTATGTGTGTGTGTGTGTGTGTGTGTGTGAGTGAGAGAGAGAGAGAGAGAGAGAGAGAGAGAGAGAGAGAGAGAGAGAGAGAGGGAGGTTGGATGTTTGCACTATAGAGTGTGTGTGTGATTCAATGGTTGTGCTATAGAATTGGCCTTCCATAGGCATGTTTTCCATACCCATGGATTCAATCAGCCACATGGTGGGGGCGGGAAAGGGGGGGATGACAAATCTGTACCAAACATATGCAAACATTTCTTATTTTTATTATCTAAACAATGCAATGTGATAACCATTCCATAGCATTATATTGTACTAGGTACATAAGAAATATTGCAGTGCTTTCAAGTTAATGGAATAATGTGCTTGGGTTATTGCCAGCCACTTATGTGACGTACAGGGCTGAGCATTTGCAGATTTTGCTAACAAATGCCCTGCAAATACCACCAGAGGACATTTCTAGTTACACATAAAAATTGCCTCTCATGTGTATTTTCTTATTATTTGAGTATACTCTCCACCAAAATCAGCAGAAACCATATAAGCAAGCTTTAGAAGCAGTTACTGGAAGGCCTGTAGTAACAATTTATAGCAAAATTAATGGACAAATATGCCCAACTGGAGCTTGTGGATGTGTAATTCGTAGATGTCTCAGTGCAGGAACAAAATGATGTAGCACAAAAACTTGATTATACGGATAGGTCCCAAAACATAAGGTTATCATATAATAAATTTTTGTGAGCAAAACATAGGGAATCCAATTTCAAAAGCAAAAACTGAAAATTTTTTAAAAAGAAAGGAAAGAAAAAAACACATGCATTGTCAGCTAATGATGCAAAAGATATTTTTACAGCCACAATTGTTTGTTTGATTTACAGCTTTTAAAATCAACCTACTCTTTCCTACCGTAGTGTGCACGTCTTTAATTCCAGCACTCTGGAAGCAGAGGAAGGTACATCTCTGAGTTTGAGGCTGGCTTGGTCTATAAAGCTAGTTCCAGGACAGCCAGGGCTACAAAGGGAAACCCTGTAAATAGATAGGTAGACAGATAGATAGATATAGATAGATAGATAGATAGATAGATAGATAGATAGATAAAATCACCTTACTCTAGTCAAATTAATAACTTTAAGTGAAGTTAAAATGGTATTAAGTTCAATAATATGAAAGAAGAAATTCAGAAGCACATGGCAAGAGAAATTATCAGGAGTTGAAAATTCCTTTCACATAGTAGGGTGTTAACAACAGTTGTTTATTGGTAGTGATATTATATTTTACTACAAAAGCTACAAAACCAACCAGATGGATGCATTAAAAGTAACATTTTAACATTTTAAATCCTGATATAGATATATAGGGAACTTTGAACTTAGCTTCTGAGAAAAAACCATCTATATCCTTAAGTCATCAATCATTAACTGAAGACTGAAGTTCTTTGGGGCGGTTGCATAGAGCATAACCTATGAGCTATAAGGCAATCAGTAATTAGGCTATCCACAGGATTCATCTTTCAAATACGCCCAGTTTATCATACACAAACATTCCTGATAATACTATGCTAATATAAAAGTTAAACAGCCATCCCACCAAGCAGGGAACATTTGTTTGGGCACAATCGCTCCTGCAGGGTTCTGCTGGAGACTCTTCACTTAGGATGGATGAGGGTGCTTCAGAAACTTGCATGCTTGATCCAGGTGCACTGTGAAGGCCTTCAGCTGTGGCAGGCTGGAGGGATGACACTGATGGAGGTCCAGTGAGAGCACTGGCCATCAGCTAAGACTGTCAAACAGGCATGTATGAGCTCAGAGACAGTGCTGGAAGTCCAAAGGTCACTAAAGCCAGAGCCATGCACAGTCTTAGGTCCTCTTGCCGAGATGGATATCGACACAGAGACTAGAGAAGCCAGCTGTGTCGTGGGAATGTGACAGTGGAATTCTGGCGACTGTTCCCAAAGTTCCAATTTCTGAATAGTTTCATTGGCATAACCTTTGCACTACTGGGGCTCACAACCCCAAGGTGGTTAGTGGATTAGCTTATTAGGGCCTGTCCTAGGCTAGGCTCCTAGCAGAGCAGCTGGGTGTCCTGCCTGGGGATTGCTTCTGAGGCCTATCCCTTATCAAAGCTACCTGGTGACAAACTGAGATATCACCTTTTCCCAAGTTTTTGTAAATTATAAAAGACGGTTTCAGAAATGTTCCCAAGAGCAGTGAAATGGTGTTTATTGAATATTCCATTCGGTTTCTCCTTTTGGGCCCCATTCCACATTACCTCCAGTACGTTCAGATCTTCAGTCTCTCTCTAAGGTTTCAGAGAGCAGCTCTTGTCTATGTTATGTTCTTCTGGATCATTCTCCTGGGTTGAGGGTCCTCAACCTGGTCCCAGTTATTAACATGTGTCTTTGTGTGTGTGTGTGTGTGTGTGTGTGTGTGTGTGTGTGTGTGTGTGTTAGGGGAGGATTTGCTTCATCTATTTTCTTAAGGAACAAATTGAATAAGACATTGATTTAAAATGCAAACTCTTTGATTTTAAAGGCTGTGTGCCCCCTTGAAACCACAACCAGCAGCAAAAGGCGCATGTAATCCACATTCAGAAGATTTCTTGTGCCTCTTTGCAGTCCCTTCCCTTTGTCTGTACCCAGGCAGCTGCTAATCTGTTTGTGACACCTAAATGAGTCAGCATTTTGTGCTAACATTGTAAGACAAAATACCCACATTATGCCTGGAGCCTCTTATTTAATAATGAATTTTGAGATTCATCCATGTCATATGTATCTGCTTCCTGCTTTTATATTGATAAGTGGCATCCAACTGTATGAATGGCAGAGCAAGCTGACCCATTTTGTCTATGGGTGTATATCTTGCTTATTTGTCACCTGAGATTATCGTGAGTTAAATAGATTTGGCCTACACGTGTTTGGCTCGATGTGGACATCGGTTTCTATTTCTCATTGGTGCTTGATCAAACAAAGGGCTTTGATTATGCTACACAAGTGTTCTACCACTGAGCTACACTTCAACCTTAATCTTTTATTTCACACTGCTGAATTATTCTCCAATGTAATTGACATTTTATACCTCCACTAATTATACAGGAGGAATACAATTGTTCTATATTCTCACTAAAAACTAGTATTTTCCATACTTTTAATATTAGCCATTTTAATGTGTGGATAGCATTTTGTCATTTTATGTTAGATTTCCATGATAACTTTGATGTTAACCATACACTCTTAGATGCTGCCTGGTCAAGCGTGTGTGTGTGTGTGTGTATGTGAGAGAGAGAGAGAGAGAGGGAGAGAGAGGGGGGGGAGAGGGAGAGAAAGAGAGAGAGATCAATTTGAATTTTACATTTTAAAAATGTTGTTCATTTCCTTAATTTTGACTTGTAGAAGTCCTATACCATCCAGCGCATGGTGGCATATGCCTGTAATCCCAGTTCTTGAGGAGACAGAGGCAGATGGTTGAGGCCAGCCTGATTTACAAAGCAAGTCCAGGACAACCCAGGCTACACAAAGAAACTCAAAAAGAAAAAGAAAAAAAATAAAATAAAACAAAAAAGCCCTTTGCCTACTCTAGCTAAAAGTCCTCTGAGGGGACTGGACATTGCTAAAAGACCTGTGGCAAGCATAGCTAGAGTCACATAGCCTCCACAGTCACTGGTCAATCCCAGCTGGAGTCACCTGACTTCCCTGGACTCTGGTCAATTTCACATAGCCACAGATAGGATTCCCCTAGCAGCTTTTAAAAAGAGCCTACAGGCTCTTCCTCTGGGTCGCCACCGTTTTGTATGGATGGCTGACCCCTGCACGCAGGCTGTGTCTGCAGAATAAACATGTTATTTGAGTTAAAAATACTATTTGAGTCTGGAGTCTTCCTTCAATGATTTACACCGCCATCATTAATATGCCATAAGTATTTCCTCCCATTGCCATTCTGTAGTTTGGCTTTTTCTACCTTAATAGTGATTTTTTAAATTTTATTATAACTTATTCAGATTACATCTTAATTGATATTCCCTCACTTGTATCTTCCAGTTCCCACCCTCCCTCCCTCTTCTTCCTATTTCCCTTCCCTAGACCTCTGACACAAGAGGACCTCCTACCCCACCATATGACCACAGCCGATCAGGTCTCATCCACATAGCCTGCTTCCCCATCCTCTGTGTGCCACCAGGGCCCCCCCAACAAGGGGAGTCCATCAAATTGAGACCACCAGAGTTCATGTCAGAGGCAGTCCCCGCTCTCCCCACAACCTTGGAGAATGAGCTGTCCATTGGCTAGATCTGAACAGGGGGTCTAGGTTTGCTGCATGCATTGTCCTTGGTTGGTGTAATAGTTTGTGCAGGCCCCCATGGGTCCAGATCCTCAAGCTTGATAGTCTCCTTGTGTAGCTCCTGAACTTTCTGGGTCTTCCTTTCCCTCATTCTTCCATACGAGGATTAAATCTTTGATGAAATCAAATTTCCTAATTTTTCCCTTCTGTAGCTTGAATTTTTTAGCCTAAGAAAACTTTGCTTCGCCTGCAGTGACTAGAACTTTCTTTTGTGTTCCACATAAGATGTTTTGTAGTTTTGACTTTGTTTTCACGCCTGTCACTCATATGACAAATTTGTCCACGTACCTGAAGGGTCACCTGTCAATGCTTTCACATGGATAATCTGACATTTCAAAGACTCTCTAGTCCCTTGTAGGATTACACTAACATCTTCAAAAAATAAACTGAAGACAAGCATAGCTCTATTTCTAGACTGTAAAATAACCATTTGCATGTCTCTTATTTAGTTATAAAACATAGTTCATATATATAGTCTGCTACCAATGCCACACAGCCTTCAGCACAATAACGCTAGGGTAAATCTTAGAGTCAAACTTAACATTCTGAAACTGTTCTTCTAAAAACAGGTTCATCTCTTCATGGAAGTTTTAGAGACAACTTAACAGTTTCTAAAAATAGACTCTCTTATATCTTGCCTGGGACTATATTGACACCAGAAATAAATTTTGGAATAGTTGACATCTTAATTTTTCACTCAGTCTTCAAGAACATATCTCTCCATTTTTTAGGTTGTCTTTAAATTTCTCTCTAGAATGTTCTATAACTTTTAAAGCAGATTATCTGCATATGTCTTGTGAAATTAATTTCCAAGTAGTTTATGTTTTTTGTGTTCTTAGATAGGACTTTTAAATTGTGTTTTATCAGTCACTTGATGTTAATATAGGACACTAAACTTGATCTTTTTAAAAGTGTTGCAAAATTCACCAATTTTAAGTCACTTTCTAATTCTTATAGAGATGCTCTGTAAATAAATGTGTCATCAGCGAATACAGATAGCTTTATCTCTGCCTATTAGGTATGTGTTTCCCCAACATCTGTGACATGCAGTAGGGACAGGGTCCCTTTTTGTTCTCAGTCTTAGGGATATAACACTGAGACTTTACCAGAGAAGTCTAATTCTTAGTACAGATATTTTTATAGATGCCTCCATTTTTGTTGTTGGAGTGGGTTAGGTTTGGTTTTTGTTTGTTTATTTGTTTGTTTGTTTGTTTTTTAAGACAGAGTTTCTCTGTGTAGTCCTGGCTGTCCTAGAACTCACTATGTAGACCAGGCTGGCCTTGAACTGAGAGATCTGTCTGCCTCTGCCTCCAGAGTGCTGGGATTAAAGGCATGTGCCACCATGCTCAACTTCTATATGCCTCTTCTCAAATGGACTGCGTCTTCCAGCCCAACTCTTGTTGTCATAAATAAATGTTAAATTCTGGCAAATATTTATTTCTGAGTCTACTAAAATGGTGACATGCTTTTTCTCCTTCTGTTAATGTTAAATTACCTAGAGTGATTTTGTGATGTTATTATCACGTTGAGGACTAGAGACATAGCTCAGAAGTTAAGAGTTCTAACAGAAAGCATATGGACCAGAGTTTGGATTCCAGCACCCATGTAACAAGTCAGCATGGTCCTACATATATATACCACTAATGGCAGTACCAGAGACTGTTGCCAGACTAGTTTTAAAAAAAGAAATGCAGCCAGGCAGTGGTGGTGCACGCCTTTAATCCCAGCACTTGGGAGACAGCCAGGCAGATTGCTGTGAGCTTAAGACCAGTCTGGTCTACAAAGTGAGTCCGGGACATTCAAGGCTACACAGAGAGACCTTGTCTTGAATAAAAAAGGAAAGAAAGAAGTGCAAGCTCTAGGTTCAGGGAGAGATCCTGTCTCAAAGGACTGAAGCAGAGAGTCATTCCTTCTTCTGGTTTCCAGGAATATACACACTTAGAGACACACATACATACACACAACATACACACACATATACACATAGTCGCACACACAAAAGTTTCAATTGGTTCTAGTGTGTCAGTCTTTATAAACATTGTAGGGTTTGGCCAGTAACATTTTGGAAAGGATATTAATAGGAATTTCTTTTCCTTATTGTCTTTTCTGGTTTGGGTAGGAGGGTAATATTTAATTACCCCCAATGTTAAATTAAATTAGTTTAAAATATTTACTTCTTCTACTCAAAGCATTCATATAAGGTTTGATTTTAAATTTATAATTTTTTCTCTTTTAAAATATTTGGTAGAATTTATCATTGAGATCATATGTAGCTACAATTTTCCTTATGAGAAAGTAATAATAACTAACTCAATTTCTTCCATTGTAATAAGACTCTTCTTGTCATCTATTGTATTTTGGGAAGGTTGGGATTTGTTTGTATGTTTTAGAAAACTAGGGTCATTTGTGTTATTCAAGAAAATTGTCTGTTTTTTATATGTTACTTAATTTGTTGGTGTTCATTCCTCTTCCTAACTCTCTCCTATCATCCTAATGGTGCGGACATGACCTGCTTTGATGGTGTAGGCATGAGGTGTATGGAAACCCAGTCTATATTGATGAGTCTTCTAATTTAGTCTCACTCAACTTTTAATTTCTTAATTGACTATTTTAAAATAATTTTATCCCTTCTATTGATCTATTTTAAGAAACTTCCTTGTCAACTTCCTTCACTGTCTAATTGTACTATCACTTGCTGAATCAAATTTTAAAATTCTACCGTATTTGAGACACTCTTGTCCCCTTTATTTCTGTGTGCCCTTGAGAACACTGAGTCACCAAGTAGATGCATTCCCATCTTAAAATATAGTGCAGGGCCCCTAGGAAGCATTTCAAAAAACTAGACTTCCTCTAAACACTTTTCATTATGCAATGAGCTCGCACAAACTGAATCTCAGCCCGAAGATGATACTAAAGTCATTCCTACAAAGACTGCTACTGACAAACCCACCGTCTCTTCACCACTACCACATTCTATTACATCTCTACAGTGCTTGGCGCTGCTGGTCAAGATCTAACATTTTCGAGCCGGGCGTGGTGGCGCACGCCTTTAGTCCCAGCACTCGGGAGGCAGAGGCAGGCGGATCGCTGTGAGTTCGAGGCCAGTCTGGTCTACAAAGTGAGTCCAGGATGGCCAAGGCTACACAGAGAAACCCTGTCTTGAAAAAAAAAAAAAAAAAAAAAAAGGATCTAACACTTTCCTTCCCTGAGTTTCAGTGACACATCCTTTTGTTTTTGCTTTCTCTCTGTATAATCAGTGTGCGCACTATCTGCTTTGCAGACAGATAGGTATCTGCATAGCACACAGTGTTAAAACTTCTTGCTTTTTTATTTCTTCCTTCATTTTAGCTATAATTACTTATTTTACAATGTCTCCATGGATTTGATATCCAAATATTTCTATCTCTAAACTGTCTGCAAAATCCCAGGTTCATATTCTGCCAGACAAACATTTCCTCCACCTAATTCTAATTCCCCAAATGAGCTCTCTAGGAGCAAACTTATTAACTTAATACCTCACCCTGAGTACTGACTTGAGATATGTGTAGGGCGGTGTAGGTGTTAGTTTAGCTATGTGTGTGTTGTGTAGTCTCACATAACCAATCTCTTAGGAACTCAAACTGAAAACATTACCCTTACAAAGAAGGCAACAGTGTGTCATGGTTGCTACTGCAAACTCTGCGTGCTGATTAGGTCTAGTGTTTAATGTCTGCCGTGTGCTGATTCTTTCATCTCTATGGGTAGGGTGGGACAACAATAGTGCTGAAACTCTAGTATCAAGAAGATTCAACAAGACTGTCACTATAGTTATGTGTGTGTGTGTGTGTGTGTGCATATATATATACACATATATTGTTAAGTTTTAGCAGCTCTGCCACATGTAAATGCATCTTGGTTTCCTGCATGCCTTCAGTGCTGATGCCTAACAACTTGAGCACTGTTGTTTTCTCCTCTGTCACTTTAATGTTTTTTTTTAAATAGGATTATAATATATTGTTTCTAGAACAAATTTAGTAAAGTCTCTTTTCCTTCTACTTTGCATATTTCAAAAAGTTAATTTCCCAAATTAAAGAATATTGCAGTGGCAACAAGAGCCTGCTGTTAGTTATAAGAGAAACAAATGTAAAAAATAAAAAAGCATTAGTGAAAGGATTAAGATATTGATTTGAGGATATGTCATGCTGGTTTTGATAATATGTTTTTTTAGTAGAATAATTAAATCTATACTGGAGTGTGATGTGAGACCACCACAGTTTTTGCATGGATTATGAGTTTTACATAATAGGAAAGCTTGAGTAACCTAAGGAAGGAAGTACATATTTTACAGCACGGTACCCTGGCTGATTACAAACATCCTTTAAATAGGAGATGTGAGCAAGTTTTAACTTGCTCAGGTTCCATCTGAAAAATGTCTTTGATTCAGCAGCTATTTTCACAAAGTAAATTCGCCAAAGAACCAGCACCGACTCATCTGTGTCACTTCTCTACGGAAATGTCTATGTGCCCGTTTTACGTGTTCCCAGCATCCTTCACTTAAGGTAGAACCAGAAAACAAAAAACAAAAACAAAAACAAAACCTCGGTGTCCTTGCCATGCCCCAGATTAATTACAGTGGAATTTCCAGAGCTGGGGAGCAAGCACTAACCTTTTTAGAGATCCCTGGGGAGTCCTAGGATCAGGCCGCAAATTGAGAGCGGCTGCCATCCACCTTTCCTGAGGCTCCTTACCTCTGTGCGTGGTTACCAAGTGGCAGTTTCGAAAACATCCTAGCTGCATGAGAGAAAGCAGTGGTTCAAGTATCAGGCAACAATAGGCATCCTGTGGGAAATAAAAAAAAGAATCATTCCTGGTTTAGAGAGGTAGCGAAACTGATTTTAAATGGCTTCTTCTGAATAAAGAGTATGGGTTTAGGCAGAAGCCTGAAGACCCAACCAATACTGAATCCCAATTGTGCCACCTTAACTGTCTATGGAACAATAAATGAAATCACGAGACCTCTCTGGGCCTCTCTTTCCTCAGCTGTAAACGGCTATAATATTTTTTATGAGGACATTATGAAAAAGGCATCTGAGTAATGTCTATAAAGCCTCTATGTGATTCCCCTTGCCGTTCTAGTGCAACCACAAGACAGGTTATTTCCAGTGTTCCCTTTCTCTGTCGATTTCTTGGGCCCGCGTTTTATTAAGTTTAAATTACCGGATGCATAAACAGAGTGGACTGTTTGAAATCTGTACTTCTGATGTGGCGTCCCTGATAGGTAGGCAGTTCCTCATTGTCACCAGGTAATGCTGATACTAAACCAGAAGGACCTGGAACCTTCCTAAGCATTCCCAAACGTTGTTTTCTAGAACTCCGGGGTCCCACTATAGGAACCAGTAGGACAAATGCGTCTGGTCTCATCAATTACAGAAAGGCATTGTGCCGAATCCCCTCTGAAAAACCCAGAGAAAAATAATACACCGTGGCTGTTACCCTGGAAGTTGGGGAGGAGGGGCACCTCTTGGAGTTCTTAGCCTCACTAGTAAATGAATTTAAGAACGGTTTCAAAAGGAAGCTCAAATGTTAAACCTGACCTATTCTTCCCCTGGAACTGGTAGGTTGGAGGGACTGAGATGGGATTCTTCCCGACCCGTGTAGATATCCTGCTATGGGTGACATTTCCAAACGACCTGAATGCCCCACAGAGATCACATTAAGCTAGTGAGCAAGGTTCACTCTTCACAGTTCTCTTGAGATCACGCATTATGTCTCCTACTTGCACAAGCTTAGGACTAAACGGATGCTTCTGTCCATGGCTGAGAGAGAGCACCAGCGCCTGGAGAGAGGAGTGTTCCAACTTGAGGAAGAAGGCTCTGGAAGCAGGCAGGAGGATGGAGGGAAGCCTCTTTCCAGTCAGTGTGACCGCGCATAGACACAAGGGTTGGTTAAGGCCACTCCCTGCTTCTGATGCTGACTACCAAGGCGCAGCTATCCAAGTATTGAAGTCCAGCAATCAAAAGTCCCCTTTGGCTCACCTAATAACATGCCCAATTAAAATGAAATACCACATCCTAACACGGGGTTTCCCCCTTTACCTTTATTTTTTATTAATTTTTTTATTAATTTATTCTTGTTACATCTCAATGTTTATCCCATCCCTTGTATCCTCCCATTCTTCCCCCCCCCCCCATTTTCCCATTATTCCCCTCCCCTATGACTGTTCCTGAGGGGGATTACCTCCCCCTGTATATGCTCATAGGGTATCAGGTCTCTTCTTGGCAACCTGCTATCCTTCCTCTAAGTGCCACCAGGTCTCCCCCTCCAGGGGACATGGTCAAATATGAGGCACCAGAGTACGTGAGAAAGTCATATCCCACTCTCCACTCAACTGTGGAGAATGTTCTGACCATTGGCTAGATCTGGGTAAGGGCTTAAAGTTTACCGCCTGTATTGTCCTTGGCTGGTGCCTTAGTAATAGCAAAGTAGAAGGATCCAGAGGGTCCTAGAAACCTACAAGTAGAACATTATGATAGGCAGATTTGGGCCCAGGGGTCCCGCTCAAACTAAGGCCCCCTTTACCTTCATAACCCACCATTTTACGACGGTCTACATCTGCCTCCTGTCCATCCAGACACAGTCCTTTGTCCCACTACAGCCCCTCTTCCTTGTTCCCCTCCCCTTCTCCCTTGTCCTCTACCTCCTGTCTTTGTCCCTCTGGGGAAAAGAAATCTCCTTTGTGCTGAGATTTTGGTCTTATAGGTTCTGAGCAGGTACCATTCTTTTACACCGCCCCCTTTTGATATTGTTTATATAAAACAATAATGGTATTACTTACTCCCTTCTCTTCTTTGTGGAATGCATCCGAATGAAAAAATGAAATAGAAGAAGAAGGGTATGACTACTCCTAAAGAATGGGGAAGATTTTTATTGTAGAGAAGGAAGAAAGCAAAGGTGGGAGGGGCGGGCAGGAAGGAAGGGAAGAGTCCAGACTAAACACGGCCAGCAGATAAGACCGGACCAGGAGAGGAGCCACTGATCAAGGGAAGCAGCCTGGCCCAAGAGACTAAGAGAGCAGGGTAGCCCAAAGGGCTGAGTTATATAAAGGATTGGGAAGGGAAGCCCTTGGGAGGGAGGTGCTTGGATAAGGGGGTGGAGCGCGGGAGTGCTGGGAGGAGCCACAGGTACGGATGCTGGGGGATGCTGCCTTTGCTTCCGGAATGCTGAGATGGAAGGCTGCCACAGCATGGCCAAGGAATGACTCAAGTTCTCGCTTTGGCTATCAGGCTGTTGAAAAAATAGTGTCTTAAAACTTAGAATTTTCTCAGGAATCTCCTGCTAGGAGAGAACGTGGCTGGAGCCCTAGAGGGCATCCAAGAGGTAAAACTTAACCTTCTGGAGAAACATTTAGAACCAGTCAGATGGTCTTGCAGCTGGGGACTGACCTTGAAGGGGAGAATGGAACACATATTTGTGGGCAGGACGCTGCATTTAATTATAGTTTTGTAGATCTCTTCCTGTCTATTTAAACCCTACTCTTCCAGGACCCCTGCAGATGACTTTGGGGAGTTGGTGGATGCCTTTGTCATTCTTCTCAATGTGGCCATTTGAATAATAATTGCCTTTTTCTTCTTCTACACACACATATTACTCTAAACCAGGTTTGGAGGCAGAGGCAGGCAAGGTTCTCTGAGTTCAAACCTGGTCTACACAAGGAAACCCTGTCCCTCCCCCCCCCAAAAAGAACAGCCTAAATTTATTGAGAGCCTCAAACTAGTTCAGTTTGACTTGTTCTTCCTATTTCCCCAGATTCGAGGCCAACTGCAGCTACATTGTGAGCTACAGGGCAGCTTGAGCTACAGATTTAAACCTTGTCTCAACAAAATACAATACAGTAAATAAACAACACACCTGTTCTTTTTTTTTTTTATCACTGGAAGAAAGCCTGTCACTAGACAAACCCTCAAAGATAGAGAGCATCTAAAAGTCATTACAAAAATTTTAAAGAAAATTCTGAGATGACATGATAAATTAGAACATTATTATTGAGAATTGCCAACACAATTGTGGCTGTTTAGAAATTGTTTTATATACTTTAATGTAAACACATTATCTAGTGTATTATGAAACAAAAATGTTCTTTGCATTTCATATAATTATATCATTAAATGCACTATTATTTGTGTTTTAATTTAAAAATAGGGAATAGAACAAATTACATAATAAGGAGATAAAGCCAGAGAAGGAAGGTAAAATGTATCCAAATCCTACCAATTTTGCTAACAGGCATTAAGCATGCTAGAATTTTTTAAAAGATACCAATTTATCAGTGAATTTTATGCTAGCAGTATTATTTTTATTAGTATAGACATAACCTGTGCAACAATGTATCTACGACTTTGTTCATTGTTTATCTGAAATTCACTTTTAACCTAACACTCTGAATGACTTTAGCATGTTAGATATGCAGACTCAATATGCTGAATATACAAATTGCATTAAAAAGACATACATTTAACGTAAGTATGAATGGCGATATTTTTCCCTTTTAGGTATTAACATGCCACAGTGACAAAAAGAAAAGGAGAAACCACAGGAGGCAACTTGGGGTTTTTTTAAAAAGATAAAGATTAGAGCCTGTCTAAAAAGTCATAATAGCTGGTTGGTAGTGTCTTAGGATAATGAAATTCGAGGAGAATATGCAACTCCAAGAAGGATGCAAATCCTATAGGGAAGCCTCATTATACTTTGTATTAACAACTTTGGAAAATGAAGATGGATAGAATTCAAGTAGCCACTCATTATTTTAAACTACAGCTCATTTTTAAGCCTTAAAAATGTAGACAATATTGATTCAAACAAATTTAAACTGTCTTCACCATAAAACTAAAGATGATCCAAGATTAAAATTCATGAGCAATCGCCGGGCTGTGGTGGTGCACGCCTTTAATCCCAGCACTCGGGAGGCAGAGGCAGGCGGATAGCTGTGAGTTCGAGGCCAGCCTGGTCTACAAAGTGAGTCCAGGATGGCCAAGGCTACACAGAGAAACCCTGTCTCGAAAAACCAAATAATAATAATATTAATAATAATGAAGCTGGGTCTTTGAAAACTGTGGAACTTTCCTGAGCTTGTGCCAGTAAATGAGGAAATTCTGTCAAATTTTGGGTTCATCTCACAGTGCTGTCCTTGGCGTTGCTGTGGTTTTAATGGCTCTCACAAAGTTTCTATGTTAAAAGCTTAATCCCCAATGGAACAATGCTGGGAAGTGGGTCCTAGAAAGAAGTATGTTGGTTGTGGTTTTCCCGCCCTCATGAAAGTATTAATGTCACAACTGCAGGAACAGGTTGCTATAAAAGTGAATTTTGCCCACTCACTCAGTTTGGCCTTTCTATTTTCTGCCACGGGATGATGCAGTAACAGGCTCCTGAGAGACAACAGCCCTTTGATCTTAGATTTCTCAGATATGTTCATGATAATAGACGACAGATAAATGATAGGTAGATAGATAGATAGATAGATAGATAGATAGATAGATGATAGACAGAGATGATAGAGAGATGCAGATACATTTGTTTAAAATTGCCTACTCTGCTGCATTCTGTTATAGGAGCACAGAACAGACTATAACGACGGTGCCTTAATAAGCTGAAGTCCCGGTCTTAGGCATAAACAGGGGCTCCTACTGTCTCCACACCCCTACCTCTGTCCTACCTTCCTTCTTCTCCTCCAGCCTCCCACACGCTTAGCTTCCTCCTCCTCTGAGTTTCAGCAAGAGTCAAAGCAACAGTACACATCGTGCTCTATGGAAATGTGCCTGTTCTCCTTCTTTCCTGCAGCAAATGCTTCCACATCCAGTATCTGTGCTAAAGCTTTCCCTAACAGAGTTGCAATTTAATACCCCCCACACTAGTGCATCAGACCACTAAGTGGGTGTCCCTTGAAAATAATGCTCGGAACAACTTGTGCGATGTAATGTGCATATGTGTAAAGACCTCTTAAAATCACAATTAGTATCTTCCTTCTAAATACTTAAAAAAAAAAAATTTAAGGGGTGATGAAATGGCTCAGTGGTTAAAAGGATCCGCCATGAAGGCTGGTCACCTGAGGTCAACCACTTGAGACCTACGTGGTTGAAATAGAGCACTTACTCCCACAAGCTGTCTCTATACCTCCACATGCACAGCACGGCACATGTGCTCCCACACACATACACATATACATACACATAAATAAATAAATAAATAATAAACAGATGGAATACGATTAAAAAAAAAAAACGTGTTGTTAATGTTTTTTAAATTTTGGCTAAGCCTGTCTGATGAATCAACAAGTTGGTATCAGTAACCAGCAGAGAATGGCAGTGTTCTCAGAGCACAGTCCTCTGTGCAGCCATATTTATTTTGGGGAAAGTCATTTTTAAATGACTCATTTTGCCTCTTGATAGATCGAGACAAGTGTTCAGTGTGGAACAAAAGCCGTTGCCGCGGCTGATTACATAAATCCTCCTCAAACATTACCATCTCCCCTCTAATAATAAGTCACAAAGAGAAAAGAAGGATGAGGAAATAATTTCAAGTAGGCTCTTCAAGCACGCTTGCTGGCATCGGGGACTGGTTAGGGAATGAATCACTCAGAATATCGCTGGATTAAAGAGGTTTAATTAAGGTGTTAGAGTTAATATCAGTTTTTAAGCTAAAATGTAAAGACCGGGGAAGTTAAAACTTATGCGCAGTCTGCCACCAAAAGTCAAAGAAGAGCACTCTGAAGAACTCGCCCCCAGATCCTCAGGGGAGGTCTTTCCCAGAGGCTCATACACACTGCCGGGCTGCAGCCCATACCTGACCGCACCTCTGCCAGATCCGCCTGCCCGGTACTGGACCTCACACATTGGCATGGAGGACCAGGTAGCGTGAGAAGACTGGAAAAAGAACAAGCAGATAAATATATGTGTGTGTGTGTGTGTGCATGCGATACATATATGCATATGCATACAAATACCTATATGAAGCTTATGGTGTGGTACCTATAGACAGTGGAATTTTATTCAGCTCAAAGAAAAATGAAATCAAGAAGTTTGCAGGTAAATGGATGGGACTGGAAAACAATCTGAGCGAAATGACCCAGACCCAGAAAGGCAAACACTGCATGCTCTCACTCATGTGTCTCTTAGCATCAAGTCTCTAAATATGAATATCTGATTTGCAATATCTGTACAATCCAGGAAACTAAAAAGGGATTGTTGGTTGGGAGAAGGAAGAGAGACCTTAAAGGAGGGGGAACTGTAAAGCACAAGTCATATAAAGGTAAAAGGGAAACAATGGGGAGAGGGTTTAAGCAGAGGGAGGAATGGAGGGGGCAGGACAGAGGCGGGAGGAGGGACTGGTGGGGGCGAATAACTAACATTGAGGATGTCTGAAAAAAAAAAACTTACAGAAACCTACTATTTTATAAATGTCTTAAATGTGTGAATTATATATTATTTATGTAAAAGAGTTTAATCGAGGTTTTTTTTTGTTGTTGTTGTTTTGCTTTTTACAAAGCACCCAACAAATGGTTCTTAAAGGAATAAGCAGGAACAGAGAAATAAGAGCAGAGAAATAAAGGCTCTGCATTGTCCTGACATTCAAAGAAATTAGCAAGTGGTGTGAATAATTACAGCTATTTCAACTCACACACGTAGACCTGGTCCACACCCACATCTTAACTCACACACGTAGACCTGGTCCACACCCACATCTTAACTCACACAAATAGACCTGGTCCACACCCACATCTTAAGCATTCATCCTATGGGCTATTTGCAGCCATTTGAACTCACATGTGATACATAACACATTCTTTATTTCAGAGACAAATTCTGGCATTCAGCTGGGAATGAATCCATGTCGCTCAGAGTGAATGGTAGTTAAGAATGTGTGTTTGTTCCCATCGCTTGCTTGTTGTGTTTTCATTATAGAGATGTTTGTGATGTTTCTGTGCCTCTGTTGCCTTATCTATGAAGAAACATAGTGACTGCTCTTATCTCATGGAGCAACTTTCAGCAATAAATGCCTTGATATACATAAAATAATTCAGCACGTACAAAACAAAGACTCAAAAAAGATATTGTTGTTATTAATCTAACTTAAATATCCAACAAGAAGGTTTTCATAAGGTCTTGATAGAATTGAATTTGGAATCTTGTCTATTTAAGAAAGCTGTGTACGACCTGATGTTCAGAGGCTGGTGGCGTCTTGGGTTCCACATCTGGAGGGTGGGTCCAGGTGCTGCTTGCTTACAAACGAGAACTGATGAGACTAAAGATCAAAGGTCCCAAGAGGTCCCAAGTTCCCATTTCTCACTCAGTCTAAGGCTCAGAGCACTCACTCAGGATGAGGCCCTAGGCCTGGCCACTAGGACAGGCTACTGGGGGTCACAGGGGTTAGGGAGTGAGGGGGTGGGGATCGGAAATTACTTTCAACCACCAACTGTTACAATGTAGCTCTTTTAGAATGAGATTGCTGGTGTCAGATGGCCGTGGAGACTCTGGAGCCCCACAAGCCAGAGATAACCCTTCCAGCAGGCAGGTCTGGTGAGATGCAGGCTCCAGCAGATTAGATGCTTCACTGGGCGTTCAGCACTGAGCTGGCAGTAGTGGTTTCTCAGCTGCCATGGCAGTTCTGGCATTGCTGCTTGACCCCCGGGGCATCCAGCAGCAGTTCTCCCCCAGAATTAATGGAGTCTCAGACAGTCATGGTAGAGATGGTGAGCACTCAAGAGAGAGCACACCAGGCAGCCTTTATTTATAAACCTTGAGCAGTGGGGAGTGGTTTGTGGGGGTATGTGTCTGATTTGCTGTGACTAGGTTACCAGGATACTTAATCTACAGGCAGCAGTACAGTACCTCATTTACATGTAGTAGCAAAGGGTCCTATCACAAGAAGGAAAACATAGTACTAATTATCCAAAGGGTAGGGTAAGAACTTCTTACAATTAAAGGCCATTTGCTTAAGGCTAGGTTCTCCTTAGCATAGGGTGGAGTACTGGAGGAATACCCAGGTGTTTGCTAAAAACTGATTTCTTATCAGAAAAGGGTCGGGCCTGTAATCTCGCCTGTGGGATATGTGAAACTTCTTACAAGATCTGCGGTTACCAGATCAGGTGGAGTGAGAACCCCACTGAGAAAAGGGAGTCCACCAACATAGACCAAGTGCAAATGGCTGTGCACAGATGTCAGAGTTCAACCTTATCCAACAGAGTTCCACCAAGACCCAGCTGGTCCCTCATTAATATTATTTACATGAGAAAATAAACTATTCCCCTGGGAGCTGATAGTTTAGCCTGAGGACAATGAAGTCGGAACATGGCCAAACAGAATATAAATAATCATTAGATTAAAAATATTGTTTGGGGCTGGAGAGATGGCTCAGTGGTTAAGAGCACACTGTCTGCTCTTCCAGAGGTCCTGAGTTCAATTCCCAGCAACCACATGGTGGCTCACAACCATCTATGATGTGATCTGAAGCCCTCTTCTGGCCTGCAGGTGTACAAGCAGACAGAGCATTGCATACATAATAAATAAATACATCTTTAAAAAAAATAAAAATATTGTTTGTAATCAGGAGTTTTTTAATGCATCCTGTGACTAGATCAATACGTTGTCCAATTTTTATGCTGACTGAAGTGTGAGAAGCTTTTGGTCTTTTACTGATGAGACTGAAAGTCTTGCTAGACTAATTTTCACAGGAAAAATATTTGAAATACAGAAAGCAGCATGTATTCTAGGATAGAAGAGGCATCCGATGTGAGGTCTGTGTCAGGTAACGGATAGATGTCCCTAGCTCAACAAGGGCATACGCTGGCAACATGAATAAGATTGAGGGTGAAGAGTCTAGTGAAAGGCCATGTCTAAATTGGGCAGAGTAAATGATTTGTTGAACTTCTGCTTATAGGTGGCAAAAAAAAAAAAATTAAATTAAAACCCTACTGTGATTGGCTCTATTTGTTTTCCTGTCTTCTTTGTTGTCTGTGAATATAACTGTGGAAGATTAATTGGCTTTCTAAATTCATATTGGACAGGGTTCTGGTAAACTGAAATATAGTTTACTTGATATACTTATAATTCATATTTAAATGTCATGTAATTATAAAATATGATTAAATTTTGAGAGGATTTTTTTAATCATTAAGTACCATTTTGTTAAGGGTCATTTAGATGCCACAGGGTGACATGGAGAGAAATCAGTTGAATTATTCAATAACTCTCCTAATTTTTAGCTGGTCCTCTTTCCTATGGTATTTACTTTTATTATGAAAGCCCATGTAACTACTTCCAGACAGTTTGTCTCATTTTATATTCTACTCAAAATGAAATTTCAGGACAATTTCTTATGCCAAAATCAGGCAAACTAAAGTGGAAAGTTATTTTAGTTTAAAATATAGTAAATGTTAGTACTTTTAAATCTATTCTCATAACACTAAGTAAACAGCATTGCAAAAAATAACCCATTAAGAAACTATGCAGAGGGCTAGAGAGATGACTCAGTGGGTAAGACCTTGGCTTGTACTGAAGATGGCTCACTTGCTGCATATGCAGGCAGCCCTGAGTTCAAGTCTCAGCACTTATATAGAAAGCCAGTGATGGCTGCACATATGAATAACTCCAACATTGTGGGAGGCAGAAACAAAAGGTTAGTGGTGGTTTGCCAGCCACCAGCCAAGTCAAAAAGCAGTAAGCTCCAGGTTCAGGGAGAGACTCTGTCTCAAAGGAATAAGGAGAGTTATACAACAGGATACCTCCTCTGGTCTCTGAGCCTACTATGAGATACCATGTAGACAGACATGCAGACAAACACACACATACACACACACACACACACACACACACATGAAGGGGGGAAGTTTTGAGGGTTTGGTTTGATTTGGTTTGGTTTGGTTTGGTTTTTCAAGACAGGGTTTCTATGTGTAGCTCTGGCTGTCCTGGGACTCACTTTGTAGACCAGGCTGGCCTCGAACTCACAGCAATCCTTCTGCCTCTGCCTCCCAAGTGCTGGGTTTAAAAGCATGTGACACCATGCCCAGCAGAATTTTGAGTTTTTTAATTGAATCTGTAGCATAAAACATATGATGAGAGAATAGAGGGAATTGGAAGGAAAGCAGAAATTAATTAATCAGTCGTATTTTCCAAATGTGTCACTGGATTTTGAGTGAGCTTTTCATAAAAGATCACTAACCTTACTAAAAATGGTTGCAGGGAGAATACATAAGAACTGAAATGGAGGGCCAGCAAGAGAACTTAGCAAGTAAAGGCTCTCGCCAGCAAGACTGTCAACAAGAGTTTGATCTCTGAAGCTCACATGGTGGAAGGAAAGAATTGACTCCTCAAAGTTGCCCTCAGTAGATATGCCTTGATATGCACGTACATACATACACACACACACACACACACACACACACCAAACAAATGTTTAAAAAAATAATAAAATTTTTGAAAGATGAAAATAATAAACAAAATGACACACAAACAAGAAAGAATCGGAAGTCCTGTGTTATGAAAAATGCATGCAAGTGTTTTGTGCCTAGCCTGATGGTGCCTGGGAGTTCTGTACATCTCAGGTCATCTGAGCCAATATTCTCTCAGGAAAGAGTGGAGGACATGGGGAGAATGTGGGGGAAGAGGACATAATAGCCCTAGACCAGGAAGTCCAAAGGCTGCACTGATACAGCAATGAAAATAGTGAGGTCATTTATTTGAGAGTCTTCAGTGAGTAAGAATGTGAGAAAAAAAAAAAAAACAGGTTGAAGAAATTTTGAAATATTGTAGATGCTATCACTTGAGAGAAATTTTATAAAAAAAAAAAAAATAGACAATTATGGAAAACAGCCAGGATGATTAAACCCAGAGACAGACTCTGATGCTTTAGCATCCGCGTCACCTGGAAACGTCTGAAATGTGGATCTTAGAGCCTCACACAGGACATACTGAATCACAGACTGCAAAGCTTAGACCCTGGAATATGGCCTAACAAGCCTTCAGTGTTATTCTGAGAGCTGCTGGATTTAATAACTTTTGGGTTAGAATTTCTAGGGAGGACTTATATGTCATCATTTCTCTGGACTTGCCTGTGTTGCCCTATACAGTAAGTGTTGTGTAGATATGTAGACCTTAGTTTCTCTTCAGGGATGGGCATTCTGTAGATAGGAGACAATTTCTCAACTACAAAATGGCCTATCACTAATCTAGGTGGTGGGTATGCATGTATTTTCTGGCATTCAATTTGCTTCACTGCAGTTGGCTTCACGAGTACCTGAAAATCAAAATTAAATTTTGTTCTGGTACCCAAACACAGACAGATATAAAACAGCAAGAGAAATACATCATCTTTCATATCCTTATGAAATACTGAACATACAAATATTAAGATTGTAAAAAAAAATAAATTAAAAAAAAAAAAAAAATATTAAGATTGTAAAAATTATGTTATCAATCCAGTTCTAACAAGAAAAATATTTTCACCTTTATGTAAATGTGTTAAGATATGCTTATAAAATAGCAATTATAACTAAATAATAAAAATTTCAATTTCTACTTCCTGACCATCCTTCACTGAGATCCAGGTAGTCACAAAAACTTATGGAAGAAGTGTTGGGTCCTGGCCCACTGGAAAAATCAAATCAGGGTTCACCCTAGCCCCCAGGCAAGAATACAATAGCCTGAATTGCTCCCTGTAGAACTTCCTAGTTCTCTGAGTAGTTCCCTGTAAGAACTTCCTTGATCCTCTGGGTGGTTCCAAGTTGGAACTTCCTTACTTCTTTCAAAGGTAAATAGTCCAAGGATAGCCTGGAACACAAGACCTCATGAGGCAAAGGTCAGCAACTCGAAGGTCACAGCATACAGCCTAAGCACAGGATTTCTGACATGGCAGAATTTGACATAGCTTCCCACAAAGAAAAAGAAGGGGAGTAATGGGAAATAAAGAAACATTTACAATTACCTGAGTTGAACTGGGTGCCTGGTTTACGAATACTTGAGTTGAGTATACTCCAATTACTGTTCTTTGACTCTTTTCATACTGAGACTCAAACCCAGGGCTTAACACATGCTAGGCAAGAGTTTTACCACTGAGCTACATACATTCTCAGCCTTTATTTGACTTCCAGCTAAATTAAATAACAGACTAAAACAACAATTATAAACCACGGATGTAGGGTCCTCCTTAAGCAGCAATGTAATGTAATCAATGAAAGAGTGATTTACAAAGAAAACAACATTACTGTCAGGGTGACTGCCATTATGAGCTCTCCTAACTGGCAGTTCGCTTGGTAAAAGGGCTATTTAGTCATGTATGCCATAGTTATAATAGATAATGTCAGGTTATGTGACTCCAACTAATCTTATTTTGTCTTTTCAAACCAAATTAACTACTTCATTCCCAAAGACTACTAACATTTTTTTTAATTTTATAAAATGCTACATATAATATTTTTATTTCTCTCTATGTACCCTCTATATCATAGAATGAAATACATTATAAATAGCCTGTGATGATGTTCTCAAGTAACTTTAAATTAAATACAAATACATTTACCATTTTTAAGTGCTGCCTTTAATGTTCTCATATTACATTACAAAATACACAAATACAAAATATTAACATAAAGATAGAACTAATAGAGTTTTTTTTTTAACAATTTCATAATCATTGGGAATTTATTGGATAATTGGTTAGTTTACTCATAAAAACTGCCTTATGTGAGACCACTTTAATAAATGTTTCAAAAGTTACTATTTTTTAGTGTTCTCATTGTAATTTCTTAAGAAATTAAGTTAGGGGAAAACTCTGAACTCCAATATTTAGTCCATTGAATGCTCTAGAAAAACATGCACATATTCTTTAAAGTGTTAAACAAAACAGAGAAAAATTCTTAAAGCCTTCTCTGAACTGTGTTTCCCCCTCCTTTGTTACAGGTATTTGTTTTTTCAACTATATTAATCTTTTAAACAAAAAAAAAAATGGATTTTTTAAACTCATCAGATCAAAATTTGACCTCTGAGGAACTGTTACACCGAATGCCATCCAAAATTCTGGTATCCCTCACTCTGTCTGGGCTGGCACTGATGACAACCACCATCAACTCCCTCGTGATAGCTGCAATCATTGTGACGCGGAAGCTGCACCACCCAGCCAACTATTTAATTTGTTCTCTGGCAGTTACTGATTTTCTTGTAGCTGTCCTGGTGATGCCCTTCAGCATTGTGTACATTGTAAGAGAGAGTTGGATTATGGGACAAGTATTCTGTGACATTTGGCTGAGTGTTGACATCATCTGCTGTACATGTTCCATTTTGCACCTGTCGGCTATAGCCTTGGATAGGTACCGAGCAATCACAGACGCTGTTGAATATGCCAGGAAGAGGACTCCCAGGCATGCTGGCATCATGATTACGATAGTGTGGGTTATATCTGTCTTCATCTCTATGCCTCCTCTCTTCTGGAGGCACCAAGGAACCAACCGAGATGATGAGTGCGTCATCAAGCATGACCACATTGTTTCCACGATTTACTCCACGTTTGGAGCTTTCTACATCCCACTTGTATTGATACTGATTCTCTACTACAAAATATATAGGGCAGCAAGGACACTGTACCACAAGAGACAAGCCAGCCGCATGGTGAAGGAGGAACTGAATGGCCAGGTCCTTTTGGAGAGTAGTGAGAGGAGCTTTAAACTGGTCTCCACATCATACATGCTAGAAAAATCCTTATCTGATCCATCAACAGACTTTGATAGAATTCATAGCACAGTGAAGAGTCCCAGATCTGAGTTGAAGCATGAGAAATCTTGGAGAAGACAGAAAATCTCAGGCACTAGAGAACGCAAAGCAGCCACTACCCTGGGGTTGATCCTGGGTGCGTTTGTAATATGTTGGCTGCCCTTTTTTGTAAAAGAATTGGTTGTTAATGTCTGTGACAAATGTAAAATTTCTGAAGAAATGTCAAATTTTTTGGCATGGCTTGGTTACCTGAATTCCCTTATAAATCCAATGATTTATACCATCTTTAATGAAGATTTCAAAAAAGCCTTCCAAAAACTTGTACGTTGTCGATATTAGGTTAAAAGAAGCCTATTTTTGAAGGGTGGAGGCCCTATGTGTTTGGGAGGAAATAGCTAAATGAATGTAAAGTAATAAAACATTTAAATTTTTAGAGAAAATATATTAAGACTGCTAAACATAAATTTATTTTTAATAGCACAAAAGAAGAAGATGTAGTAATTTGATCATCATCCTAATGTTATCAAAATTAGGAAATAATTTATGCAGCTTATAAGTAATATTTTGTCTATGCAATATACCTAAAACCCTAACTGGAAATATATATATGTATACACATACTATTAATTACAATGTTTTTCTGGTGTATATTTTACAACTAGAGGATCTCTCAATTAACACACTTCCATGGATAATTTATATGTCATATCATTGCTTATTAATTCATATAAGAAATATTAATCACTACAATACTACTCTTACTGCTTCTCCATCTTATCTTAGCAAAGCTGAAGAGAAGGCAACAGAAGCTCTTAGCCTGGTAGAGTAGATATTAAACTCAGGGGCTTTGATATGGTCCTCCTATTTGGACAGTCAAAAGCATCATACAGTGGGCTAAATATGGAAAAATATTTCAACATCCCGAATGTTCCGCACATTTGCTATCTTCACTTTGTTTAATATAAAGTTTTAGGATAATATTTTGTTCATAATATCAGTATTTGAAATCAAATCCCCAAGCTTAGAAAGGTTTATTATACGGTTATTGTATAAGTGTTATATACATTGTCCATTGTTTAGGAATCAAACTTTAAACACTAAGTACCTTAAGTTACTCACCAAAACTAATATACTAACATTAAATTTATTTCCTCTCTACTAATGTTAGTAAGCCCAGTTTTTATAATATATCTTCATATCTTAAGAACTGAATGTTATTTCCTTTTTATTGTAGCGAATATAATAGGAATTATTAAAACTTTGACTTCATGAAAAATCTGTTTATTATGATTAGGAAGGACAACTTTTACAAATCAAGACCATTTTAAAAACAATATATTTGAAGAAAAACATGCTTCCTTAAGTTGCAACTTTGTGTGTATTATAAAATATTCTTTCTTTGTGGAGTGTTTAAGAGTACATTACATCACTTTTTATATATCTGTGAGGCACTGCCCTTGGTGTAACAGATAACTAGAGGTGTGATTATATATATATATATATATACATATATATATTTGTATATATATGGCAATGAGACATGTACTAGATAGAAGATACAAAAGAAATGAAACACAAATTCTTCCATCAATGTAAAGGAAAAACAATACAGAATTAAAATTAAACTGGAAGATAATAAACAAGGATCTAGCAAGTGAGTTATTTACATAGTTGTGGTTGTATAGAAATAAAACTGGGGCTGGAGAGATGGCTCAGAGGTCAAGGGCACTGACTGCTTGCTCCTCCAGAGGTCCTGAGTTCAATTCCCAGCAACCACATGGTGGCTCACAACCATCTATAATGTGATCTGATGTCCTCTTCTGGCCTATAGGTGTACATGCAGGCAGAGCACTGTATACATGATAATAAATAAATAATAATCTTAAAAAAAAGAGAAATAAAACTGATGACATCTAGCTAAATAACATTTTCATAAGCAGTATATCTCAAATGTGTATCAAATAAAGCAGCATTAGAGCATGTGCAAATAAAGGGGCATGGTCCATGTGGTGACAACATAAAGAACTCAGGCTTTATCACTCTAGGGTTGTGGGACATGCCAAGAGTTGCTAGCCATTTACAGCAACAAAGAAAATCAGACTGACTTTAGTGCCAAGAAAAGTAATGTGCTGTCAATTTTGTTACTACCATTGAGTTATCAATCATGATTTTCAAAATATTACAAGCTTGGGGAAAATCTGAAACAAAGAGGTGCAGAGGAAAAGCTTCTCTGAAGAGATCTGAGAAACAGGGAGAGTACACAAGATAGTGGGTTCTTACCAGAAACCAAGCCAATAGTCCACGTAATGGGTGGTGAAATGCTGCACTTGGTTCTGGCAGTGGAAATAAAAGTAAGGAAAAGGTAAGAGATGATGTGAAAATGGAGTCTGTAGATTACAACATGTACTGCAACAAGACAGTAGGATGGGCTGAGCTCCTAAAAGGACCTTTACCAGAAATAAGGCGACTAACTGACAAGACCTCCTGGTAGACATGACTTTTTCCTGAAGTATGGAAAGTTCAGATGTGCCCACACGCATAGGCACTACTGACCACTTCCGGACTGAGCAAAACTGACATATAGATGAGATTAGATTGCTCTCTGACCTCAGTATTTATAAACAAACGAGGCTCCCGGGGATGTGTTTTGTCCTCACTCCACTCCACTCCACTCTTATGCCTTGTGTCTTCCCTAACACTCTCTGCTCTCTTCCCCTTTAGCCTCTCACTTGACAACATTTGATTCTGTGACTTATTCAATCAAACAACTTTCCACTGCCTGTCACTGCCTCCCGAGCCCTGGAATTATGGCTGTGTGCCACCTCTGCCTTGCTGGGAAAACTCTCAAGAGATGCAAACCACTAACAATTTCAAGCAAAATAAGCCCGAGTACAAACACTGCCCTTGGATCTGAGTTAGACCAAATTTCAGATCAGGAAAAATAGTGTCATAAGTGACAAAGGAGTTGCACCAATCCCCCTTGTGAGCTCAGAGGAGAAACAAGTTCCCCTTGTCTGTGTTGTGGAGTCGTCATTTGATTGAAAGCGGCTGCAACACAGAGCAGTATCAGCTCATCCTCATCTGCCCTCCAAGCTTTGCCGTCACTAATGACTAAGTGTCAGTGATACAGCTTCAGTGTCTTTAAATGGTGGCAATGTAGGAGCTTGAAACCTCAAATTTGCATTTTCTTTGAAATATATACAGAACACATTACAGTTAACAAGACCAACTTCTCAAAATGTAAACACTTTATCCTTAGAATAAAAAATTTCTGTGTAGCTAAGAGCTGTCACAAAAGAAAAATAATACAAGGTAGTGGCTTCTTTTTTAAGCAAATAAGACAGACAGAAGATGAAAACATAAGTATCATCAGAGGTGATTAAATACAAGATTAAGGTTACTTCCTATTACAATCTTAATACAGTGGTACCATAAAAATTAATCAAAGGCTTTATTTTATTATACATCTAAATCTCTTCAAGTAAAAGGTATATTAAAAACAAAAACAAGAGACTAGGGAAATAATAAAGTTCAATGAGGGGATATCAACATTAGTAGTCCACTATGTCCATACACATAGCTACATACAGACTGTGTTTAAGTGTCACGTGCTTATGAAATGTGAGCTTTAAGTTTAGTTTAAGAAAATGAACTGCCTCAGCCAATGTGTTTTGCTTTGCTTTGTTTTGTTTTTATTTTGTTTTACAAGGCCTGTTACAAATATCCAGTAAGTAGAAAGTGATGAGCCTGTGCTAAAGAGCAGCCTTCCTTATGAATTTAGAAAGATCATTCTTACTTTTGATTCACTGAAGAGTTTGATTCCCCAGCTATGTGCACCTGACCTACCTAGGCTAAGCATCTTTCTTGCGTACTATGCCAGTAACAAATTCATCCCCTTGCCATAGCCTAAACCCCATAGTCACACCTTCCATTCTAATCTTGTGCCTTTTACCAAGATTTTTAAAATAGAAATCAGTGGGAAAGTATTTAAACCAGTTGCTACGAAATGTATTGATTTCCCTCATATATCAGGAAGGCAGACATAATCATAAACTCATCATTGGTATGCATTTCTACTTCAAGCAAAATACCATTCTCTCATGAATTTATAGACTATTTTTGAATTCTAGGTCAGAATTTCCTAAATTGTGCAGTAAGAACATGAAAGATTTTTTTCCTAATATATCCCAAAGTCCTTCAAAAATAATAGCGCTTGCTTTCAGATGCACCCCTACTAAAGTAATCTGTCACAGATGTGCTTCTTAGTGTCTTCCTAGTAACAATTCATCATGCTTACACCCTTAACTTGCCATTAAATGTCTCTAAAACCAAATTGATATTTTTGTCATGAATAAAGTTCATATTTTATAATGACTTGTCTTGGTCTTTTGAATCAGTTGACTTCCTCTCATTATTTAAAATAAGGAACTTGTTACTGAGAGAAACATCAGCTAATATTGCAATAATGTCTGGCTATTGATATGGAACATCTTCTCCAAAACATAGAAGTGTTTAAAATCTACCTAGGAAGGGTGGCATTAAAAAAAAAAAAAAAAAAAAAAGCCGGGCGTGGTGGAGCACGCCTTTAATCCCAGCACTCGGGAGGCAGAGGCAGGTGGATCGCTGTGAGTTCAAGGCCAGCCTGGTCTACAAAGTGAGTCCAGGATGGCCAAGGCTACACAGAGAAACTCTGTCTCGAAAAACCAAAAAATAAATAAATAAATAAATAATGCTGAGCATGGTAACCCATGCCTGTAATCCCAGCAGTCAGAGAGGCAGAGACAGGTGGATCTCTGTGAGGCTAGCTTGGTCTACAAAACCAGTATAGGACAGCCAAGGCTACACAGAGAAACCCAGTCTCAAAAAAACAAACAAACAAAAATATATTTTTTTAAATTTTTGTTCTTTTGGAGTTTTTCGAGACAGGGTTTCTCTGTGTTACATTGGCTGCCTGGATTCATTTTGTAGACCAGGCTGGCCTTGAACTCACAGAGATCTGCCTGCCTCTGCCTCCCAAGTGGTGGGATTAAAGGCGTGCACCACCACACCCAGCAACAAAAATATTTTTTAAAAAAACAATAAACAAGGCTACAAGAAGAAACTCTGTCTTGAAAAATAAAAAAAGATAGAAATCATAAACTTTCCTCTTTAAGAAAAATGTATACTATTCTTTTTATCAAAAAGAACCACAAATCATGTTCAAGTAGTTTCTAATTAAAGCTTGTGTGCAGTGTTAGTTCTAGTTTTTGCCATGGACAGTCCCACTTCTGCAGGAACTTCTGTCCTATGTGGACACAGTGAAGCTAGATTTGTCCCCAGTAGCTTCACTTTGTATTAATATTGCTAAAACATATACACTCAATGTGTATGCCAAAATCAAACTCACAGTTGATGTGGTGTATCATTATTATGTAATTCTTCTCTGTGGCTGAAGATGTGCCATGAGGTTCTCCCACCTTAACACAATTAATTTAAAAACAACTGTATCCACTCCCCTCCCTCTACATGCACACATAGTATTTATCTTCTCTTCCCTCTCCCTCTGCGTACACACATAATAATGTTTGCCTAGTATTGTTGGGCTTGGCTATGAGTCAACTCTAATCCTAGCAGAGGGGACAGGAATGTGTAAACACACGCCCTTTTATCTCTTGCAAAGCAAGGAGTTGTTACGAAGTAAACTAGGGGGGGGGAAATCCTCTTAGCTTAAAACACCACTGAGTTTAAAGACGAAGTAGAAAGAAGAGAATTTCTTTCGTGAGAACATTTGATTTCAGATTTTTTTAAAATCTGAGTGAGTAAACATCACCTTTGGTGCTTGTTACAAACACAGGCACATTGGTCTAGGAATTCAGCCCTCATCCCAAGCACTCAGCACTTCTCTTAGATTATTCCAATGAAGGTGGAGCCTGGGGCTTCAGTTCTGGACAGCAGTACTTTAAAAAACCCTAGTAGTTAAGTGTGGCACTGTGGCTATAGGAACTGAAAGTGAGATTAGTCTAACAGTTTAGTAAAAGGCTTGCCACTACTACTAAAGTAAAACTGCCCAAGTTGAGGTCAAAACCAAAAGCATTGTAAAGGATAACACATTTAGTTAAAAATAAATCAAAATAAAATATATTCTATTCTCAGTGACAATGTTGTTTAAATTCTCTATGGTATAGAGAAAATTCTTCATGACATAGGAAACAGCTTTTTGGACATATGATGTTCCACATTTAAAATCTGAAAAGGTAAAATTGGAGTCTCCATTCTTCCGATAACCATTAACTTAATACTGGGCAATCCTCATCCCCCTTCCCTCAAAGTAAGGTTGAAAGACTAAGGAGATAGTGAGAGCAGGAAAACGCACTCAAAGGCTAAAAAGGCTACAAAATGTTAAATCACCATAATTATTCCTTGGCTCGGTAAATCTGGAATGTGTGGAGGAATGCTGAGTGGATGTATCAACCGTCAATAAAGTGCTGGTTAGCCAATCAGCTGGGCAGAAGGACAGGAAGTGGAAGGCGGGGCTATCTGGGAGAGGAAGAGCAAATTTGGCAGTGGATGATGAGGAGGAGACAAATGGCCCAAGTATCATAGTGGCAAGTACTTGGGATATATGTATGTTATGAGGTTTAGAGTAGTTTGTTAGTTTATAAGTAGATTAGAATCAGTTTAGATTCTGCCCGGCTCAGAGTGCTGGCAGCCTTAAAGTACGTTTCAGTCTCCCTGTGTCAGTTATTTGCTTCTTAGGCATAACCGATACATTTTTAATGTAACAAATGAGTAAGGCCACACTTTGAACTTGCAGACCCTCTGTAGGATCCTATGAGTCTGGAAAGAAGCAAGTCAACAGCACTGGGCAGCTCCTCCCTCTCCTGGAAGCACCATGCCCGGCAGAGCAGAAAGACCAGGCTGGCCTAGAACTCACAGTGATCCGCCTGCCTCTGTTCCTGAGTGCTGGGATTAAAGGCATATGCCACCACCCACCCCCCACCCCACCCCCACACACATATCGGCGGCTATCTCATTTATCTTTGTAGAAAGATGTAATACAATTTGTCTGCCCTATTAAAACTGTAGCCAAGTACTCTCCCATCCAACCCCTGCATTAATTCTCAACGTTGGTGCATTCAGAGATGATTTTCCATATGTTTTAGGATTGTAGCTTTGCTTTTATCCATTAAATGGTTAAAAGAAATTTCATGCGAAATAAAAAATCTGATGATTAAAAAAGAACCGAGAGCTGGGCATGGTGGCGCATGCTTTTAATTCCAGCACTCTGGAGGCAGAGGCAAGTGGATCGCTCTAAGTTCGAGGCCAGCCTGGTCTACAAAGTGAATCTAGGACAGCCAAGACTACACAGAGAAACCTTGTCTCAAAAAAAAAAAAACAAAAACAAAAAACAAACAAAACAAAACAAAACTGAACCAGAATCCCAGATTAAATTACTACTAAATTATATAAACATTAATTTTTAAATATTTATTTATTATTTATACACTATTCTGCCCACATGTATGCCTGCACAACAGAAGAGGACCCAGATCACATTATAGATGGTTGTCAGGCACCACGTGGTTACCGGGAATTGAACTCAGGACCTTTGGAAGAACCGACAGTGCTCTTAACCTCTGGGCCATCTCTCCAGCCCAAATAGATTAATTTTTGAAGAAAGTAGTATTGTATCTTTATTGTTGATTCCAGTACATACAGACTCTACTGTGGCTTTTAGAAAACTCTGGAAAATGTCACCTCCTACTATCCTCCTTGGTCCTAATGAATGCTGTCTGCTCAGGTCTGGTCCCTCTCTCCCATGCCCTTATATCATGAACATAGCTTTTACAGCCTTCATCTTCCTCCCCAAATACCTTCTATTCCTCGCTGTTAAGCACAGGGCACATTCTACTGTTTGAACCTGGACTTCCTTTCGTACTTAAGTCAGTGACACAGAGCATTATTTCCATTTATTCCTTATTCCCGTTAAATATTCCAACTTTCTTCATGAATATTCAGTTTTCATAATAACTAAAATGGTAATTTTAAGTTACTTAAAAGATGTGTGCTTGTTTCTTTGAAGGTTTTGGGGACACGTGAGCTTGTATTTGCTTTGGCCTTAAATTCACAAAGATCCTCCTGCCTCTGCCTCCTCCTGCCCTGTGCCACCACTGCCCTACTGCCTGTTTCCCTTTTTTGAGACAAAATCTCTCTATGTGGCCCTGGATGTTGTGGAACTTGCTTTGTAGACCAGGCTGGCCTCAAACTCAGAGACCTGTCTGCCTCTGCTTTCCCAGGGCTAAGAGCAAAGGCGTGCCCCACCACACCTGGACCATTTTACTTAGTTTTTATTTTGGAACATGGTCTCACTATAAAACTCCGTGGTTTGCCGAGAGTGGTGGCGCACAACCTGTAATCCCCACACTAGGAAGCAAAGGCAGGTGATCTCTGTGAGTTCAAGGGCAGCCTGCTCTACAAAGCGAGGCCAGGACAGCCAAGGCTACACAGAGAAACCCTGTCTCGAAAAACAAAAACAAAACCTGTGGGCCACAAACTGGAGATCCTCTTGCCTGAGATTCCTGGGTGTTGGGATTGTACGTGTTTCTAACCGTACCCACATGGTCCCAAATAAACATTAATGGCAACCTCCTTTCTACGTAAGCCCAGTCCATTGCGCTGTGTTCTGACTTACATAACTGACTTAAACTGCTGGTTTTGCTTTACGTTTGTGTTTAATAAAGAAATACAAGTATGTTATTACAAGGAAGAGGCTAAAAGTTGACTAACATTAGAAAAGGAGTCTCCATTTTTCAGTTATTAGGGGATATCTTACTGACAATGAAATATGTGAAATTCAAAGGACAACAATTTTCTAACACATGATGATGTCAATGTTATTTATTATTTACCACTGGGAATCATTATTAATTATATATTCAATATGTAAGTACAAATTGCCTATTCCTAAATGTAATATTTTTATTACTACTTTGAAATGGGTGTAAAAAAATAAATATACAACAGAGTGTGGTGGCCCACGCCTTTAATCACAGCACTCAGGAGGCGAAGGCAGGTGGATTTCTATGAGTTCAAAGCCAGCCTGGTCTACAAAGTGAATCCAGGACAGCCAAGTATACACAGAGAAACCCTGTCTCAAAAACCAAACAACAAAAATAAATAAATAAATAAATACACTTGCTATCTCAAAATTAAGGTATTGACATCCAGCCCAATTCACATGAAATCACGCATCACAGCTTCTTTTCAGTGGCAATGGTTACTTATAGCAGGAGCGACCTCTGCCGTGAAGTCGAGGATACCATGAGTTCTTCAGTTTTGAAGGAAATAGTTCTCTCCATGGGAATTCTAGAATTGATGTCACTAGTGTTAAAACTTGAGGAGGAAGAACTTCATCAGTTTTACTTAGCTCAACCATCTTAACAGAGATAACCCTTGAGGTCTGCAGCCACTTCCCCACCTTCTTTCTTCTTTTTCTTTTTCTTCTTCTTCTTCTTCTTCTTCTTCTTCTTCTTCTTCTTCTTCTTCTTCTTCTTCTTGTTTTTCAAGATAGGGTTTCTCTGTGTATCCTTGGCTGTCCTAGACTTACTTTGTAGACCAGGCTGGCCTCGAACTCACAGTAGTCTGCCTTCCTCTGCCTCCCAAGTGCTGGGATTAAAGGCGTGCACCACCCAGCCCACTTCCCCATTTTACATGCTTATGGTCTGAGAGATAAACAGCTGCCCAAATACAAACGTGGCAACTCTTAAAACTGCACACACACCCCCACCCCTGGCTTAGCCAGGCGTGTTGAGTCTAGGACAGCCAAAGCTACACAGAGAAACCCTGTCTCAAAAAACAAAATCAAACATACACACAAAAACCTGCCCGTCTCCTCTACAAGCACCTGAAAAATCTGGCCAATCTTGGTGAAGGTACAATGTTTTAACTCTGACTACCAAATTGCTTTCTTCTTATTCTTCAAATGCCTTAGCTGTGCACTAACCCTCAAACTTAAGTATTAATTGTGTGCCCCTAAAAAAATGGAGAAAATTATTAATTACAAATTAATAATCTACTATATTTCTAATTTTACTTATGTTTAGAAATAGGAAACTGAATTGAACAGTATCTTTTATGTTAAGCTTGGTTTTTCTTTTTTTAATATCTTTATAAGTTTAAAGATTTAAGTCCTATCCATTCTATTTATTATACTTATATGTTTAAAACCCACATTCGTAAATACTTGCAAACACAGGAATATCATGTTCCTATGCAATGGCTACTTTGATTTTTTTAACAGACATGAAAAATGTCTCACTATTCTAATAAATTTGTAACAACATACCAAATACAAAAATCTGCTTGATTTGTTGCTGTTATTAAAAACAATGTTAAATAAACATATGCTGTAATTTGATGCTGCTTAGCTGAAAACAAACAAAAATGTGAAATAAAAACCATATTCTTTAAATAATTTGTGCTGGGTTTCACTTAATGATTTCAAAATATCCTATATCATTCTACTAAAAAAAATCTGAAGAGGGAGGGGAGATGGCTCAGTCAACATAGTGCTTACTGCAGAAGCTTGAGGACCTGAGTTCAAGTCTCAGTGCCCACATGAGCCATCAGGCACGGTGAGACCCATCTGTAATCACAGTACCAGAGGGGTGGAAAGGAGGGATCTCTGGGGTTTTCTGAAAAGATAGCCTAGACCAGTCTGTGAAACCCAGGTTCTGGTAAGAGACTCTGCCAAAAAATCAAAGTAGACAACCCCCAGGGAACTGGCCTCTAGTATCTACACAAATACACACATTTTCAGGTACACATGTACATGTGCTCCTGTACACACACACACACATCAAAATGGCTCAGCAGGTAAAGTTTATGATGCCTGAGGGTGCAAGCCTGATGACCTCTCATCTCTGAGTTCAGAGTTTCATCTCTAAACCCATGAAAACATAAAAAAAGAAAACAAACTCTACAAAGCTGCCCTCTGATCTCCACACATGTCCTGCGATACATGTAAACCCCACTCCTCCTCCCCTTTCGCATACCCACATGAAGACATCATATATGCCTACGCACACAGTAAAAATTACTATATAAAATTGAAAAGCTTTGGAGCCAGGTGTGGTGGCACACGCCTTTAATCCCAGCACTCGGGAGGCAGAGGCAGGTGGATCATTGTGAGTTCGAGGCCAGCCTGGTCTACAAAGTGAGTCCAGGATGGCCAAGGCTACACAGACAAACCCTGCCTCGAAAAAACCAAAAAGAAAAAAGAAAAAGAAAAGCTTTGAAAATTAACATAGAAACCTACAGATAAAAAAACCCAATGCACAGCTAATATATGTTTTAAGCATCTGATATTTTCCATCGTATCTGTAGTGATCCAGGTGTAAGGGAATCTTCCTTAATTACCTGGAAAACCTACAATCACTTTACCACTCCCTGGTTCTTCATCTTACCTCAACAAAATTAAAGACCTGGAATTTGAATTTTGAAATCTCAATTCAGGACAAGCACAATCAGTTTTCCAAAACAACAACAAAATATACATCAGTAAAAGTGGGTTTTGAAGTAATTACTAGATAATGTTCAAGCTGAGATAGGATGTGTTCTGAGGGCCACCCTTTCAAAAGCATTTTTGCCTGTAATGTATATTAAACAAACAAGCAAACAAACCAAAAAAACCTTTTGACATCCTTTCCCCAAAATAAACCTTGATTTAAAAAAAAAAAAAAAAAAAAAGGCAGGGAGATGCTGGAGAGATGGCACTGGTGCTCTTCCAAAGGTCCTGAGTTCAATTCCCAGGAACCACATAGTGGCTCACAACCATCTATAATGTGATCTGGTGCCCTTCTGTGGTGTGCAGACACACATGAGGCATTATGCTGTATAAATAATAAATCTTTTTTTAAAAGAGGGAAGAATATTGGCATTTGTGTGTGTGTACGTGTGTGTTCTATTATCCTTCAAGTATGTTTTCACACACATCCCACAAAGAAGAAATGTTTTCATTAGTTCTTGAGAGAACTACATGTTCTGGAGGAAGAAAATTGGATCAGACGTTTGCACCTATTCCCAAATATTAATGAACAAGTGATTGAACTTTCTGGAGGAAAATTTCACAGGTGTTTGGTTGGTTGGTTCTCTCTCTCTCTCTCTCTCTCTCTCTCTCTCTCTCTCTCTCTCTCTCTCTCTCTCGCCCCCCTCCTCCTCCTCTTCACTCTAGCATTCCACTGTAATGCACAGCTGTGCTGTTGAGAGGGACTCATTGGCAATTTCAGTCACCTCACTGCCACCATGTTAAGTTGAATCAGGAACAGGAAGCTGATGGACAGGTCATGAAGGTGTGCTGCTGCACATTGGCTTGCTCCCCCCATGGCTTACTAAGCCTGCTTTCTTATAAAAACCTAGGACCAGTGGAGGCCTCACACACAATGAACTGGGCACTCACTCCCTCACTAAGAAAATGTCCTACAGGCTTGTCTTTAGCCAGATCTTATGGAGGCATTTTTCTTAACTGAGGTTCCCTCCTCCCAGATGACTTTACATCACATTAAGATGATAGAAAACTCTTCAGCACAGTTGTCAAAGTGAAACTTTTCCAGTGAAACCCACTCCCAAGAAAGCTGTCATCTCTTTTTATTCAGGCACGGGATGGATATTTCTTGTGCTTTTCCAACTATTTGGGGAAAGAAAAAGATAAAGTACTTCTCACCAGCAAACCAAGAAATGGTATTTGGATGAAGTTTTCCTTTAAAAAAAAAAAGCCCTGCCCCCTAGATGTATTGCAGGTGTGGCTGCTGTGTCACATGTGCATCAGCAGGTGGCAGAGAGGAGATAGGCTATGTCTATGCTCAGTGTCCTGACCTATGGAATTTCTGAATGACTAGAAGCCTAACATTCCCTGAAAAAAGGGGAGCCTGAGATGACCACCAGTCAGTCTGGTGCTACGCAGGCCCTGGGAGCAAGCCTAAGACTAGAAGAACCCTGCCTGAGACTGAGGGCCCTGAAGCAGGAATAAGCCCAAGACAAACACCTCTCACATGTGGCCACCAGGGAGGGCCAGACAAGGAGGCAGCCTGAGACAACCACCAGGCAGGCGCAGCACAGGCCTGGGAGGAAGTAGATGGACTATGTCCGAGATAGCCCCTGCCTGGTGCCATAAGGCTCAAAGGAAGCATGGCGCTCCTGAGACCCACTCCTGGTCCTGGGTGCCACTCAGAGGAGCAAGTAAGTGGTAGAGAAATGGAAGAGAAAGAAAAATGGAAGGATGGATAATAGGCACAATGAAAAGAGGCAGAGCTGGAGACTTGAGGATAGTGAGGAACAGCCTGATGTGAGAGTAGCCAGTGATGTCACCTGGGACCATCGTGGGGTCCTGGTCTGTGCTGCTGGGGTGGGGTGGGGTGGGGTGAGGTCGGGTGGGGGTGCATGTCTCGGTCTGTGGCCCTGGAGCAGCAGGGGTCTACTACTACCAAAGGCCAGGTGAGTGTCCCTGGTCTGGATTGCTGCCAGGGGACATGCTGATGTCAGCAGAACTGGCCCCACTCTTCTCCTGGGCATCCTGGGAGAGCTGACCTTGGCCTTCGTCTGCTGTAGCACTTGGGAGAATACTGCAGCTTGCCTGGGCAGCACAGGAGAGCTGGCTCTGGTAGCTAGCTGGACGTTGCTGATGAGCTGTCCCAAGGGCGTGGGAGTGGGAAAGCTGGTAGGCTGACCAGCTCAGATACCTCTTAGGCCCAGATCCAAGGCTCTGAATTGTCCCACCCCAACATCTACCTCACTGATAAGCGATGAAACAGAAGAATTGGAAGGAAAAGTAGTCAGAATGCATTGCATCCATATATGAAACTGTGTAGTATCTAGAAATGAAATTAATAAAAAAGAAATGATAACTGTCTTAACATGAATGAATGCTAAAATATTGTCACTCTCAAATGTTCATGTTTTATGTAATTTAAATGAAATTTCTATAAAGAAAAACATCTGTACAGAGAGAAAGTGTAAGGTAAGAGAGCATAAGTGGAAATAGCTAACAGTCAGTGGGTTCTTTTGGAAATTAGCAGAAAAAAAAATCTAAGGTTGCACAAATGTGAATATTCTAAAATCATTAACTTCTTATGTTTTTATGAAGGGATAAAGATTATCATATTGCCTCCAAGTGTGGTGAGACATGCCTTAATCCTAGCCCTCAGAACCTAAGACAGGAAAGTGACAAGGTCAAAGCAAATCTGAGCTGATACCAGCACTCAAGAAGACAGAGGGAGGCAGGGTGTTCGAGGCCAGCCTGGTCTACAAAGCCAGTCCAGGGCAGCCAAGGCTACACAGAGAAACCCCTGTCTTGGAAAAAAACAAACCAACAAAAAAATTAGCCAGAGCTGCACGGCCAGAACCTGTCTCTGAAGACCAAAACCAAAGAAACAAAGGCAACCATCCTGCTCTTTTTCAGGGGTAGTTTCATTTTAGATAATTATGTCTCTCTAGTTATATTTGTGGAGAAGAAAGTAACCATGGCAAACGCGGCTATTGTTTAAATCATCGCTATTTAGGGATGAGAACAGAGGTAGGAATGTGGAAAGGTGAGCAATTGTTTTCCTCGGGGGAGAATATAATTCTGAGTGTTGAGCTAATGTGACAGTCCATGAGGAGAACCAGATTGCCTCATAGTCAAAGGCAGCAAGTTCTGTTTGTCTAGAAGAAAGCTATAGAAGTGTCAGGGAATAAGAGCTACAAAAATAGCCGGGCGTGGTGGCGCACGCCTTTAATCCCAGCACTCGGGAGGCAGAGGCAGGCGGATCGCTGTGAGTTCGAGGCCAGCCTGGTCTACAAAGCGAGTCCAGGACAGCCAAGGCCACACAGAGAAACCCTGTCTCAAAAACTAAAAAAAAGACAAAAAAACAAAAAAACAAAAAACAAAACAAAACAAAAAAAGAGCTACAAGAATAAATTTAGCTACTTTATTTTCCCTGGAGTCTCACACTTATTTTTATCTATAACAAAAAGTAGCCACACTACAAAGAAAAAGAAAAATCTTTCTTGTGTTAAGCAAATCTTTCTTGTTGATTTCAGATAATGCAAACATTAATACTTAGAGGTTTAAGCTTTAAGTGGGGGAATTGAGCTGCCATTTGCCGCCCTCTACAGATGAATCTAAAACTCGCAATGAGATTCAGGGGGGAAAAAATGTCATGTGTGAAGACATGCATTGAATAACAGTAAGGAACTGGTCTAAGTAAGCTATAGACAATTTCATCACTCAGCTATCAGAGGGCACCTACACACACCTCAGTGGTATATCCTACTACACAGAGAGACTGTGGTACAACCTACTGCTTTTACACTACAAAATATGCACAGTGTGAGAGCTAGAGGCAGCTGCAACACATGATAAGCTCACTTTTAAACACTCCCAAACATAGAAAATGAAGAAAAAGAATATAGGCCATTCACTCAGGGATAAGAATGTGTCAACTCCATTGTAAATCTATGAAGGCGCCTTTGAACGTGTGGCCCATTGCTGACTGGAGCCTCACGGTGTGGCATGTGACAATGTTACAATGCAGATGTGTGCTTGTAAACTTGAAACAGAAATATAGTATGAAACTGCAAAGAATTTTCTATTGCCGCTGCGTTAATGTCATGTGACTCAAACATACTGTGTGTTTGATGATTAAGAAATGGAGACTTCTCCCCTTTTAGTAGTTGAGGAATGAAAGGAAATTTATACTGCAATTGAGATAGAAGTTAAGCATTGACCTCGTTTTAATTTTTTTTTTTTTAATTTTAATTTATGTGCGTTGGTGTGAGGGTGTCAGATCTTGGAGTTACAGACAGTTGTAAGCTGCCATGTGGTTGCTGGGAATTGAACCCTGGTCCTTTGGAAGAGCAGGCAGGACTCTTAACCACTGAGCCATCTTTCCAGCCCCAGTTCTCATTTTTAAATAACAATTTAATGCACTATAAGATCTAGTTCCCCCTTCATTACAATTTCACTCTATCATCTTTAGCTGATTATCTTTCAGTTAAGGTAATTTCCCCCAGAATAAATGCAAACATTGACTTTTCTTTTCCTTTTTTTTTTTTTTTTTTTCCTTTTGTTTTGTTTACGACAAAGTTTCTCTGTGAGGCTCTGGCTGTCCTGGACTTCCTTTGTAGACCAGGCTGGCCTCAAACTCACAGAGATACGCCTGGTTCTGCCTCCCAAATTCTGCAATTAGATGTGCACACCAGCCCGATAAACATTGATTTTTCAAGTTAAAAAAAAAATCCATGATGCAAGAATGACACAGTAGAAATGTAAGGGAACATTTTTCTGATTCAAATTCTCCAACAGCTGAGAAATCAAGGTTGTGTTGAGGACAGATAATGGAAAACTTCAGAAGGATTGCTGGCCATGAAAATGGAGTTAGTGAGCATCTTTCTTTCTGAGACCCTGAGCATCCAAAAATCTTGTACTAGACAGAATTTTCTATTTAGGAAAAACGTGCAAGCTGAACTATAGCTGAGTACTGTGTTGAAAGCAGATAGTGCTGATGCAGCTCCAGTGAGTATTCCTGTCTACAACATCAGGAAAGGATACAGTGATCAGAACAGGACCACAGCTGAGAGAGGTCAAAGGGCATGTACACCAGCTGCCCTGGAAGAGCCATTTGAGATACAAGCGAAAGTCACTACATTGGATCACATCCTGGTCGCAAATACATCTTGATACTGATGTCAGGATGAAAAGAGAATCCCTTGGCACCATGTGAAATGAACCACCTGTCAAAGCTTACACCATACAGAGGCAGTTCAAATAATAAAAATGAGCCTTTTCCCAGATCTAGAATGGAAACGTCTTGAGGGGGTGGGCGGGGAGTAGATCTTCGATTTGTGAATTTAAAGAATCTTTGAAGAACAAGGATTATCTGCAAAAATAAAAAAATAAAATAAAAATAAAAATAAGCTTTATGCCTTCAAACAGAAACAAAGATTTCACCTAGACACAAGAGAAAGTGTGTTACATTTTCCACAGTAGCACCAGTGGCTAGGGGGCAAAAAAGAAATAAAGGGAAAAAAAAAAAAAAAAACAGTGAAAAATTCAGAAGTTTCTGGAGACGCCCTGCCATAGCTAGATGCTATCATCTACCCACCTCCTCACAGAGCTTCCTCCCTGCTCCTTCTGAGTGTTGTAATGTCTCAGCTCCTCTGTAATTCCCAGCGCTGCTCTTTGTTTAGATGGTTTCCCCACTATAAACTAGCACCAGGATATCAGTATTGTGTTGACTTTGGTTCTCACTGGTCCAGCACTGTAGCAGTCTGTGACTTCTGGTGGCTGAGCTACCCAGGCTCAGTAACATAAAACAAAACGAATGTGAGACAGCTAATTAAGACACTTTGAAGACACTCAAATGAGAGACCAGTGTCTTAAAAGGAATGCAAACCTGAAGCCAGGTAGTATTGTCAACTGTTCTTTACCGTGACAGGACTCCAGCTGATTTTAAGGAGTACTTGCTATGTGGTGCCTACTAAGACCCAAATGAAATTCCAAATTATCATTTGTCAACACAAATCTCTTTTCAGTGGGTCTTGCCCTGTTTGGTGTTGTAAACATTTTCATATATCCTTTTCCCTTTTGAACAGTGTTGTGATTCTCAATCATTCTGACTTAACATCACTAGGAAGAATAGAAAAGCCAAACAGAAAGACAGCAGGAAAATCAGAGACGCATTGAGTAAATGCAGAAGAAGAGAGAGGAAGAAGTGGAGAAGGGAGGGAGGGGGAGAAGGGAGAAAAGGAGGGAGAACACAGAAAGAAGTATTAAAGCATTACTTAGAGTAACGCTTTTATATTTCAAGCAAACACTGTTATTTGCTGCCCCTTACTGGTAAAACAATAAAACTGCTAAATCACATACTCATTTTAATGGAAATAAATCATTAACCACTATGAGATAAAAGGTCGTCTCAAGTAACCGAAGGCCATCTAAGAAGAGTCACTCGGGGAAGGCCCTGACCTATTAGCCCCTGACCAGATAACCATAATGAATGTTTACTTTAGAAAAGCCCTGAAAGGCAAGTCCCATATAAGGCTCCTGGCCTCTTTTGCTCAAAAACCTAGAAGTTAATATTGGCAGTAAATGTTGTCAATTACATTTCTTGACACAACAACCTCGCTTTACTCATCTTTGAGCAACTGTCTGCCAGATACTGTCATCTGAGTTCTCGTTGCTTGGCTGCCAGTCACTCAGTCAAATATAAAACGGTGATCCATGCTGAGCAGAAGCTAGCTCAGTTGCAGGTAGAACAGGAGGACGGGTGATTTTCTAACCTATATATTATTAAGCGAAGGCGCTTCATACTCGCTTTTCATGGCGCAGAGCATCAGAAAGGAACAGAAGTGGCAAGGAAAAAATGCCTCAACAGGTGTGGGAGAGTAACCTCACTGGAGGGTTCCCAGGCTCCTGAGGTTGATTTGGGTGTGAATGGATAAGACTGGCCTCGGTTATGAGTCGGGAATTCTGGCTATCAAGTACTGGACCTCTTCCTGCCTTCCAGTTTAACTACAGGAAGGTATGAATTTGGTAATGAAATGGCCACAGCTTTACCCAGAAAGGGACACAGACCAGTGCATAAACAGCACCGTGGATGGACTCCATAAAATGTGTGGGTCAATGAAAAAGGCAGATCCTAGGGTTCTCTTAGGTAGTATACATAAAGGGCCTGATTCTTTAAAGCAGAAGCACGACAGAGAAGAAAACAATGGTGAAAATCTAGAAAACATGACAAGATTGAAATGGAAATGAGCTATGAAAAAAAAAGCCGGGCGTGGTGGTGCACGCCTTTAATCCCAGCACTTGGGAGGCAGAGGCAGGCAGATCGCTGTGAGTTTGAGGCCAGCCTGGTCTACAAAGTGAGTCCAGAACAGTCAAGGCTACACAGAGAAACCCTGTCTCAAAAAACCAAAAAAAAAAAAAAAGAAAAGAAAAAGAAAAAGAAAAAACTAGGAAGAGCAGAGAGTACGTAAGACAAAGAATGAAGGAAAGTGTGTGTGTGTGTGTGTGTGTGTGTGTGTGTGTGTGTGTGTGAAAATTTAAGAAATGAGAACTTTGACCAGCAACAAGATGCTTTGAAGCTTTGTGTTGGCTCCCCGAAGTGCAACATTTAAAAGAACAAGAAAATAGGGGCTCTCTGTCTGTCTGTCTCTCTCCATCACCACTCCCTTTTCTCTTACACACACACACACACACACACACACACACACACACACACTACAACCAGCAGGATCAGAAAGGGTGGCTCTGGGAAGGGAGTTGCAGTCCAACAACTCCATTCAGATACATTTCAAATCCCCCGGTTTTAGCATCGTACAGCATCCATTGCTGTCCGAGAGCCTAGAGGGGCTCCTATCTTTCCTGGTGTTTAACAATAAGTGATAGAAAATATACTGCCTCATTTTTTTTTGTCTCCAGTTTCATCAACTACATCCCACTGAAAATAGAAAAGGTCATCAGTGACTTCCTAACTGAAGCATGCTATAAACTTAATTATTTGAGGCCTTATGTTGCTACCTTATTTCCACTGAGACTTTTTTTCAAAGCCCCATCATAAGAACAACCTGTTCTGACCATAGTAACTGAAATATTCACTGCCACACTGCTATGTTTCCTAGCATTATCCCTTTGGGGTTTCTATTATGGATAAATTCAAATACTTGAGTCTGCAGTGCTCCACCCACACTCACACAATCCCAGAAATAGTGTAGTCCCCATGAGCCATACTACAAACCCAGTAACACAATAAACACCTAGAGTTGTAGAAACAGGGCTTTCATTTCAACAACAGGGACTACCCAACACTCTCCAAAGTGTTGAGCTGCCATGAAATCCTCTGAAAGCTTAAATTTAAGAGCATAAAGACCAAACTCTTTTTGGAGCAACATAAAACTCAGAACAAAGCTCAGAAAATGTTGATAGGACCGTAGATGTATCCAACACCCAGCACAGTAAAATGCACCGACACAAATGATCGGCCTGTAAAGAAGCAGAAAGTGTGGCCCGATATGAAACTTCAAAGAACAAACAAGTTAGAATTAATAAGCAAGGTCACTTTTTAAAATGTAACTGCGTACCATGCATTCAAAACCATCCGTAGGAACATGAAGAATACTTGAAAGAACTACACTGAGATTTTAGAGATTAAAACTAGTGTGTGAGAGCCAGGCGGTGGTGGCGCACGCCTTTAATCCCAGCACTCGGAAGGCAGAGGCAGGCTGATTGCTGTGAGTTCGAGGCCAGCCTGGTCTACATAGTGAGTCCAGGGCAGCCAAGGCTACATGGTAAAACCCTGTCTCAAAGAAACAAAACAAAACAACAACAACAAAAACTAGCGTGTGAAATGAGCATACTGAGTAAACTTGCTGATAGAATCATTCATATTCTGAACAAGAAATTAGAAGACTGTTAAAAATATGCACATAAGCCGGGCGTGGTGGCGCACGCCTTTAATCCCAGCACTCGGGAGACAGAGGCAGGCGGATCGCTGTGAGTTCGAGGCCAGCCTGGTCTACAAAGTGAGTCCAGGATGGCCAAGGCTACACAGAGAGACCCTGTCTCGAAAAAAAAAAAAAATGCACATAGAGAAGATTGGAATTTTTTTAGATGTATGTGTAATAGCAGTGGTGGTGGTATTAGTGTGTGTGTGTGTGTGTGTATATATACACACACACACACAATATATATATATATATATATATATATATATATATATATATATATATATAAAATAGCATAGCGTAACAGAGCATAGCATGGCATAGTATAGTATAGCATAGCAGTATATTACAGAGGGCAGAAGAGGGCAGCAAACCTCCTAAAGCCTAGAGGCAGTGTGAGCTACCAGACATGGGTGCAGTGAGTGCTCATAACCACTGGGCCACCTCTCTAACCCCAGAATACTTTAAAAATGTAAATTATTGCTGAGGGAACACAGGTTAATCTGTACATACTTTTAAGTCACGGAAGGAAGAAGAGGAGGGGAGAAAAATTGTTTAAAGAAATATTGCTGAGTTTGTCTTCCAGACTGGATACAGACTATAAAGCCCCAAATCTAGGAAGCTCAACAAACTCAAACACAAGAAACAGAATAAAAACTACACCAAGGCACATCATAATCAAAGTGCCCCTGGCCAGGACAGTCTTAAATGAGCAGACAAAAAAGACATAATAATAGCTGCATATGGCGACACATGCCTGTGACAAGTTGAATGCCAGCTTGGTATGCGGAAAACTTCAGGCCAACCCAGGCTACACAGGCAGACTTGTCCTCAAATAAATATATAAATGTATTTATAGAGGTAAAAATAAAAAAATCTTATAATGATAGAAACAAGAGAAGCTAGAGGACAAAAGAGCAACGATTTTAAATCTTTGAAGGAACATAATTAATTATATGCTAAATAAAATTATTATTAAAATAAGGATAAAGACATGTTTAGGGCTGGAGAGATTGCTCAGAGGTTAAGAGCACTGGTTTCTTGTCCTGAGTTCAATTCCCAGCAACCACATGCTGGCTCACAACCATTTATAATGAGACATGGTGCCCTCTTCTGGCATGCAGGCAGAACACTGTATACATAATAAATAAATAAATAAATCTTTTTTAAAAATAATAAAGACATGTTCCAACATACAAAAAGCTAAAAGATGTCAATATGCTCACACTGTCAGAGTTATTAAAGGAAATCTTTCAGTTAGAACAGAAAAATGGCAATAAGCTCTGCACCAAGACCTAAAGAGCCCTAGAAATAACAAGTATGCTACAGAATATATGTTTTCCTGTCATTGAAAGCGTTTAAGATTTAACATAAATGGTTTTAAACAACAACAATCACAGCGTAGTGTGAGGTTGGTAACATACAACTCTGAGGGTTTATGCTGTACTTGAAATAGCATGTCATTTAAAGGCAGGCATGACAATGTAAAAGTTCATAGTGTAAGCCTTGAAACAACCACTAAAATGAAAAACAGACATGGAAAGAGTAGGGATAGATAAAAGAAAATCACATAAACCCTCAGCCAAATGGAAGAAAAAAAAAATAAGGAAAACAAAACAAATAAAAAAAAATACAATGGTCAAATAGAAATTAATATTAATAAGATGATATTTGAGTCGGACAACGGTGGCGAACGCTTTCAATGCCAGCACTTGGGAGATAGAGGCAGGTGGATCTCTGTGAGTTCGAGGCCAGCCTAATCTACAGAATGAGTTCAGGAAAGCTGTTAGAGCTGTTTCAGGGGGGAAAAAAAAAAGACATTTGAGCAGAATAGTATCCGTGTGTGTGTGTGTGTGTGTGTGTGTGTGTGTGTGTGTGTGTGTTGCTTAGCCCTGTTTTGTTTTTTGTTTTTTTTTTGTTTTTTTTGTTTTGTTTTGTTTTGTTTGGTTTTTCGAGACAGAGTCTCTCTGTGTACCCTTGGCCATCCTGGACTCACTTTGTAGACCAGGCTGGCCTCGAACTCACAGATATCCACCTGCCTCTGCCTCCCGAGTGCTGGGATTAAAGGCGTGCGCCATCACGCCCGGCCTCTTAGCCCTGTTAATAAACATATTCAATCTAAACTTTTCAAGTAATCTAAGCAAAAAAAAATTTTCAGGTTGGATTAAAAATTCAAGTTCCATCAGGTGGTGGTGGTGACACATGCCTTTAATCCCAGTACTCAGAAGTGACAGGGGGATCTCTGAGTTCAAGGCCAGCCTTGTCTACAGAGTGAATTCCAGAGCAGCTGGGACACACAAGTTGTTTCCAGTTGGTGTCACTGTTTTGAAAGTTTGTGGAGCCTTTGGGAAGTGGAGTCTTGCTGAAGGAAGCGAGTCCCTGAGAACAGGACTTGAGGGTTGAGAACCTGACCCCAGTGTCTGCCCATCCTCTGCTTAAAAATTCAGCGTGACCAGCCACCTATTATTCCCACCCCTGTTGCCAGGAGTTCCCAGCCACAGTGGGTCGTGCCCTCAGACTGTACCAGAGTCCGTCTTTCCCCCTTCAAGTTGCCTCTCGTCAGACAATTGTTCACAGCAACTAGGGAGATAACTAATACAGAGGACTATCTTGTTATCCCTCATCACCAGAAGTGGAGATAGATAGTTGCTCTAACATCTCAATTAGGCTTCCAAGCAAAAGGATCTACAACAAAGAATGCTCTTTCACAATGGTCCTTTTATCAAGGTTAGTAAACGTATCTTTCTCTATGTGATTATTTATCCAGTGGCAAAGCTTTCAAATATATGAGGCAAAGTTCATAGAACTACCAGAAGATTACTAACCACATCCACAGATGTCAGGGCCATTGCTAATGCTGCTCTAGAAGTCACTGATGAACAGGTGGATGGAAACATTGGTGAAGAATTAGAGCAGGGACGAGCCAGCTACAGGCAGAAAGCGGAATCTATCCCTCTCCAGTTCCCACCTGTCTTTGTAAATATTTTATTGAAGCAGAGAGAGGCGGGCCCGCTTAGGTAACGTGAAAGCATTCACACTTTTACGCTGCCATGGAAGAGTTCAGGAGGAAACCTGCAGTGCAATGAACCAGCTTTTGCTGAATAAAGACAAGAACAAACATCACTAAAACAACTTAACAGGAAATTTAAGGAAAAAAAAATTCTATAAATGTTTCTGCCTTGAGAGTAGTGTAATTATGACAGAGACACTGGGGCCCAGGATGTATGCCATTTTTCTGTTTCAAGTTCACTGACACATGATACAGGTCAGAAGAGCATGACCAGTTTGAGGTGCAGATACAGAAGTTTCCCTTCAACACCAGCATAACTCACAGCTCTGCTAAGCACACCTGGAAAACTTAGCCATATTCTGAACAGTAAAGGACTCTCATTTGATTCAGAAGCACTCATATTTATACTCAGTGAGTTCCCTGATCACAGTGAAATAAAAAGTCCAGGTCAAAAACTATTTTAAAGATCCCCAAGCATTTAGAAACTAATTGGTGGGCTTCTAAATAATTTATGAGTCAAAGAAACCCAAATAAAAGCAACAATTATTTTGTACTGAATGTGTATCTCATTTCCTTAAAAATAGGTTATTCCAGGTATGTCAAGTTTATTTAACATTCAAATGTCAAGCAGTTACTATATTGATAAACTAAAGAAAAAAGCTGTTAAAAAAAAAAAGAAAAAGAAAAGAAAAAAGAGCCGGGCGTGGTGGCGCACGCCTTTAATCCCAGCACTCGGGAGGCAGAGGTAGGTGGATCTCTGTGAGTTCGAAGCCAGCCTGGTCTACAAAGTGAGTCCAGGATGGCCAAGGCTACACAGAGAAACCCTGTCTCGAAAAACCAAAAATAAAGAAAGAAAGAAAGAAAGAAAGAAAGAAAGAAAAGAAAAAGAAAAGAAAAAAGCTGTATTGCCTCAATAGAGGTGGAATAACTATTTAACAAAATCCAACAGCACTCTCAATTCAAAACAAAAAGTTTTAGTCAAATGGAGATGGGACATCTTCAGCTAACAATAAAGATTTATGAAAAACCTCCAGTTGGCAAGACTCTTAAAGGTTATTTATCAAATGCCAACTATCTAGGATCCAAAAATAAAATAATACCAAAGATATAGAATCAGAACTTCTTTTGACCACTGTATTAAAAGTTCCAGCCAATATAAAATATTAAGAAAAGATTTTTTTTTTTAAGGAGCATGGAGGGCCAGGAGTGGTGGCACACACCTTTAATCCCAGCACTTGGGAGGCAGAGGCAGGCGATTCTCTGTGAGTTCAAGGCCAGCCTGGTCTACAAAGGAAGCCTGGACAGTCAGGGCTTGTTACACAGAGAAACTCTGTCTCAAAAAGACAAAAGAGAAAGAAAGAAAAGAAGAAGGAATGAAAGAAAGATGGTTTGAACACAAAATACAATTTTTTCTTCATTTTTTTTGTTTTGTTTTGTTGGTTTTTTATTTCCTGGTTTTTTGAAACAGAGTTTCTCTGTGTAGCCTTGGCTGTCCTGGAGTTGCTTTGTAGACCAGGCTGGCCTTGAACTCACAGCAATCCTCCTGCCTCTGTCTCCTGCGTGCTGGGATTAAAGGCGCACGCCACCACACTCAGCTCAATTTTCTTAATTAGACATTGATCAAAATCTAGATAGTAATCCTCCAAACCTATAGGACACAAGGATAAAACAAATATATCAATCTCCTATGTTTATATAATCATGGACTTTCAAACTGCTGGTAAAAAATTGGGTGTGGTGGCACACGCCTTTAATCCCATCACTAGGGAGGCAGAGACAGGTAGATCTCTGTGAGTTTGAGACCAGCCTGGTCTACAAAGGGAGTCCAGGACAGCCACGAATACACAGAGAAACCCTGTCTCAAAAATGAGAAACTGCCGGTAAAAGACAAAATGAAGTTTTCATTCCCTGTCTGCAACTGTAGATGTACAACTCCCATATGGAGAACAGGTTGTCCTCTGCACAGACAAGAGGTCAACAGTCCCATTGCTGTTATGACAATGGCTCCCAGTGAAGAGCCCTTTGTAATGAGACTCCGTTTTGTCATTAGGCACCTCTTGAGCCTGTCCCTAAATTCACCTCTATTGCTGGGAAAAACACAAACTTTTCCAGGAAAAAAAAAAAAAAAAAAAACCACCCTAGGCCTGAGCCAATCAGGGGACAGCAGGAAAGTACCTAATGTCCTCAGATGTTGTAGATAGATCGCTTAAGAATTTTGGGGTAGGCTCAACCAATCCCCTAGCTCCAATTCAACCTTACTTAATGTCAACCAGTCCTATAACTGCCAAACTGGAAACTCTTATTCCTTTCTGTAAGGACAATACAAACCCTATTTAACGACAGCTCAGTGAGGCGGTTCAGGGCTCTTGCTACTTACTCATCTAACGCATCGGTGGCCCTCAAGCTCAAGTTTGAATAAAGGCTCCTTGCTTTTGCATACAGCTTTTGACTCCTAGTGGTCTTTGGGGATCTAGCAATCTGGGCATAACACGACTGTGGTGGAGTTCTCCTAAAGTGTTATTCTTAATTATGATAAAAAAAAAAAAAAAAAAAACATTCAAACACAGAAGAGCCCCTTCCCTACTCCTTTTCCTTCATTTCCTATCATCCCCAAAGCTTAAGATCTTCTCCTCTCTTCTCTGCTCTCCTCTCCTCTCCTCCCCTCCCCTCCTCTCCTCTCCTCCCCTCCCCTCCTCTCCTCTTCTCCTCTCCTCTCCTCCCCTCGCCTCCCCTCCTCTCCTCTCCTCCTCTCCCCTCCCCTCCTCTCCTCCTCTCCTCTCCTCTCCTCTCCTCTCCTCTCCTCTCCTCTTCTCTTCTCTGGTGTGTTCTTTCTCCATTTGGTTTCATCTAAATGCAGTCTGTCCTCCACACAACTATTGAAGTTACCTTTTAAACTTCAGTGTGAATCCAGTCCTTCTCTGGTTTATATTTTTTACTGGCTCCCATCACTGTGAGGCATCTTCACTGTTCAGCATGGTATAAAATGCTAGTCCCACCTTGCTCTTCAACTTCATTTCATATGGTGAAATTAATTCCTACACTTAATACTCCAGTCAATTACATTTTCAGAATCCCTGTTCAGTTTTGGGGGTTGTCTTGCACTCAGCTAAATTGATACTGCTAGGCTCTGATCGCCAGAGTCTATTCCTGGAAGCCCGATTGAGAGCCAGAATCCAGAGTCGATGCAAAAGCAAAGGAATTTTATTGAGCCAACGCGCCAGGGTCTACCAAGATACGAGGACATGGAAGACGCTGTTCTGTAAATGGGAGGGTTTAAATACCCTTTACACATTCTCCCATGCTACTCTCACCTAGAGTCCCAATAGGATGCCCTCCTCTCTGGCCCACTTTCCTGGTAAGTGAAGACTTTCATGGGACATGCCCCTTGGGCTAGTGTCCAGATATAAGTGAGTATATACCATTTGACTCTTTCTGCTTTTGGGTGAACTCACCCAGATGGATCTGGGCCCAGGGGTCCTGCTCAAACTATGGCACCAGCCAAGGACAATATGTGAAGTAAATTTCGAACCCCTACCCAGATCTAGCCAATAAACAGGACATTCTCCACAATTGAGTAGAGAATGGGGACTAACTTTCACACGAACTCTGGTGCCTCATATTTGGCCACATCCCCTGAATGGGGAGACCTGCTGGCACTCAGAGGAAGGACAGCAGGCTACCAAGAAGAGACTTGATATCCTATGAGCATATACAGGGCGAGGAGGTCCCCCTCAGTCACAGACATAGGGGAGGGGAATAGAGGGAAAGCGGGAGGGAGAGAAGAATGAGAGGATATAAGGCATGGGCTAACAATTAAGATGTAATCTGAATAAATTAATAAAATAAAAAAATAAGAAAAAAAATACCCTTTACAGAAGCAGAACTCAGAAACTGTGGTTAGGCTAACAATAGGTGACCTTTTAGGTGAATGGAGGTCTGAGGTAGTAAATTCCAAGTAGGGTGGGATGGGGCCAGTAAATTCCACTATACTTACTCTATAAACCTCTTTTGACTCCCTCTAAATGATGACCTTGCTTTCCTTCTAAAGCCTTTTTTCCCCTTCAACACAGCACCTTCTCATATAGCTCATTTTTTTTGCTTGTTTGTTAGGTTAGTTTTGTTTTTTGAGACAGAGTTTCCCTGTGTAGCTCTGGCTATCCTGGACTCACTTTGTAGACCAGGTTAACCTTGAACTCACATAGATCTGCCTGCCTCTGCGCCCCATCCACCCAGTGCTAGGATTACAAGTATGTGCCACCTCATCTCTAAACTTCCTTACTCCTTAATACTACACTGTATGTGTGTTGTTTAGTTTTTATCAATGTGACACAAATCAAACCACATAGGAAGAGGGAACCAACCTTCCATGGAGAACTACCTCCATCAGATGGGCCTTTGAGTATGTCTGGGGGAGGAGACCATCCTCTTGATTTCTAATTGATGTAGGAGGTCCCAGCCCACTGTGAGGGACAGTGGTAATGTCACAGGGAGCCTTGGGATATTTAAGAAATGTAGCCAAGCAAATTATGGGGAGCAAGCTGGGAAACAGCATTTCTCCGTGGTCTCTGCCCTTAGTTTCTGCCTCCAGGTTCCTCCCTTGGCTGCCCTCAACAAGTGACTTGGAAACACAAGCCAAACAAATGTTTCCCTCCCAGAGTTTCTTCTGGTGATGGTGCTTATCACAGCAATAGAAAATAAAGTAGTTCATTATGCCATTTTCCCCTCTATTTCTTTCTTTCTTCTTAGCTTGCAACCTACCATAGTTCTAAAACAAACATTGTAGGGAATAATTAGAAAACAATTCTGTTTTGTTAGAGTACTATACTGAAACAACAGTACAGACACTTCTTCCTGTTTTTTTTTTTTTAAGATGGAAGCCAGGCCGGGCGCATGCCTTTAATCCCAACACTCAGGAGACAGAGGCAGGAGGATCACTGTGAGTTCGAGGCCAGCCTGGTCTACAAAGTGAGTCTAAGCCAGCCAAGGCTACATAGAGAAACTCTGAAACCCTGTCTCAAAAATCTAAAAAGAAAAGAAAAGAAAAGAAAAAAAAACAAAAAGAAAAGAAAAAAATGGAGGCCAGGTATGGTGGCACACGCCTTTATTCCCAGCACTTGGGAAGCAGAAGCAGGACGATCACTGTGAGTTCCAGGCCAGCCTGGTCTACAAAGCCAGTCCAGGACAGCCAAAGCTACACAGAAAAACTTTGTCTCAAAAAAAAAAAAAACAAAACAAAAATTAAAAAAAAAAAACCACAAGCTGGGTGTGGTGGTGCAAGCCTTTAATCCCAGCACTTGGAGGCAGAGGCCAGCCTGGTCTATAAAGTGAGTCCAGGACAGCAAAGGCTACACAGAGAAACCCTGTATCATAAAAACAAAAACAAAATACCAAAAACCAAACAAAAATAACAACAAGAAAAGGAGTATGCCCCATTAGTCCTTTAATACCTCCACTCAATACCACAATGAATCTGAAAAGGATTTAGGTAGGCCCGAAGAGAAGGTTCAGAGGTTAAGAGCACTCAATTCTCTTGCAGAGGACATGGCTGCAGTTCCTAGGATCCACATCATAACTAACAACAGTCTGTAATTTCAGTTCTCAGGGGATCTAATGCCCTCTTCTGGCCAATATAGGCACCAGGAATGCACATCAGGCACACATATATATGCAGGCAAACACTCATCTCAAAAACAAAACAAAACAAAACAAAAACAAAAACAAACAAACAAACAAAAAAAAACTCTCTTGAGAAGCAGAGGCAGGAGGATCACTGTGAGTTCGAGGCCAGCCTGGTCTACAATGAGAGTCCAGGACAGTCAAGGCTACACAGAGAAACCCTGTCTTGAAAAAAAAAAAAAATCTTATAAAAAAAAAGCCGTGAGTTCGTGTTTCAACATACTTGCTACCACCCTTCCCAAACTACTCCTAGAACACTGATATAATTTTGGTATTTTTCCCTTTGGGGGAGGGGTGAGCAAGGCACTGATCAGGCTGTCCTTGAACCCACAGAGACCTCCCTGCCTCTTCCTCTATACCACCTGGTTTAAAGGCGAGAGAGGGAGAGAGAGAGAGAGAGAGAGAGAGAGAGGGAGAAAGGGAGAGAAGGGAGATTATTATTCAAATGGCCACATTGAGAAGAATGACATAGGCATCCAACAACGCTCTAAAGTCATCTGCAGGGGTCCTGGAAGAGTAGGGTTTAAATAGACAGGAAGAGATCTACATAACTATAATTAAGTGCAGCGTCCTGCCCACAAATATGTGTTCCAATTCTCCCCTTCAAGGTCAGTCCCCAGCTGCAAGACCATCTGACTGGTTCTAAATGTTTCTCCAGAAGGTTAAGTTTTACCTCTTGGATGCTCTCCAGAGCTCCAGTCATTTCCTCTCCTGGCAGGAGATTCTTAGGGAAATTATAATTCTTATACTCTATTTTAGCCAAAGTGGGAACTTAAGTGTCTCTTTAGACTATAGTCATTCCATTGGGCGTAGATCCTAGCACTCTGGAGGCAGAGACAGGAGGAGCTCTGTGAGTTGGAGTCCAGCTTGGTCTACGGAGAGAGTTCCAGGACATCCAGGGCTATTACACAGAGAAGCTGTGTCTTGGCAAGCAGAGACAGGCAGATCTCTCCAAGCATCTATTGATCAGTACCTATGGCTCCTTCCAGTTGTCCCAGCATCACAGAGTACCAGTTGCTTCTCCCAGCACTTTCTACCACCCCTCTCCACCTACTCTAACCCTCTCCCTCCCAAGGGCTTCCCTTCCCCCTCGCCCAATCCTTATATAACTCAGCTCTTTGGGCTACCCTGCTCTCTTAGTCTCTTGGGCCAGGCTGCTTCTCTTGATCAGTGGCTCCTCTCCTGGTCCGGTCTTATCTGCTGGCCGTGTTTAGTCTGGACTCTTCCCTTCCTTTCTGCCTCCCTGCTTTCTTCCTTCTCTACAATAAAAATCTTCTCCATCCTTTGGGAGTAGTCATGTCCTCCTCCTTTTATTTCATTTTTTTCACTCAGATGCATTCCACAAAGAAGAGAAGGTAGTAAGCAATAATATTACTATTTTATATAAACAATATCAAAGGGGGCGGTGTAAAAGAATGGTACCTGCTCAAGACCCCCAAGACCAAGATCTCAGCACAAAGGAGAGTTCTTTTCCCCAGAGGGACAAAGACAGAGATAGAGGACAAAGGAGAAGGGGAGGGGAACAAGCAAGAGGGGGAAGGGATATTTGTCCTGGAGTGGGACAAAAGACTGCGACTGCATAGACAAGAGGTAGATGTAGACCATAGTAAAATGGTGCTTTATAAAGGTAAATGGGGAAACCCCATGTAAGGATGCAGCGGTTAATTTTAATTGGGCATGTTAATTAGGTGAGCCAAAACGGGTTTCCGATTGTTGGACTTCAATACTTTGATAGCTGTACCTTGATAGTCAGCCTCAAGAAAAGGAAGTGGTCAAATAAGAGAATAGACCTTGGTGGCTAGCTTTAGAATGTAATGTAACAAGCCTGGCAGTGGTGGTGGCCCACGCCTTTAATCCCACCCAGCACTTGGGAAGCAGAGGCAAGTGGATCACAGGGAGTTCAAGGCTAGCCTGGTCTACAAAGTGAGTCTAGGACAGCCAAGTTTACACAGAGAAACACTGTCTTGAAAAACAGAAAAAAGGCAAGGCAGAGGGAATGGGGAGAAAGGCAAAGCCTGCCAGAGCCACATTTGCCATGCTAGGACTGAACAGAGCCCGTTCTAGAAGGACAATACTAAATAGAAATAATGACAATAATGATTCTGAGGTAGACAGCCCCACAAGGAAAGAAAGGAAACATTGGTGGGTGCTAGAAGAGGCTAGGATGGGGATCTTCTGTGAAGTGAACATACTCACTTGGGATTAGGCTGGATTTTCCCAGAAATACAATCTGAGCTTAGAATTTGAGTACAGACATTTAAATTTGTGGCTGATTCCAAGAACATGTACAAAGGACTGCTGAAGTGAGAGGTGCCGAAAGGAAGAAAGACTCAGAGCATGCTAATGAGTTTGTTAGTCACTGTGACAAAATACCTCCCATCACCAACTTAAAAGGTGAGCACAATCTATTTGTGCTCACTGTTTAAAGGGTTTCAGTCTTTGATTGCTTTGAATTTATGTAGGCAGAGCATCACAGTGTAGCTGACCTGCTCATTTCATGGCAGCTGGGAAGCAGAGACACAGAGAAGAGTCTAGGTTGAAGAGAACACTGCTGTTGTTGGGAGCAGAGAAAAGGAACTTATCATATGTACTGCCATTTTGACTTCAGACTCCATTTTACCTAAGCAACAATGGTACCCCCAAACATACCTGTTACCAAGCCCCTCCGTAAGCAACAATAGTCACCCCAAATATAATGCCTTTTTCTTTCTTTTCTTTTCTTTTCTTTTTTTTTTTTTTTTCTGAGACAGGGTTTCTCTGTATAGCCTTGGCTGTCCTGGGCTCGCTTTGTAGACCAGGCTGGCCTCGAACTCACAGCGATCCGCCTGCCTCTGCCTCCTGAGTGCTGGGATTAAAGGCATGCTCCACCACACCCGGCTTATAATGCCTTTTTCTAACATCAGAAAGAACAAGTGAATTTGATTGGTTGGTCAAAAACCACTCACATTCAATACCACTTGGTAATGATGGAACACTTGGAAAGTCCCTAAGCCCTGAGTTCTGATTGGTAAAAATTATAACTGTAAATTGGCTCAGATGTTTGCAGCCTTTATGCATACAAACTCTAGCTCAACCCCTGCTCAGTGCTGCCAGAAAAATAAGGCTCCCAAGTCCCTGTCTGGTAGCCCTGATAGATCAGTGACTCGGCATCATCATCATTATCGATTTTGTTGTTTCACAAGCCCATTTCCTTGTGGCACACAATGAACATGGTATAACACTATAAGGACCTATTTTCCACGGCCTACTCCTCTATCTTGGCCCCACCCCTTCCTCCTAAGTATGCCATCCAATCCTGACTCTCTCCATGTGGTAATTCACTGATTAGGTCAGAGCTTTCATGAGCCAGTCACCACTCAGATCTACCAACTGCTTTCAATACATTTAAGTAACAATCATGCCAAACTGTAACTGTGAGCAAGTTATCACTTGGAAATAACCCTCCCTGGGGCCCTCTGGGAGACACAGAGCACGTCTCAGATTTGTTCTAGGCTGGGACAATCATGGCCACGTGTCCCTTATTGATGAAGAGTTTCTTCCATGGACAGTTACTCTGTGGAGATTTCAGTATGCCACCTATGCTCACTTACGCCACACGGCCTACTGAGAAACTAGAAGTCCTCTGGCTAAAGGTTATGGATGCTCCAAATTAGCAGTTATTACCATGTGTGGTTTCCTTACCCTGCTTTCTGCTGCTGTGTTATCCAATGAGTCCCCTAAACTCCAGATTGCCTATTCCTTATTACTGTAGCATGTAGTTTGAGGATGGAAAGTCTAAGATCAAATAGTCTCTAGTATTAGTACCTAAGGTAACTGCCTATACAGAAAAGTGACATCACACTGAAAGTGATCATGTGGTAAGACAGAAAAAGTAGGGAGACTCAAAGTCTCACTTCTGTCTCTACAAGAACTCACTCTCAGCCAGGCATGGAGGCATATGTTTTACTTTAGTCCCAGCATGTGGTAGGCAAAGAAAGGCAGATCTCTGTGAGTTCAAGTCCAGTCTAGTCTATAAAACAAGTTCTAGGCCAGCCAGGGATACACAGTGAGACCTTGTCTCCAAAAAATTCTAGCAAGAACCAATGAAGGTCCCAAAGATATTCCATTAATGCCAACTTAGAATACCTCCATGACCACTTCCACTAGACTCTACCTCTTAAACATTGTCATGCTGGGACCAAGGCTTTAGGACATGGACACTGGAGGCAAATACTTAAACCATATCCGATCTACAGCATATGTGAAATTTGCACAGGGGATGTGACTAAAATTTCTGTAACATACCAACCCTTGCAAAACACAGACCTATTATTCATGCTACATTAAAATCTGTTGTCTAGTCATTATTCTTAATTGCAGTGAAATAGAATGAGAAAGAGTTCTCACAATAGAAAAACAAGCTGACAAACCGCAGTTGGCTGGTGCTGGGGAATTCCAGATCTACCAGCGGCAGAGACTGGCACAACAAGCACTTGCTGGAGGGGCTGGAGACAGTTCAGTAGCTTTTCAAATCTTATCTGTAGCTTTCGTTCAGATTACTTCACTATTTACATAGGTTGTAAGGCCTTTTTCTGCTTGGAGCCTCACCCTCTGGGAGGCTCCTCCCTTCTGCATGTTCCTTCAGGAGCACATCTGAGTAAGTTCAGTGCAGTAGCAGCAGCCCTCTAGCATACTGCGTTGGTTTAGCTTTATCATCAGGCATATGGGAATACCTTAGAACTCCAGTGCACTGGAGGACTTTCACTGGCTTGCAATCACTGGCCTGTTGGTGAAACATAAAGGGGTGGGAGGGTTGGGGAGACAGAGAGAGAGACAGAGAGAGACAGAGACCGAGACACAGAGAGACAGACAGACAGAGGGAGAGAAACTTGAAACACTTAGTTCTCTTTGGAATACTATTGAACCAATGCTTAAAGGAAACATTATAGTTTGGACATACATATCAGAAAACTTGGACAAATTTTTTAATTGTTTAATCTAAGAAGCTAGAAAAGGAAGAATAGAGCAAATGTGATAGGAAAGGAGGAAAAGGTGGGGCAAAGGTGATAACAACAACAACAACAACAAAGCAGTATAAATCAAACAGAAACCAGCAATGAAAAGTAAATAAAAACCAAAGGATAAAAGCAGAAATCAACAAAGCGAAGCTGATTCTTTGGAAAGGTAGTAAAAACAGGCAAATAAACAAGCTGTTTCTTTGTTTAGAGTCCAAGACAATCTTTTGTTTGTTTGTTTGTTTTTGTTTTTTTTTTTTTTTTTTGTCTTTATGAAACAGGGTTTCTCTGTGTAGCCTTGATGGTCCTGGACTCACTTTGTAGACCAGGCTGGCCTCGAACTCACAGCGATCTGCCTGCCTCTGCCTCCCAAGTGCCAGGTTGTGACCCATCCAAAGTGTGGTTGGAAAGAAGGTTTCTATTATAGACATGAGGGAAGAGAAGAGCCAGAAACATCTGGAAGAGTCTAGAATTGAACATGACCAGCATAACAGGCCAGGCTATGACATGGGGAGGGGGAGGTGGGAGGAAGTAGACCAAGAGAGGAGCTGAGGACCACAAGAAGAACCAAGAGAAGAAGAAGGACAAAGAAGCCAAGAGAGCGTGCGCATGGCCAAAATGGTTGGGTTATATAGCAAAGAGAAGCTGGGGAAGCGAAGCTCAATGGCTGGAGATGTTTGCCATGGGATAGGAGGTGAGAAGTATGGCGAGGGCCTGGCAGTCAGAGGTCAGCTTCAGTCTGCTTTAATATGTCAATAGGCACCTCAGTAGCTATTTGTTCTTGGCTTCCTTGAGACCCAACAGGTTCTGCTAATAATGATAGCATTCTGCCTTCCCCTGCCTCTCTGAGTGCTGGGATTAATGTGTGCCACTGGGCCCCAGATAATCTCAGGTGTGTGTGTGTGTGTGTGTGTGTGTTGGTTTTTTGAGATAGGGTTTCTCTGTGTAGTCTTGGCTGTCCTAGAACTTTCTCAGTAGACCAGGCTGGCCTCGAACTCACATCAATCCTCCTGCCTCTGCCTCCTGAGTGCTGGGATTAAAGGCATGCACCACCACACCCGGCCATAATTTCAAATTCTTAAGAGGACCCTATCTAAGACAAGGAAGAAAACAGCCAGAGACATCTAGAAGGGTCCAGATTGAACTACATACACCCTGAGGCCAGGGAATGAGAGAGGCGGAGAAGAAAGGGGGACAAAAGTACCACGAGAGAGCATAACCCAAATGGCTGAGTTATATAGGAGTCAGAATCTGGGGGGAAGGGAAGGGAAGTTCAGGGGCTGTTTAGTTTTAGGGTAGGGAGCAGGGTATGTCAGCCAGGATGGCTTTATAATGGATACTTGTGAGTAGTGAGTAGGTTACTATGTAGCCGAGGGGCTAACATAGACCTAGATGACAGCATAGAGCTTGATAGCATATGAGGATCACTCGCATAGTTTACTGAAGGAGCCATATGGTCTTTTTTTTGCCAGAGCTAAGGAGAATGACTCTAGGAACTATTTTGTTTGCTTGTTTGTTTGTTTTGTTTTGAGGCAGGATTTTGCTTTGTAGACCAGAGTGGCCTCAAACTCAGGGATCCACCTGCCTTTGCCTCCTGAGTGTTGAGATTAAAGGTGTGTGCCTCTGGGCATGGTGGTGCAAGCCTTTAATCCCAGCACTTGGGAGGCACAGGCAGGTGGGTCACTGTGAGTTCAAGGCCATCCTGGTCTACAAAGTGAGTCCACGACAGGCATGGATACACAGAGACACCCTGTCTCAAAAAACCAAAAAAATAAAAATAAATAAATAAATAAAAAGTGTGTGCCACCCCTACCTGCCTAGGAACTACCTGCTTAAGTCTTTTAGGGAGTGCTGCCTTGTCTAAATGCCAGATTTTGGAAAAAGAAATGTCTTAGAATCTAACAAGTTTTGTACCCAAACAGACAGAGTTAAGTTTGTTGATCCACTTTGGGATAAAGATGGAACAAAATACAGAATACAATTTTCTGTTAGGAAAAGATAATTGTCCCAAAGAAATATTGACTCCAGAAGATAAACAACCATTTCTGGATGGATTTAATGCCACCTATACAACACATGGTTTCCCTCTTGGTACTGTACACCCCATCAAAAGCCTGTGGCTGGGGCTGGAGACCTAGTGGTAAGGTGTGACTGTTGACCTGGTAAATGAACAGGATATACTAGTCAAACAGAGTTCTAAACCACTCTTTATGACCACAGAGTGCTGCTGTTGTCAGCTTTGCTTCAAAGGACTTCCTTTAGCAGTGACCAGCAATAACTGTAGAGATTCACAATTAGACAAAGTACCAAAATTAAGTAATTATTGAATGTCCAGCCCATCAATAGGACATCAATGTCATGCTTCCAAGGCTCAAGGAACATCATGGAAGGGGCAGAAAGAATGCAGGAGTCGGAGGAAGAGAGGAGAGCTTTAGGGAATGCAGATTTCCTGGCAGGGCATGGCCCTTATACTCTTGAATTCCTAGAAACTATAACTATCTGCACAAGATTCTCCATCAACATCCATAGAAAGAAGAGGACTTCGAGGGACCCCACTCCTCTCTGATGATTTACCTACAATGATGGTTGATGGGAGAGAGACATTTTCCTCAGAGGTGTAGACACTAATAAGATGCCCATGCTCCTGTAAATAAACATGGTGAGAACCCATGATCCTGTAATGTGGGGTTCTCTGCCATCACCTCAACCAGCAGAGAGAGTAATGATCCTTCAGGGGCAAAAAGTTCAGTTCAACACAGCTAAGTAACCTGTGTTGGTTCGAACTTCAAGAGTTTCACCCTGAGTAGTTTATTTTTGGCACAAGTAAGCACAACACAGTTTAGTGTAAACTTTCCTGATGATAATTAACCCAATCTCATGTGAACAATAAAGTTTAAAACATGACTACTTCCCGTCTTTGCAAAGGACAAGGGACATCTTCCCTAAAGATGGGGGTCTATCGATTGACTGCATGTGAGATCTTCAATAAAGATGGGTCCTATAGACTGACAAGCTCATGATAAGGACCTGGGAGGATCTGCTGTGGTCCTGCCACACAGAAAGATAGCACAATAAGGTTACTAGGCCATTAACTTTGTCTGCTCCCAGGCTCCTGGGTGGATAACAGGTTCTGCATCCTGTTCTTTGAAGGAACAACCCTCTGTGTTTAACATTCCTGTTTCCCTAATGCTTATCTATGAGCACAAGGACCTCTGTGTCTCCTCATGTAAATTCTAAGGAAATTTATTAGGTCCCAGAGAGAGAGAGAGAGAGAGAGAGAGAGAGAGAGAGAGAGAGAGAGAGAGAGAACAAGTGGGGGATCAAAGTAAAGAGGGAAGGGGGGAGTAAATATGATCATAATATATTACATACATATATTTAAATGCCATAATGGTCACAATGACACCTATTATTATGCATAACATATTAAATTAATATGTACTGATAAATAACATTTGAAAAATTATCTGGGCTTTCTTTTAAAATTCATGTGGTCTTTTAAATTTTGCTAAATAAATCATTTGCGTTATAAATGTAAATTCTGTAATTTCATGTAGTTTTTACTTAATTCACACCTTTGCGTGAAGGAATAGCCAGCATGCATGATCACAGTGTATCATTTTTAAAAATCCTTCATTGAACTTTTTTTGTGCAGACCAGTACCAGCCTGGCCCAGACACTGGAAAGTGGGGCCTGGAAGATAGAGCACACAGGGCTGAGAACTTGGTTTCCTGTGTTCTTTATTTTCCTTGGAATTGTTTCACATCTTGCCTGTTAGAAACTTCTGGTCCAGTATTCTTCCAGAGGTGCAGTCTGTCCTTGAGGGTAGAGACCAACTGACTTTTAGCTCAGTGGGATTGCAGATTGCAAAGCCGGAAATGCGCACGCGGAGGGTGGGGTGAACCCCTCAGGCAGTGGCAGAGTTCACTCAAACTAGTTTCACTTTCAGTCACTCTTGTCTAAAAGTCTGGTTTGGCAGCGTCTCTGGTGGCTGGCAGTTTTACCTTTCATGAATCCTTAACAAAAAACTAGCATTTTCCACCAAGCCCCTTGTAACATACCAGCTAGGAAAGGTTCGTGCTAACTTGTGTTTACTTCGCTTGGGCTGGTGACCAAGCTATATTTAACAATGCTGTAATTAACAGAGTCGGTCTTGCCGCGTCTCACGGGGACACTCAAACATAGTTTGTTCTGGCTGGGCGTAGACTTGTCGGCTGAAGCGAAGTGTATTAACTTTCCTAGATTTATGTTCTGTGTGTGACACTTGCACAGTGTGTGCTTGATGCCTCAGCGCTTCCGCTTCCGGTGTGGAAGCCTATGGTCTTTCGTATCTGATTTGAGACCACTGAGCCCCACAGGACAGCAGCTGCCACAGAGCCTGAGATAGGACAGGCGCTCCGTAACGTGATACCGACAGCAAGAAAAGCAGATTGAGACTGGAACCAGGAAGACATTTGTTCTAATGGACAATGTTCCCATCTAAGTATCACAATGAGTGCCCACTCATTTTATGGCCTTGGCTGTCCTAGACTCACTTTGTAGACCAGGGTGGCCTCGAACTCACAGCGATCCGCCTGCCTCTGCCTCCCAAGTGCTGGGATTAAAGGCGTGCGCCACCACCGCCCAGCAGCACACACATTTTATGTATATATTCATCAACTTTACAAAAATAAAGATTCCTAATTTTTTATTTATTGTATTTTATTTATTGTGTTTATTTATGTTTGGTTTTTTTGAGACATTGTTTCTCTTATAGTCCTGGCTGTCCTGGACTCACTTTGTAGACCAAGCTGGCCTCAAACTCACAGCCATCCAACTGCCTCTGATTCCTGAGTGCTGGGATTAAAGGCCTGTGCTACCACTGCCCGGCTCAAGATTATTAACTTTTTTTTGTTGTTGTTTTTTTGTTTTTTTGAGACAGAGTTTCTCTGTGTAGCCTTGGCTGTCCTGGATCCACCTGCCTCTGCCTCCCGAGTGCTGGGATTAAAGGCGTGCACCACCACACCCGGCTCTAAGATTATTAACTTTTAAAGCTAATTTAGTACCCAGTTTAAATAACTTCCATCAGGTGAAACAAGGACAGCATAAATGTAAACTTAACTCTTTCAGAAACTCTCCTGCTTCTTTTATCGAAATTCAGCAAGCATTAAAATATGCGCAGAATTCCTCTTAGTCCCAACATAGCATCAAGTAGGAAAGGGGAAAATAGGTGAAATTCTCTATTTAGAATAAGAAGCTGTTAAAGGTGTGTGCCACCATGTCTAGCCCTGGATTTCACTTAGTTAGGTCTGGGCTGCCATTCAACTGACCTAAGAAATTCAAACTTGCTGAAAGTGGTGGTGCACACCTTTGATCCCCGCACTGCGGAGGCAGAGGCAGGTGATCTCTGTGAATTTGAGGGCAGCCTGGTGGGGGGGGGGAGGAGACAGAGAGAGAGAGAGAGAGAGAGAGAGAGAGAGAGAGAGAGAGAGAGAGAGAGAGAGAGAGAGTTAGTTTTAGGACAACCAAGGCTACACAGAGAAACCCTGTCTCAAAGGAAAAAAAAAAAAATCAAACTTTCTGAGTGGGGTTCAGACAGAAAAAAATTTTTTTTAAAGAGAAAGAACAAGAAGATGTAACAATTTCGCCATTCATAATAGACACAACAGTTTAAAAAAAGTTCTGGGGAGAGAAAAAAACCTCGGATCAGAAAGGGTAAATATTTTTGGAGGTTGCCAAAGGGATTGAGAACCACTTGGAGAAAAGACGGCAAGCAACCATTTTAATACCACAATTTCGTAGTTAACAGCAATGAGCAATTCTAAGGTGGGAAGAAAACTAGAGTGCGCCTTATGGTCCAATTGCTGTCCATCCGGCACCAACAAAGGGGATCACTTACCTATGTCTTCAGTATGCCAGGCAGGGAACTCGCACAAGATTCAGTGTGGTGGTGGTGGTGGTGGTGGAGAAGGCAGTGTGTCCACAGGAGCAGGAAGAGGCGTGAGCAGTATAGCTGAAATCCCTTCTCACACAGAGCTTAACACCCTCCCACCCCCATCGCGCTGATCAGCCCAGTAAACAGGTGCATATCAGCTTGCCGCAGGGAACAGGGCAGGGGGAGTACAATAAGGAAGCTCTAGCTAGCATTTGTCCCTCCTTGACTCCAGGGGGCGACATTTTGGGTTCCAATAACTAGAAAAGTGCTTGAGTCTCTAAGTCTTTCCTTCTGTTGAGTTAACACTGTTTAATATTACTGTATTTTGTTAAATTTTAATAAGTATTTTTATTATACTAATACTAATTTGGCTCAGAATATTTTTTCTCATTTTACTGCTCTATAAACTGGGTGCGTCTTATGGTCTGAAAAATATGGTGTCTAACATTTTCTATTCCCATGACTTGTATTTTCATGGGGAGACTGGGAAGGCTGAGTCAACACCAAGCTATGACAAGGGCGGCAACATGTAGTCTTTCTAGCATGACAATCACATTTCCTAAAACAGCAACATGGCCCTTTACAGTGGCATACTCCTTCAATCCCAGCACTAGGGTAGGCAGACGTAGGCAGATCTCTGGGTTCGAGGCCAGCCTGATCTACAAAGCAAGTCCAGGACAGCCAGGACTACAAAAGAAACCCTGCCTCGGAAAAAAATTAAAATAACAGCACTTGGGAGGCAGAGGCAGGCGGATCGATGTGAGTTCAAGACCAGCCTGACCTACAAAGCAAGTCCAGGATAGCCAAGGCTAACACAGAGAGACCCTGTCTGTGAGGGGGGAAAAAAAAGAAAGGAAAAGAAAAGAGAAAAAAAGAAAGGAAGAAATAGGAGCTGAAAGTTGTCCTTATCTTTAGGCCTTCTGGAGACAGGATAGCAGCACATAGCACTGTTTCTGTCATAATCAACTAGGCTGTGCTTTTGCAAGAGGTTGTATGAGTTGCCATTAGGAACAGTGTGTGTGTGTGTGTGTGTGTGTGTGTGTGTGTGAGAGAGAGAGAGAGAGAGAGAGAGAGAGAGAGAGAGAGAGAAAGGGGGAGGGAGAGATAAGGAGAAGAGAGAGAGGAGAAGGAGAAAGAGAGAGAGATAAAGGAGAGAGAGAGACAGACAGACAGACTCACACACACAGACACAGAAAGACAGAGACACAGATGGTAGATAGACAGATGATAGAAAGATAGATGATAGATAGATAGGTAGGTAGATAGATAGGTAGGTAGGTAGATAGATAGATAGATAGCCAGTGAGTTTCATTAAAATTACTTATAGAAACTTGGGTAATGGTTACTTAGAGGAGCATGGGCATACTACTAGTGAAGAAAATGTTCCTCCTCCCCTTGCAAGCACTAGCTGCTCATAAATCCTCAGGGAGGGGTGGAGTGCCATGAACTACTTACTGGTCTTGCCATAGCAAGGTATCGACACTCCCAATCCTGTATAGATCTTGTGAGTTTAAGAGTGCAGTGACCACATCACGCCTACAAGTGAACTTTCCCTACGGGCACTGCCCTCCACCTTTCCTCCAGCTTTTGTATTCTTTCTGCCTCTTCTTCCATGATGTTCCCTGAGCCTTTGAGGGAATGATACAGAAATCTCATCTGTGGCTGAACATTGAACAGTTACTTACTCTCACCACTTCGACTAATTATAAATCTGTTCAGTTACCACGCATTGACCACTGGCAGGGGTTGGGGGAAGCTTCTCCAACCACATCTAGCAGAAGCACTAATCTATGGGTATAAACTCTGCTATTTGGAAGACAATTGAATGGGAATTTTGCATCCGTTTAGCCACACAGTGGAACAGAAGTGTCAGTTTCTCCCTCCCCAGCCTACGACCTCCTAGCACAAGTTTTTAAACAGTTTCACAGTACAGAGAGTGATGTGGCTGGTACCATTACATCCACCCGTCATGAAGCAGAGACAGAGATGCTTGTGCCCCATTTGACTTCTGTCTTTCTTATTCCGTCCAAGACCCTAGCTCATGAGATAACACCGCCCACATTGAACGTCATCCTTCTTCCTCAGTTAAACCTGTCTGGAAACATCATCACACGAAAACACAGAGGCGGGCCTCCTAGGTGACTCTATAGCCAATCAACTGGACCATGAGGATCCCCCATCACAGATGTATTTGGACTTATTCCCATTATTCATATATTGTCCTTTGTGTTGCTTCCCTGGTTTATTTCTTTAATGATGTGTCTGCTCCATATAATTTTTTTCCCTAAATCTTATGTCTATCAAAGATTGTTGTGGTTTGATAGGAATGGTCCCTAATAGACTCAAGTGTTTGAATGCTAGGCCATGGGAAGTGGCACTATTAGGAGGTGTGGCCTTGTTGGAGGAGGTGTGTCACTGTGGGGGAAGGCTTTGAGATCTCTTGTGCTCAAGCCATGCTCAGTGTGGCACACAGTCTCCTTCTGCTGCCTGCCGATGAAGACGAAGAACTCTCAGTTCCTTTCTCCAGCACCATGCCTGCCTGCATTCTGGCATGTTTCCCACCATGACGGTAATGGCCTGAACCTCTGAAACTGTAAGCTAGCCTCAATTAAATGTTTTTCTTTATAAGAGTTGCTGTGGTCATGGTGTCTCTTCACAGCAATAGAAACTTTAACCAAGAAAGAACTATTGGAAGCTATGTGCTAATTCTTGGTGAGTTTCTGTTGTTGCTTTTTATGTGTAAATTTGTTCTAGAGAAGTATTTAATATTTAACTGTAGCTGCATATAAGGATTATACTTTTTGAAAATTATAGTACATTTTAAAGCTTTATTTTATTTTGAATTTTATCCATTATTACAACTCAATCTTTAAAATAATAGTACCATCAAGAATTTTACAAAGCTAGGTGTGGTGGCATACACCTTTAATCCCAGCACTTAGGAGGCAGAGGCCGGTGGATCTCTGTGAGTTCGAGGCCAGCCTGGTCTACAAAGTTAATCCAGAACAGCCAGGACTACAAGAGAAGCCCTGTCTCAAAAAAACCGAAAGAAGAAAAAAAAAAAAAAAAAGAATTTTACAAATGACCTTTTTGGTTTTTAAGCAATCTATGTCATCAGTATTACTTAGCATGCATATTCTTTGCTGCTTTCTTGTATATTGTATCTTTTTTCATATCTATCTAAAATGTTATCCTAAAAATTTGTTTAAAAAGATTTTATTTTATTATGCTTTAGTTATATATTATCCATGGTGTTGTGCACATGAATGCAGAGTCTGAACAGATCAGAAGAGGTCATCGATTTTATAATTACTTAGAAAATTGTTGTAGATGACAATTCTGGAGACTTTTGTGAGTCCGATTATTTTTTATTTTGATCTCTTAGATACATTCTAGCTTCAATAAATATACCTATGCAGTTGCAAAGTAACACATCCTCAGAATTTGGGAGGAATAGATCTATTTATTGACTTCTAAACACTAGCCAATGCTTCAACCACCCCTTTCTTCAAGAGATATTCTTTTTGAATCTTTTTTTTCTTTTTCGTTTTTTGAGACAGGGTTTCTCTGTGTAGCCTTGCCTGTCCTAGACTCGCTTTGTAGACCAGGCTGACCTCGAACTCACAGCGATCCTCCTGCCTCTGCCTCCCAAGTACTAGGATTAAAGGCGTGCGCCACCACGCCCGGCTTTTCTTTTTGAATCTTAAGGGTTCAAAGCCTGTTAGGTACCATGCACATGGTGGCTCATGGTGTTTCTGATGTGTCAGTTTTTGTATAAGTAACATCTTCCCTTTATAGATGTTTATGGGGGGCTGGAGAGATGGCTCAGTGGTTAAGAGCACTGCCTGCTCTTCGAAAGGACCCAGGTTCAATTCCCAGCATCCACATGGCAACTCACAACTGTCTGTAACTCCAAGATCTGACACTCTCACACCAATGCACATAAATTAAAATTAAATAAAAAAATATTTATAGATGTTTATGGAATTCCTCTGAGATATAAGAGGTCTGACACGTCATAGATGTCTATGGTATCATTGTTTCATTATTTTCACCATCACCATTTACTTTCTTGTTGTAACAAAGAACAAGTCTCAGCACCAGGCTATCTTGAAACTAGCTGTGCACCCTAGGCTTGCCTCAGTCTTGTAATAAACCTATCTACCAAGTGCTATATACAGCTTCTCATTGTTTTTTCATTTTCTAAAGGAATGAGATACATTTAAAGCAAATCTCTTTCCTTTAGCTCATCTAGGCTACCCATAGGCTCCGTGCCCAATGACAGACCGTTCTTAGGAACTGAAGGAATTATAAATGTAGATATTCAATTTTTTGTTTTGTTTTGTTTTTTTGAGACAGGGTTTCTCTGTGTAGCCTTTGCTGTCCTGGACTTGTTTTGTAGTCCAGGTAGGCCTCAAACTCACAGCTCTGCCTCCCAGTGCTGGGATTAAAGGTGTGCACCACCAGCCAGGCCCTAGATACTCAATCTTACTCTTCAAGTTTACAGGCACTGTCTTACATAGAGGAATTTTAATCCAGCAACATGGCTGCTCTGGAAAGAGATCACATCCAAATATTTTCGAGATCTGTGTGATCCAGCTGGAATAACACACCTTTAATCCCTCTGGCTGGAACATAAACACGCCATTAGTATATACCTTTAATCCCAAATAATGAAGGTAAAGTTAGTTTGTAGAAGGAAGCAGCCATGTTTGAAAATGATGTCAAATTGAAGGGCAGACAAAGTAATGAATCAGAGAAACATTTGATGGAATGAGTCAAAGATAGTATACATATTTTTCCTGGGTTTTGTAGTATGGTGCTTTCTTGTCATTCTGGGTAGCAGCGGGTGGTAGTACATAGTTAACAGTCGCATGAGAGTGAAGATAGACATCTGATATTATAAGCATATTGTGCTGCTAAGTGGTGAGGTTCAATAGTTAATTATTAGATGTGCTTTTAAAAAACATGATAGGCCGAGCATGGTGGCGCACGCCTTTAATGCCAGCACTTGGGACACAGAGGCAGGCAGATCACTGTGAGCTCAAGGCCAGCCTGGTCTACAAAGTGAATCCAGGACAGCCAAGATTACACAGAGAAACCCTGTCTCAAGAAACTCAAAATCAAAACACAACAAACCATGATAGATATTTTCCATTTACAATGGAGTGAATCAGGAGGTAATTCATCACCACCTAAGAAGCATCTCTAGAACAAATTACAGACTTCATTAAGTTTGGAAAGCATTAAACTGTTCCTAGTTCACCGTGAATGGTGTTCTTACAAGCATAGGGAAGTTTAGACACAGACACAAAGAAAGAATTTCATAGAACAGCAGAGACAGAGACTAGAGGCCACAAATGTCAGTCAAGGAGTACCAAAGATTCCTGGCAAACCACAGAAGCTAGTAAGAGTGAAGTCTTGATAAATCCTCAGACTCAGGGCTGGAGAGATGGCCTAGTGGTTAAGAGCACTGCCTGCTCTTCCAAAGGACCTGGGTTCAATTCCCAGCACCCACATGGCAGCTCATAACTGTCTGTAACTCCAAGATCTGACACCCCCACACCAATGCACATAAATTAAAATTAAATAAAATATTAAAAAAAAAATCCTCAGACTCTTCCCTGATGCCCGCAACCCTCCAGGGCTCCAGTATGCCAGGTAAGTGCTTTATCAGATTGCTATGAGTTCCAGGCCAGCCTAGTCTACAAAGGGAGTCCAGGACAGCCACGGCTACACAGAGAAACCCTGTCTCAAGGGAAAAAAAAAAAAAAAAAAGGGACATGGAGGAACAAAAACAAAATAGAAGCAAAGAACAGTTTCTATTTATTTACTTTTTTTTTTTTTTACAAGTTTTTTGAGATAGGGCTTCATAGAACCAAGACTGACTCACTCCAAATCCACTTACAAAGGATAACCTTGAACTTCTCTCTCTCTTCACAGGAATATACAATACTGCAACCATAAACTTAAAATAGGATGTTATTAAAAGTAAATGTTCAGCCAGGCGGTGGTGGCGCATGCCTTTAATCCTCGCACTTGGGAAGCAGAGGCAGATGGATCCCTGTGAGTTCAAGACCAGCCTGGTCTACAAATGAGTCCAGGACAGCCCAGGCTACACAGAGAAACCCTGTCTCAAAAAAAAAAAAAATAGAAAACAACAAAGACATCTTAGAAATCCATAGCAGACTAAAGCTATAGTAAGCTAATAGATTATGAATACCACAATATAAAATAACATGCATATATTCATTTTAATGGAGATCTTTCTGTGTGTTTTTTTTATTTTAATCAAAATTTGTTTTTCTAAGTTACTTTGGGTTGTCACAGATTTTATCTTTTGTGGCAGTAAATATTTATAATATAATGTATATAAAGATGATATAAATCCATATTATACATGGAGGAAACAGGAAAAAAAAAAAAAACCAACCACCAAACTTCCTATTCTAACACATGGCCTATGGAAGGATCAAATAGTGCTATTATTTCTGTTTATAAAGTAATGCCCCCTTCAAAAAAAAGGAAATTATTTTCAACTTACTTAGTTAAACTTTTAATTAATTGTGAAGGAATAATGAAGTGATTTTTAGTCCTGCAAGGTATTAAGAATTGTACCTTTGGCCAGGCATGGTGGCACACACCTTTAATCCCAGCACTCAGGAGGCAGAGACAGGTGGACTGTTAGTTCCAGGCCAGCCTGGTTTACAAAAGCATGTCCAGGACAGCCGGACTGTTACACAAAGAAACTCTGTCTTGAAAAACCTAAAAGAAAGAAAGAAAGAAAGAAAGAAAGAAAGAAAGAAAGAAAGAAAGAAAGAAAGAAAGAAAATCTTAAGGCTGGGCAATGGTGGCTCACACCTTTAATCCCAGCACTTGGGAGGCAGGGGCATTGTTTTATGATATACATATAAACCCAGGGGTTTGGGTTATGATAGTCATTAATAAGTATGTGTTTACATACACGTGTGTCTATCTTGATAGTCAACAATTAAGTGTTTGGCCTTTTGTGCAGAACTTGTTATAATTGTTTTGTGGCAGTTTCTTTGCAAAGATTTCAATTTCATTGCTTGATAGATTTTAATCTGAAACTGGTGTTCTATAGGCTTTATAGCGCTACAGCATGGTCTGGAGCTCTTGTGTTTGATTGTTAATTATTTTGCTCCCCAAGGTTCATTTGCTGTCTTTTTATGAGAAAACCCTCATGTATACCAAAATGATGCTGTGTAACCTGGTCTCCAAAATATCCCTGACTGAAGGAATAAATGCTTACACCTGGGAAGGGCAGACATGAGGTAGGCAGTGCCAAGGTTCAAGGGCTTGGAGGACAGGAGGACCATGGGAGATGAGAGCTAGGTAGGAGAGAGGGGGGGACTGGCCATGAGTTAGCATAAAGAAGAGCCAGGTGGCACGGAGTTTACTCTGAGGATTGGCAATGGAGACAAGCAGGCCAGATGACAAACAAATGCAAGTACTGATGGGGTACTGAACAGGAAGGAGCCCAGCGAGGAATGAGAGCAATTGGTATAAGATGTGGGTCTGGGAGGTAAAAGGCAGCTTAGGCGGTTAGTTTCTGCTCAGTCCAGTCTATATGCATATTGCATATTAAGAATCTATTAATCTCAGCACTCGGGAGGCAGAGGCAGGCGGATCACTGTGAGCTCGAGGCCAACCTTGTCTAGAATGTGAGTCCAGGACAACCAAGGCTATACAGAGAAACCGTTTTGAAAAACCAAAAAAAAAAAAAAAAAAAAAAAAAAAGACTAACAGGTGTCTGTGTCTTTTATTGAAATGGTAGCAGGTCAAAAAATTAACCACTATAACATTCTATAGATTAATAATGAACATTAAAACAAAATTTCAATATAGAATGCCAGGTTTCTAAAAGATACATGTCTGCAGATGTTCAGATTTTTTTTTTTTGTCGCTTTTTAAAAACACAAGTTTTTGAGAATCCAGAAAAAAATTGGCTGGTAGCAAGTCTCATGAGAAACTCTTATAGTTGCCTAGAAACAAAGATATATCTTCTTGCAGCATGCCACTGCACTTGAGTCCTGAGGGGAGACATTTCTCTGATACCATATATGGAAATTAGACCCCACCCCCACCCCTGGTCTTTTTCTTCCTTTCTGGTTTATTCTTAATTACCTGAGGTTCTTTAGGAAACCTGAAGATAATTCTTTAACATAAAACTGAAGAGTATAGGTTGACTTCTAAAGATCTTTCCTACCATTTTGGTTTTAGAAAAAACAAAACACCAAATTAGTTCTTTGTTCTGTTACAGAGGCAGGAACACGTCAAACCATGTAAAATTATTAAGACAACTGTGTCTTAGTTGAATTTCAAAAACATACAAGATGCAAACAAGGCTACACACACACACACACACAAGTATATATGAAATGACCAGTCCTGCCTGTGGTCAGCTAATGCTCCTGACATTTCTGAAGATTTATGTTTATGTGTGTGCTGGTGTGTACTTGCATGCAGGTGCCTGAGGCGGCCAGAAGTGTCATTGGCCCTGGAACTGGAGTTATAGGTTGTTTTAAGTCAATTAGTGTGGGTGCTGGGAACCCTGTATGAGAGCAGTTCTTATCACTAAGCCATATTCCTGGCCCTTCATAATACTTATAAAAGTATAGCAAAATGTCCCCATTAAAATGTTGACAGAACAGCTGGGCATGATGGCACACACCTTTAATCCCAGCACTCAGGAGGCAGAGGCAGACATATCACCGTGAGTTCAAGGCCAGTCCGGTCTACAAAGTGAGTCTAGGACAGTCAAGACTACACAGAGAAATCTTGTCTTGAAAAAACAAAACAAAACAAAAAGTTCACAGAACTTACCCATTTCTTGCAAAATTATGGAACAGGACAGTTTGAAGCGATGATGTCACTTTGACTTAAATGGTTAACACTACAAATAAGAAAAATGACTGGTAGAAAATCAAAACTCAGTAGGCAAAACCTTGAAATTATAAAATGTTTGTCAGGGACTCACAAAACAGAATGAGTTCAAAAACTTTAGAAACTTTTTTGAAATTTATTTCTAAATGTCACAAACTTTTAAAAAAGCAACACATTCATTCATACTAAAATACGTGCATGAGCAAAAGTAAAAAATAAGCACAGGAATACGAAAATTAACATAGTAAAATTTTAATACAGTGTTCTGGATACAAGTAGAATAGCACTAGGTAAAGGACTGTGGTTACCTCAGCGACCTGTGAGTATGAGTTGAGTAAGGTTTAGGAGAGCCACTTCACATTTCATCAGTGCTGACCAAAAGCCCAAGTAATTCATTATGCAAACTACAGAACTAACCTTCCATGTAAATCAGTTATTTTAAGGTGATCTATCCTCATGGAATGGCAGTTGAGGCTAAGTCAAACAGCCCTTACAAAGACTATGAATCAGATGAACGCTTGTTTCTAGCCTTTGTTTTAGGTCACCTTATATTTAATTTGCTTTTATGTACTTGTTAACATTCACGTACATATTCTTTTAGGCCAAAGTTTTAGCTTGGGAATCTTACCCACAATATGGCCAACTTCAGAGCATTCTCAAGCAGATGTTTAACTGTATTAAACACCAAGATGTAAAACTTGTTACAACAAGTTTTCTGGTCCCTTAAAAATTCAGTAGGACCACAGGCATTAAGTGGAAGTAGCATTTACTAAATAATATTTGAAAGCCTTAATCAAAGATAATGGATAAAATAACTATATAGGTTCTCATACACAATCTAATTTCTCACTCTGTAAAAATGATTATAATATCTTTCAGGCTTGCTATATGCCACGGATAATGAAAAAGAAACTAATAGGAAACTCAACAAGCTAGAACTATTTACTGTCAGGATATAGTGAGGTTCTGGAAGACATACTACGATAAGAAAACATTAACAGGTAAGCATGTGTTGAAGGCAGTTTATAAATGAAAATTACAAAGCATATGATAATGCATCCAACTTATATATATAAAAAAAGAGCTGCTATTGGTCCAATAGTATAGCATCATACTACCACTATATAACGAAGATTGGAAGCTTCTGTACACAAGTTCACTTTGCCTCTCTCAAGTAGCACATGCCTTAGACAGTCTCATTTGTTATTTAACATGCCAATCACAGTTTTGCAAACCTTTACCAGTTTGAGCAGGCTACTACAACCACTGTTATTATTTCTGAGACGAATTTAACCAGTTCCAAGAAACAAACTTTCATAATCAGTGAAGAAACATTAATACTAACTCTCCCCCAAGGGGATGGAAAACTCACTCTAAGGCCATGATACAACCCTAACAGAATGAACTACACCCCTAGAGATGGGAAAGTAGAAGAATAGTTGCGAGCCTGGGAAAATAGTTCTGTAGGAAATAAGTGACTGTGAACTCAGTAATAGCTGCAGGAAAGGCAAAGGTGAATTATTTTCCTAGTGCAACATTAAATGTTTCTAGACCACTAGAAGCTGTTCTGCCATGTTTACTGATAGTGCATAGTCCCCGACAACAGGGAATAGTCCAAATCACATGGAGTCCTGAAAAATTAGAATGATTGTTTTTATTCTGAAAATAGTGGTACAAAACTCAATTATTTTTTTAGTTGCTTTGATTTCCTACCATCTTAGGCAATTTAAACATGGTTGCCTGCAAATTCTTTGAGGAAGTGGAAGCAAATCACTATTCCTACCTTGCTGCTGGTCTGTATGCTGTAGTTAGTAAACAACTAGTGGAAGCATTTATGTGCTACAAGAACATAACCAAACATGACAACATGGAAACTGCAATTTTTGAGAACTAATTTTTTTCCATGACAAGCTTTTAAAATAAAAACAAAGTAAGTGGTCACTTTGACAACCTGAATTGTCTTCTTAAAAACACAAATTATTGCTGGGCGTGGTGATACACACCTTTAATCCCAGCATTCAGGAGTGAAGGAGGCAGGTGGATTTCAAGGCTAGCCTCGACTGAGTTCCAGGGCTATGTAAAGACCCTGTCTCAAAAAACCAAAAAGAAAACCCACAAACCATATTATTTTTTTTTAAATTAACTTTGGCTTTTTGTTTAATGGAAATTTGTGGCACAATGACCTCAAAGATAACTCCAAGTCAAACAGGGCATCTTGCCACTAATTTACAATAGAAATATAACTTCAATGTTTTCAACTATTTGATTATTATTAATTTTTATATTAAAGCTCTAATCTAAGTCTTCAGTTACTAAACTTTTAAAAAATATAATTCGGATCTGATGAAGAGGACTTATCTGAGCTAAATTACTTCTAATAAGCTTACAGAAGTGAGGCTCGGAGAACCTAAACATGGTTGACCTTTAACACAATTGATTATTTCCTGACTCAGACAGCAAGTCAGCAGCCTACTTTTTATTATAAAATTCTTGCCTTGTTTTCTACACAACTCTTTAGCATCCAAGTTTTAAAACCTCCATCACTAGAGGCAAAGCAGTAAAAGTGAAACTAAAACTCATTTCTAGTCTATTTACCTAAATAAACTCTTAGAAAATGTTAAGGAAAAATTAATGTATAGAAAGCAATTTTCTTATTTGCTGTCAGCCAAAAAGCAACTATTTAAAGTTTCTGTAAAAAGAGGAAACTGAACTACAGTGTTAAATGAAAAGATCAGGCTTGTAGTCTTTTAATACCAAGACATTAAAAAAAGTTTGCAAATCCCAAGATGGTATTTAACATGAAAACAATGGTTCAAAAATTTGTGTTCTTAGTTCGAGACTAAAATCTCATCACTGCAAAATCCCCCATGGCTTTTGGCAAAGACATTAAGAGAGATTTTAGTCTTTTGGTCACTTGAAGCTGCTACTAATGTGTCTTTAGAAAGGAGTAAGAAAAGACTGAGAAACTGAAGGCTAGGCAATTATTTCACATACAAATAAAAGAGTCATTTTCTCCTAGAGATCTCAAGCTCTATCTCTATGAGCATTTCCTGCCTTCTATTCTATTTCAAAAAGAATTTGAGCTTCTTTAAGTCCCAAATAATTAAGTAACCTCACAAGAAATCATTCATGGCAACGAGGCTACAATGCAGGGAAGTTCTTCCATGCACGAACGTTTCAGATAACCACCAGGTTTCAGATGACCTAATACACTCTACAGCTAAGTTTTGCTTTATACCATAGGTGACTAAAATTAGCAGTAAGTTTTGCAGTGAGGTTTTTTTTTTCCTTTTGCCTGCAACTATATACACATTGCAAAACTATTCTGTATCACATGATTTTAAATGAAATAAATATAAAAATGAACCACACAATCAACACATAACTTTAATACTCCACATTATTTATCTTGATCACAACGGTCATAACTGCCTTGTCAACAATCTTGTGAGTTGAGGAGCTGATTTTCATTCTCATATCCATCAGGCAGATACGCTCTCCTCAGCTGGTCTGACTTAGGTATGGATCCTCCGTTCTTCACGTGTCGAGACAGGAACGCTCGGACTGCTGGATGATCAGCTTTCTCCAGGGGGATGTTGGCTTCCAGGCACATTTTCACAAAGTCCTGGATGACACTGCCTTTCTCTGTCTGCGCAGCACTGTTGCACTGAAGGGATGCGGTCAGGGGCCTCTGCTTCTTTCTCACATTCTGCTCTTCAAACTCTGCCTTCCTCTTCGTGTGAGTCTTTGACTTGAGGTGGTCACTAATGGCAGACTTGCGGACATGGTTCAACACCACATTGCAGGAAGTGCAGAAGAGTTTTCCTCCATCCTCATGAAGCTCACCGCCAAACTCAGTGACGCGATCCAGAGGGGTCACATACAATGCGGTCTTAGACCGATTCCGCGCAGGTGGTGCTGTTACAACGAATCGTTCCATTGTGACTCTGAATAATGTTCTTCTAAGACAAGAGAAAGACGTAAGTATTACAATAATAGTTCATTCTAGAAGTAATTAACAATAAAAGCTGGGTTTTAAATGCTTTTTTAAGAGTAAAGATTTAAATCTTTATTCACTCCTCCAAACTTAATGATCCTCAGTGTCCTCTAAATTAGCTTTATGAAAACTAAAGTTATTCTAATGTCTTTATGTTGTAGAAAATTACATCACAGCAAACATTCAGAGTATTAAGAACACTAATCTTCAAGTTAGACATGTGTTCAAGTTAAAGAACTTTTTGCTGGTAAACAAATTTTGAGAATTCAACTATGTGCAAACTTGGTAATAAAACTTTTTTTTGTTTTGTTTTTCGAGACAGGGTTATTCTGTGTAACAGTTCTAGCTGTCCTGGAACTTGCTCTGAAGTCCAGGCTGGCCTCGAACTCACAAAGATGCACCTGCCTCTGCCTCCCAAGTGCTGGGATTAAAGGCATGCGCCACCACCGCCCGGCCAAAACTTACTTTTTGAAGAGAAAAACAACTAAAAACTAACAAAAAATAGCAAGCGCAACTATTCACAATGACATTAAAGCTTGAGGCTTATATATAGTTGAAAGTAAGGGTTTACTTATTTAAGACAGGCTCTCACTGCTGGGTGGTGCATGCTTTTAATCCCAGCACTGGGGAGGCAGAGCCAGGCCTGGTCTATAGAATTAGTTGCAGGACAGCCAGGATTACACAGAAATCCTGTCTTGAGAAACAAAACAAAGATAGAATCCTACTATGTAGACATATATAGAGAGAGACTGACCTATCTTTGAATGGTGGGGTTAAAAGTGTATGATCAGGATAAGCCATATGTTCTCTACCACTTGGTTTCCTATTTTCATAGACTTTCATTTCTCTTAACATAGTCCAATATGTGACAGGAAGTCAATCAAAAGTTGGTGTTTGAAAAAGTAAATGAATGGCTGGCTGGGTGTCTATTAGTGACAGAACAGTTGCCTGGCATGAGCTAAATTCTGGGTTTGACCCCAGCTACAGAAAAACAAAACAAAACAAACAAACAAAACAAAACAAAACAAAAAGGAAACACAAGCAGAAAAAAAGCAAAAGTCAAACAAAACCCCAAGTAGCCATTTATCCAAATATATAATTTGGAAACAGCTTAATACTCAATCTAGCCTAATATCAGGCTTCAAAAAAACCCCTGCTGTCCAGGCTGGCTTTCAATGTGAAATCCTCCTGCCTCAGTGTCCTGAGTAGTTGGGATTACAGGCATATGCCACCATATCTGGCTGCTTTTTAGGTCTCATATTATGTGTATATATGGATAAATGTGTGTGAGCACACATGTGAGCCATGGCACATGTGTGGCGCTCAGAGGTCAACTAGAGGGAGGTGGAACTCCCTTTCTACCAACTGAATTCATGGTTGTTGCCAGGTGCGGCTGCAAGTGCCTTTACTTTCAGTCATCTCCCCAGTCCCACAAACTTCTTAAAAGTATCATGGGACTATCAGCTTCATAAAATTACAAGCACTCAACACCCAAGGATAATAGGTGCACTTTCCTAATGAATGCTTAGTAAGTCTTACTCCCCTGGGATTATGCCTCTGAATTAACTTTTTACAAAAATCAAGACTTAAAACACTGAATTCCAAATGGGAATAACTTTATGTAATAAAAGAAGTATTTCCAAATATGTTCTGAAGAATTAGTTCTTACGAGTAAAATTACAAGCCATGGAGAATCCCACTGCATTCGTCTACTTGCTGAGCAACACCAAGAGTCTTTCAACTTTTGTCGGTTAAGAAAACTCTATGGACCCAAAGTACAGGACTTAACAATTCATGAAAATTCTGTAGGGCACAGAAAGTCTAGAAAGTAATTATACTTAATCTTTGTGGATTTGGCACCGCTTCTCTTGTCACATACTGTGTTAGGGTACAGGTTTTCCACAGCAGAAAAGGCAGACATGATGATTTCCCTAAGTATTCTCTGCCTATAAAACAAACCTGTTTTAATAACTATTAATAGCTCTAAGACAGTTATGAAAAACCGTGCAATCTTGTTCTGGGGTACAGCTTAAAATTTTTTCTCTGTGGAAGTACACTTAAGTACTTAGACTGCAAACTTAGAAATAATGAATCTGTAATTCTTGGGCAATTGTAAGGCCTAAACTTTTTGATCTTTTAACTTGAAAGATTTGTTATTGATACTGCCGATGTAAATAATCACCTCGTAGAGAGGCAACTATCTTGGTTGCACATATTTTTTCAGAAGTATTTTAAGAAGTCAGAAGTACTTTAAACAAATGAGGAAGTTAAAAAGTTAATCGCCAAGAGCAAGCAACAAAAGCGAGGCAGCAGTTTACTAGAGTAAAAACTAAATTCAGAAGTTTCCAAGCCGAAACATTTACCACCTTAATTTCCAGTTGTTTTTTTTTCTCCCCTCGATATTAAATAATGTAGGTTTTCCAGTGCAAAACTACAGACACATCCAATCCTAGCAACTTTCCGTTTGTTCAGGCGCCTTCGAATCAGTTTTTCAACAGGTGGTGGTGGGGAAACAGTTTCTGGGCTTGCACCCTATTTTCCCTGCGGCGCCGGGAAGTCATGCCTTTACTGTAAAACACAAAAACAGAAAGGAAAGATGGTGGAGGGGCGGGAAAGGTGGAGTGCAGGGCCGAGGCCAAGCGTCTAGAGCCACTCACCATACAGGTGTCTCGGCCCTCGGTGCCCCCCATTCCGAAGCTCAAGGCTCAAGCCAGCTCTGCCTACACGGCCGGCCCGGGCGGGTGCCCCGCCGCCCCGCGCGCTCCACAGGCCCGAGGCTCCGGTGGGGGCGGGGAAGGCGGGCGCGGGCCGCCCGACGTCTAGACAGCCTCCTCCCGCCGCGCCGGCCGAGGTGGCGCCGGGGCGCCGTGATCTCGGCCGCGGGCCGGGGCCGTGTCCCAGCTGCCCTCCAAGGGACAAGAAGTAGGCAGCGGATTCGGTGGCTGTCCCTGGGGAGGGGGCGGCAGGGCGCCGGCGGAGGCCGTTGCTGTCAGGCTGCCCGTCTCCTCCCTCCCTCTCTCCCTCCCTCCCTCTCTCCTCCTGCCGCCGGCCCCGCCCCCAGCTCCCTCTCAACGCCCGAAGGCCCCGGCCCGCAGCCCGCACCAACGGCCAAGCCCACCTTCCGCCTTCCCAGCTCCTCGGGACCGTAGGATCGGGCCGCCGTTAGGGGAAGTGCACGAGTCCTCCGCCCGGAACGAAGAGGAGGAAGGAAAGGCGCAGCAACGGGAATGAAGGGGGTGCTGCTGCGGCCGCCGCCGCCGTCGCTGTTCCTGCCGCTGCTGCTCCTGCCGCCGCTGCTGCCGCCGCTGCCGCCACCGCCGCCGCCGCCGCCCGAGCGAACCCCGCCGCGGCCGCCGTGTCCCCCGCCGCGCCCCGTCCTCCGGCGCGCCCTATGGCAGAGCTCGTAGGCGGACCTCAGCAACCGCCGAGCAGCGCTGACCAACAGATGGCTGGGCTGTCAAACAGACGGGTATGCTAACCAATAGGAGTGTAGGGCGGGCATGCCTTTGATTGGCGGTTTCTTTCCTCCAGTGAAAACTGGGGGCGTGGGTGGGCGGAGCCGGAAGTAGAGCCCGGCCGAGTGGCCCTGTCCGGCTGGGGCGGAGGGAAAGGAGGAGGGAACTAGGGGAGGAGGAGGAGGAGGAGAGGAGGAGGAGGAGGAGGAGGGAGGTTAGCCGAGGCAGCGGCGGCGGCGGCGGCGGCGGCGGCGGCGGCGCAGGGGCTGGGTACGCGCTGGGCGGCGAGAGCCTCATGGCGGAGGAAGAGAGCGATCAAGAGGCCGAACGCCTCGGAGAAGAGCTCGTGGCCATTGTGGAGTCCCCCCCGGGCCCCGTGGGGCTCAGAGCTGCGGGCGACGGCAGAGGGGCCGCCGGAGGTAGCGGCTGTGGCGGTGGTGTCGGGATCAGCAGCCGGGATTACTGCCGACGCTTCTGTCAGGTGAGGCGCCCGTCGGCCGCTCCGACTTGTCACCCGGCTCCTGGGCCTCTGCGTGGCTCCTGGCCTGCTGGCCCACGTATCTGCGCTGCGTCCGGGTCTTGATCCTCCAGCCCGGCAGAGAGGGAGTGTGGGAAGCCCCGGTTCCCTCTCTGCACCTCTCCGGCTTGGCGAGGGGGGACGGGGAGCGGACTGGGGGGTGACTTGCGGACTTGGGGGTGAGGAGAAAGTGAGTTTGTCGTGGCGAGGGGGCTGGGTACCGGACGGTCAGCTGGAAAGAACCGGGTCCTGACACGTCTCTGCCTCACGCCGGTTCCCCCTTGGAGCCCCAGGGTCCTGCCTTTCACACGTTTCCCTACCTGGGTCCCCTCAGTTGTGCCGAGCTCTCCTGCCTTTCTCTAAGACCCAAGTCCTCCTCATTCTTTTTTTCGGGGACGCCAAGCATGCTTTGGCCCTGCTACCTACCTACCCTCCTGTCATCGCCACCCCTCCTCCTCTGCTAGGGTCTCCTGTCATTCCCTCATTAGGTCCCTCTGGACCAGTTCTTCAGTTGGCTTTGGCGCTGACCCACTGTTAGCTACTCCGCCCCGCCCCCCAGGTGTGTGTGTGTGGGGGGGGCGTGTTTTGGGTGTGGGACATTGTTGGAGTGATTGTCATCTTTCTCTTTTGATCCCCCTTTCTGTCAAACACACTGTTTCCTAATTAACTGCACTCGGAGAAAGTCGTTTTCCTGAAACTATTGCCCTGGTTTCACCACCCCTCCCCCATTCCTTAAATTACACGTTTTTTGGTTAGTCTGTTAAATTCAGTATCGGAAAAGTGACAATAAATTATTTATTTCCTTTATTCTGCGGACTGCTCTTAGGATTGAATGTAGTTTTGTATTTAACTCTAAGCAAATATAGAAACAACCTATGTGTTTAGGGATAAAGTTTTATACTCTGTATTCTCATCCGCATGTTTGTAATACAAGTTTTTTTTGTTTTGTTTTGTTTTACATTCTCAACGCTTGCTTCTTTAAACAAATATACTTTTTTTCACACCACCTTTAAAAATGCTTCTTATTGTGCATAAGGGGTTCAAATCCTGGACCTACCATTTCTTACCTGTTTAACTGTACAAGTACATTACTTAAGCTCTGCGCCTCAGTTTCCTATACATGAAAGGTTTGGATCAATTGTTCGTTAATTTCACTTTGGTCACAGGTGCACGATAAAGCGAACAACAAGTGCGTGAGCACGAAATTCGTTGACATTTCATTTTATTCCCTGCCAAGCATTTAAGGAAAAAAAGAATAAAGTTGATATTTTTGGATAAGTTACTAGTTGATTAAATTTTCTTTTGTCAAGTTTCTGCCAGCGTCATCAATAAATTGGCTTGAAGGTCAAAACAGTCTGGGTATAGACAGTGTATATCTTTAACATTTATACTTAGTGAGTGGCTTTATTTCCCTTTCTTTTTTCTTTTTTTCTTTCCTCCTCCTCCTCCTCCTCCTCCTCCTCCTCCTCCTCCTCCTCCTTCTTCTTCTTCTTCTTCTTTTTCTTCTTCTTCGTCTTCTAACCCCCCCCCCCTTTGGTTTTTCAGACAGGGTTTCTCTGTGTAGCCTTGTAGCCTTGGCTGTCCTGGACTCGATTTGTAGATGAGGCTGGCTTTGAACTCACAGAGATCCTCCTGTCTCTACCTCCCCCTGTGTTTGGATTACAGGCTGTGCCACCTGGCCCAGTTTATTAATGGTTTTTCATCTTGACAACTGACATTCTCTGAAGTTCAGTGTCTTGATATTTAGAGCATCAGTCTTCTAAGTACATGTTTCTTTCTTTCTTTTTTTTAGATTTATTTATTATTATGTGTACAGTGCTTTGTCTGCATGTACACCTGCAGGCCAGAAGAGGGCATTAGATCTCACTATAGATGATTGTGAACCACCATGTGGTTGCTGAGAATTGAACTCAGGGCCTGTGGAGGAACAGTCAGTGCTCTTAACCTCTGAGCTGTCTCTCCAGCCCCTAAGTACATGTTTAATGTTTAGCAACCATTATGTTTGTAGACTATGTATTTAGGAACTTTAAGGTTAGGAAAAAGAGCATGCATTTGATATTTATTTTCTGAAACAAATATTATTGTTTCAGGACACACACACACACACACACACACTTTTAAAAACTGTTTCTGCCTCACCCCCAGCCTCCCATTGTGTGAGTGAGTGTGTGTGTGTGTGTGTGTGTGTGTGTGTGTGTGTGTGTGTGTGTGTGTGTGTGTGTACATACTGGACATTGAAACCAAGGCTGGATCTCCCATGGAGCTCTACCCCCAACCTGGTGATGGTAATTTGCTTGCTCAAATGACTCCTCATTTCTGAAATTTTTGAGTGCCAGAGCATTTTGAAGAACCTTTACCTACTCTTTAAAAAAAAAAATTTTTTTATGTACACAGTGCTCTGCCTGCAGCTATACCTGCAGGCCAGAAGAGGGCATCAATCACATAGTAGATGGCTGTGAGCCATCATGTGGTTGCTGGGAATTGAACTCAGGACCTCTTGAGGAACAGTCAAGTGCTCTTAACCTCTGAGCCATCTCTCCAACCCTGGAGAACCTTTACCTACTCTTAAATTTCTTTTTGATGTTAATTTTTAAAGAACAAACGAGCCAATTTAGCTTATGAAAAGCTATGCTCCTGGGGGTGGGATACCAGGAGCACAAATTCAAGGACTGCCTGGGTTACATAGTGAGACCCTGAGTCAATAAACAAAACTAAATCAGATTCTGATAGCTGACTTTAAAATATTTTAAGAACAACAAAAGTTAACTATTTTATAAAATTCTAAGTTGGTTCATTGGTTATGAATAGCCAAGACTAAAACTGAAGAAGAGAAATGCAATGAACTTTTATTTTTTTAATTTTTAAAATTTTTTTATTTTTTTGGTTTTTCGAGACAGGGTTTCTCTGTGTAGCCTTGGCTGTCCTGGACTCACTTTGTAGACCAGAATGGCCTCAAACTCACAGCGATCCTCCTGCCTCTGCCTCCCGAGTGCTGGGATTAAAGGCGTGCGCCACCACGCCCGACTGAACTTTTATTTTATATAGCTAAATTATGAGTATTATATTGACGTACTTTGATATTTTCCCCCCTGAAACTTTATCATCATCTATTTTAGGGCTATTGATCTCATTCTTCATTCTAGTTCTGGATGGATATATATATGCCATACATATTATGTGGAATATAAATGGAATGAAAGAATCACATATAATAAGTTACATTTCATGTACTACTTAACAAAATGGGAGTATGTTAATTGCTTGATGAGCCAGTAAGGAAAACTGGCTCATATAGTTGGATTTCCCAACATCAATTCTCTTAAATAATTAGGATTCTATTATTTACTGATAGTAATATTAAAGAAATCTAATCTATTAGCAAATTACTTAATCACAAGTAATTTTTTAAAAGATAATTTAATATTTATTAATAAAATAGTAGTGTAAAATAGATCATCTAAATGGCAGTAAGCTAAAATATGAATCATTTATACAGCTTAGTGATATTGAGAAGAAAAACTACAATTTATCTCCTTCCTTTTGGAGGGAAATATGAATCAAAATTTTTTGCCAGTAACTACAGGAGAAAGAAATGAACAGACCTTTAAAGGAAAAGTAAAACAAAGAGTCCAGGAACTAATTGCCTCTAATTACCTCTTCCTTTGCCTTATGTTAGTTATCTGCTCAAGAAATGCTTCAATAGAATGGGCCCTTAACCCATACTTGATTTGCTTTGATATGAAATGGAGGGGAGGGCAACTTTTATTAAAAGCCTATTAAGTCAACTTTCATATAGTAAGTTACATAGCAGAACTTAAAGTCTAAACAAGTTAACTTCTTTTTTAGATTCCAAAGGAAGAACAAGCTGGGATTTGAATTCAGACTTTGATATCTACTGAAAAGCAAATTGAAATGATCAAACACATATGTTGAATTGTGTGGTGTGGGTGGGATAGAGTGGTGGAAAGTTAATGACAGGCAGGAGGCAAAAATCCTGAAAGTACTCAAAGAAGCACAGATACAAAATTTAAAAAGGAGTCAAGCATGGTGGTGCAGCCTTTAATCCCACCATTGTTGCCTCATTTGACTTGTTAAATGTGGGAAGCATTCACTCAATTCCTAAAACCTATAATAATTTGACTTTGGTCATATACTATAAACTAAACAAGTTAAAATATTTCATTCTTAGTTTTAGCACCACAATGATTATAATGTGACACATATCTGGAAATAATCTGATAGATTATAATCTATAAAAATTATTTTGTACTACGTGGACTTGATGGCCACCGTAGGAAGATGACAAGCTATAAAATGAGTGGACATAGTGAACATACAGCCCTCATATTCACACCTAACATATAAGTAGGCTTAACAGAAGCTATTAATATTGCTGTGATGCAAAATCCTCTGCAGGTTTAAGAGGGGCATTAGAGATAATCTAATCTTTAGGAATTTGATAGCTTACATTCCATAATGAACTTGAGAGAATATTTTAAAATGTTACGATCTTTGCACTTTAGTCAGTTTGTAAATATTGTTATAGCTAGATGCTCCTGATGAATGAAGCAGTGATTTGTAAAGCAATTACATTTTCTTTCTGGGTTTTCAGGAATTTTGTTTCCTTAAGGGGCGTTCAGATGCCTCAGAATAGATTGTTCTGACAGGCAGCCAGTAGGTGGGGCTGGCTATAAATGCTGCCTATCCTCCAGTGGCCCATAGTGTAGGACAGCCCAACAGTAAACTTGGTCTAACATGTTAGTGGTATCTGGACGAGAGAGCCTGCTATACTTTTAATCTTGACTTTGTAGCTAGCTATGTTTTTGCTTGGGTAATGGTGTTCTTAATAAAAGTTACCCAATAATTCTTCAGTAAGCTTTAACAGCAACTATGATCTACATAAGACACATAAGACATGGTTATAACAAAACAAAGGTTTGCTTCATTATTTTTTTACAAAATTACATATGTAATGTTTCTTCAAAGAAATTCAAAATAGTCTTAGAAAACAGCCCTAATCTGTTGGTGCAAAATTTACAAAATTTACTTTTATGAAAGATTTCTGGTGGAATATAATGTATTATTTTTATTAATAATTATTACTATTAATTGGGGTATCTTTTAATTTCTTTAATCAGTGTACATATTTTTTTAAAGATTTATTTATTATATATGCAGTGTTTTGCCTGCATGTATGCCTGCAGGCCAGAAGAGGGCACCAAATCTCCCATGTGGTTGCTGAGAATTGAACTCAGGTCCTTTGGAAGAACAGCCCGTGCTCTTAAACTCTGAACCATCTCTCCAGCCCCCAGTGTACATATTTTTAAAAGTCACATATAAGGCCTAAATATGAGGAATTTCTTTTTTTGCTGCATGCTCAGACTTGACTTAAGTGGTTTGAGTGTTTTCTCATGTAAAAGGTCCTGAGCAGATAGGATGGATGGCACTGCGGTCTTGTTATGACTACACAGCTGCTAGTCTTTCCTAGCCATTCTTCTGTTCTGAGTTTACCTGATAAACAGTACGCTTCCTGGGGTTCCACCTGCCACATCTGACTTCTAAGTTATAAGAACACGGAATTTCTGTGGGTAATTGAAAACTACCTTGCCCTAAATCGTGTTCACAGGCTTCTTCCAGCTTGCTTAGCCATCCCCATTCACAAAAATGTTAGACTTAAAAAAAAAAAAAAAAAGATTAATTTATGTTTATGGTTCTACGTAGTTAAGTAAGGAAGAAAACAAGTTTGGATACTGAGTTATAGAAACAATCACCTTTTTATATGGGGGCTGGGTGGAGGGACATGACTTTTGGTTTTTGGTTTTGTTTTTGTTTTTTTGAGACAGGGGGAGATTTTTTTAATCCCGTGGTTTTGTGTATGTGTGTGTGTGTGTGTATGTGTGTGTGATTTTTGACTCACCTTTCACTTTCACTTTTACAAGTATGTAGTACCTCACTTTCTGGCCTTACCCCCACCCCACCCCCACCCCACCTTTCTGGGACTCTGAGGTCCTTAAAGCACAGCTTAGCTTGTTCCTGAACCTCCTCCACTGATGTTTTGTATTTTAGCTTCTTAGGTCTGAAGCTAGGAACAATTTGCTCCAGCTATTTCCTAGTTACCTAAATGTAGTCAAAAATTTCCATTTTGACACCTCTCTCTCTCTCTCTCTCTCTCTCTCTCTCTCTCTCTCTCTCTCTCTGTGTGTGTGTGTGTGTGTGTATGTGTTTAAGTCTTTTAAAACAAAAACATTTTAACTCTTAGTTGCAAGTTAGAACAAGTAAATATGTGTTTATTCTGTCACATTTAAATAAATATTGAAAACTAGCTCAGTTAAGAATAAATATAAAGCCGAGCATGGTGGTGCACATCCTTAATTCCAGCACTTGGGAAGCAGAGGCAGTCATATCTGTGATTTAGACCAGCATAGTCTACAAAATAAGTCCAAAACAGCCAGGGCTACATAGAGAAATCCTTTCTCAATAAAAACAAACAACAAAACCAAAAGAATAAATATAAAAGATGAGGGTGTGGTGGTGCGCACACCTTTAATCTCAACTCTCAGGAGTCAGAGGCAGGCAGATTGCTGTGAGTTCGAGGCCAGCCTAGAGACACTTTCAGTATTCATGAAAGGTGAATTTCTTCTTCTTCTCCTCCTCCTCCTCCTCCTTCTCCTCCTCCTTCTTTTTCTTCTTCTTCTTCGCAGACAGGGTTTCTCTATATAGCCTTGGTTGTCCTGGCCTCACATTGTAGACCAGGCTGGCCTTTAACTCACAGCGATCCGCCTGCATCTGCCTCCCAAGTGCTGGGATTAAAGGCGTGTGCCACCAATGCCGGCTCAAAAGGTGAATTTCATGGAAGATTATTTACTTATTTATTAGTAACTAGGGGAAGCAAAACAAAACTAATCAATCTACATGTTGTTCTTTAATACTGTTTCAGGTTGACTTTGAGAGTTGAAGTCTAATTGTTGCTAAGGACAATAAATTACTGAGAACACCTTTAGTGACAAACGACATAGAAATTTTGACATGTAAAGGAATCTATGTCCCCTCATCCAAGTCATGCTTATAAAGAATGTTTATTGACATGGAAACTGTTTAAGATGCTTAAGACCAGATAGAAGTCTTTTTCATTTAGGATTTTATTTTTGTTTACTTATTTTTGTTTGAGACCTGTGGTCTTACTATGTAGTCTTAGTTGAACTCAGAGCTCGGCCTGCCTCTTACCTTCTGGGTGCTAGAACTAAAGACTCACACTACCACACTCTGTCAAATAGTGGTCCCCTCATTCCCTGTATTTTAGAGTATGTACATAAGATCTGGCTCTTATAAATACATGAGATCTGGATCCAAACCCTGAATCCATTTGCTTCCCATACATTTTATTCTTAACCTGAAGGCACTTGTATACTTTTCTCAGTGCATATAAAAGTTTAATTTTGAACCCTCATAGACAGACAAGTGTGGAATCTCTTGATGGTATGCTTATGGCTGAATTTTATTATTCATTTTACCTGCTTATTTTCTTGGGTTTTCTTTATTAAAATTTATTTTAAAACTTCTTTTTGAGTTTTTCAAGACAGGATTATCTATGTAGCTTTGATTATCTTTACACTTGCTTTGTAGACCATGCTGGCCCCAAACTCAGAGAACTGCCGACCCCTGTCTCCTGAATGCTGGGATTAAAGGCATACTTCAACATACCCAGCTATTAAAAACTACTTTTTTTTTAATTAAGGAAAAGTACAGGATAAAATGTCTTATTTTCTTGCTTAGATTATTTTTTTACTTTTTCTTAATTATTTTCAAGTGCAGTCATTTTGCATAATGAAAATTTCTCTTATCCCCAAAGATGATTGAAATGCACCCACCTTGGTGTGGGTGTAGAGAAATGATAATTTGATAAAGTGAATTTAGTAAAGGTGTTATTTTACATATACCAGAGAAATCCTAAGCGTAATTTATTGACACAAAGTCTTTCATATGTTTACCATTGTTTTCTAAATAACCAGTAAGTTACCTTGTTTTGAAAAGCTATCTCAGGGCCGGGCGTGGTGGCACACGCCTTTAATCCTAGCACTCAGGAGGCAAAGGCAGGCGGATCGCTGTGAGTTCGAGGCCAGCCTGGTCTACAAAGCAAGTCCAGGACAGCCAAGGCTAACGCAGAGAGACCCTGTCTTGATAAAACAAAACAAAAAAAAGCTATCTCAGGCTGGGATTGTAGCTCTGTGATACAACTTTTGTCTAGGATACTTGTAGCTCATGCCATAATTATTAAGAATATATGTATGGGGCTAGAGGGGTGGCACAATAGTTCAGAGCACTGATTGCTCTTCCAGAGGACCTGGGTTCAATTCCCAATACCCATATGGCAGCTCACAACTGTCTATAAGTCCAAGATCTGACCCTCTCACACAGAGAGCAGGCAAAATACCAATGCATATAAAATAAAAATAATTAAAAAAGGAATATATATAAGAATATATGTATTAAAAAAGAATATATGTATTTATGTGTATGAATAAATGTATATACATATGAATATGTATGTATACACACATTTTAAATCAAATTTAAGAAATAGACACACACATACAGTCTAATCAATTTAAGAAATCTCTATAGCTGGGTGGGTCTGGTGATATAGACACTAAAGAAAGTAGATATGTTGCAAGTTTAAGGCCTGTGTGCATTGCAGAAGTTGAAACTCAGCCCCAGGCAACTTATTGAGACTTTCCTTGAAAATAAAAGTCATCTGGAAGGAGAGGATGGAGGAGAAATTCCTACTAGGATATAAAGTAAATAATAAATCAAAAAAAGGAAAATAAAAAACCAAGAGAAAAAAAGGCTGGAGATGCAGCTTTGCTATAGTGAGCTGACCAATTCCCAGTACTGCAAAAGAAAAACAAAATCCAGTGAAATTAGTCTGTAGTAAGTTAGTAACCAATATAATCTAGTGTACTGGATGCCATTCAGGTGCACATTAATATGTAATCATCAGGATTTAGGAGATGGTGAAGCAGTAAGTAGTAGCAAACTAGCAGTGAATCATAAAAGAGTAGAAAACTATCTATGCAGTAGATGGGTGATGTTAATGTTGGTACTTGTTTATAAAGGCTCCATGAAGAGAAGGTGTATAATTCTATAAATGGGGCAAATAGACATGACTGTTTTTAGATTCTTACACAGCTTCTTTGCTGAAGTTCTTTGGTTTAATATAAACTTAAATTTAAGGTATTATACCCCATTTAAGTTGAGTTCAAAGATAGCTAAGGGTTGGAGAGATGGCTCCAAGGGTAAGAGCACTGGCTGCTCTTCCAGAGGTCCTGAGTTCAATTCTCAGCAACCACATGGTGGGCTCACAGCCTTCTATAATGTGATCTGGTGTCCTCTTCTGGCCTGCAGGCATACATGCAGGCTGAATACTGTATGTGTAATATGTAGTAAATAAATAAATATTAAAAAAAAAAACAAAGATAGCTGGACTTCTAGAAATCACACCTTGGCAAGGGAGCTCTGGTTTTTGTAGCTATGCGGATGATTTTTGATGTAAGATATGAATTCACACAGGGAGAAAATACAGACTAGCTTAAGAAGAATCACTAGAACTGAAGTTGGAAGAATTGAAATAGAACTCAAATGGCTCCCTAAGAATAATTGGAGAAATTCAATATTGCAGAAAACCAGGGAGCAGATGGCATACTAGATGTGTTTCGGGAAGGCAGAGTGGTCACCAACAGCAGAACACTTGATTTGTTGAGAGTGTGTGGGTGTGGCAGGAGATAGAACGGAGGTCTCCATTGGCAGCTGCTCAGTGAGTGATGAGTTGACTTGACATACAGAGGAGCATTTGAGATTACTGATACTGGGTATAGAGTAGGCGCTAGATTATACCTTTCTTTATCAATGTTCACCAGCCCGAGTTATGGCATGGAGGACATAACTCCCCCATTCAGGAGTGGGTGACAGACTCTATGGCTTATCACTTAACTAACATTAAGGAAAAGGGGGGCAGGCTTGGTTTCTGGCTTCTGTGGTAGTCTATATACATTATTGTGTCAGCTTTTCCTGGAAGACATGAAAAAGTGTGTGTTTACTTCAGATAGGAACCAAAGTAACAATTCTACCAAAGTCTAGCTTGCTGATCCAGTGAGTTTGTTGAGGTTACTTAGCAGAGTATGGATAAGGGCATGACTTGCAGGAGCATGAATGACTCATTCCTGAGCTCTTAACCCCCCAATGGTGATGAGTCAGGAAAGCTGCATTCTTGGAGATCCACTTGCAGCTTGTAGACAGTGCAGCCTTTAGGAGTCTTCTCTTGCAGAAGTTGTTAACTGTCCCTATCAACTTGTGAATTTTACAAGCTTCAGCTTTGCTGAATTTAGGTTTGTTTACTTCCTGAGAGCACTAAGGAATCTTTCAATTATGAAGAAATTGCTCATCAACACTATCCCCAAACATGTATACTATGTATATTAATATATTTCTACTACTAAAGTTGATATCACTAGGATATTTTTACTACTCCAAAATATAATGTTCTAAATACCCTCTATTTAATGTTACTGAGTTTATTGGCATGGGGCAATGATTTTTAAAAATATACTTACAGTAACAAAAGTTTAACATTGTCTTAGTATATTTTCTGTTGCTAAAATAGAATACCACAGACTTAAGTAATTTATAAAGTCAAAAGATTTCTTATAATTCAAGTAGGTAGTAATGACAAGGCTAGAAGTTGCAGCATCTGGCTAGGGCCTTCTTACTGAATCAGAACTTAGAGGCGAGTACCATTTGTTAAGAGCAGGGGGCATCTATACAAGGCTCTCTCTGCCTCTGTCTCTGTCTCTGCCTTCGTAAAAACTACTAATGCTATTATGATTGCCCCATCCTTGTGATGTCATCTTAAAAAGGCTCCAATTCCAAACACTATCAGAATGTAAATTAAGTTTTTATAACATGAATGTTAGACATTCAAACTATAGCAGTTTTAAATATCCAGAATATTTTATTAAATTGTAAAATATATATATATACTGCTTATTACTCTTTTCAGTGTTATGCATGTATCAGGGATTTTGATAATTACTTTGCTTATTGCAATGCATTTAATTTGCTACCCTTCATGCTATGTACTATTATTTCCATTTTATAGATAAGGGAGGAACTAAGATTGAGAGAGCAAATGACCTGGTCAAGTTATATTGCTAGTATATGATGATCTGACTATAGCCAGGCTATTGTTGATAAGAACCAGCCTATACATTTTAGCTACTATGATAGACATATGAAGTGTAGTATATCTGGGATATACATTTGATACATATTATAGCATTTAAAATTCATTATTGATTGAATAGAAGTAATGTCATGGACACCAATTAAAAAAAAAACACAAAACAACAATGCTACAAATGTTCCTGATTGTGTGTATTATTTACCTATTGCTGTGATAAAACACTATGACCCAAAGCAACTTGTGGAAAAAGAGTTTATTTTGGCTTACAGTTACAGAGGTATAACATGATATGGAGACATGCAACAAGCAGCAGGCATTGGGGCAGGGGCAGGAAGCTGAGAGATGCAAACAGGGGCAGAAAGCAAGCTGCCTGAAAGTGGCACAAGACTTTACCTCTCACAGCCCTTCCTTCTCCAGTGGCATTCTTCCTTCAGCAAGACCATACTGGCTAAACCACCCTAGACAGCATCACTACCCAGAGACGCAAGTGGTCACATATCTGACCTATGGGGACACTCTCATTCTAACTACCACAGTGTAGAAGAGAAAAGGAGGAAGGGAAGGAAAAAAGAAAACCCAAAAACTTAAATTTAGCTTACTGAAGTTTCTCATACAATGATAATTAACTTTTATTCTGTGTCCCTATGAACCTATGTGAAGATCCATTAATCTCAACAGGAGTGGCCTATGATAGCAGTTAGTCTCCAAATGTAAACATGTGATAATTTAAAACCAGTAGAAGTTAAGTTTATTATCTTGTCTTTTTAAAAGAGAAAAACATGGGAAATATTTTAAATGTTAATAAAATGATTAACATTTTCATCTCTACATGTTATTTAGAATACTTTAGAAGTCCCTACCAACTCTAAATAAAATAGATATGCATTGTTCTTACTTTATTTTCTTTCAACTTAGCACCCTTTAAAAACTATTGCCCATGACTATCTAGATTATAGACATTATTTATAAACTTCTAAAATTTGTATATATTCATGCATATAATAATGGTGGTGAAATGGTTTCCCATTGTCTCCAGAAGGAGTAAAACTCACAACAATCTTTGGGCCACAATTAATTAAGATATTTGCAAAATAATTTCACTTTCAACTCTCATGACCTAAAATATTTTTATCCAGAAAACTAAGGTTTTAATAAATATGTTGCAACCTAGAAAAATATAACTAAGAATCAAATGAAACAGTTAATTTGTAGTGAGATTAAACAGTTTGACTACAAATCAGCTCATTCCTATGTGCTTACATCTGAAATTTAGGAGCAAAGGAAGTGCTGTAAAGAATAGTCAGATTTTCCTTATGTGCTAATCTGAGGTTCTAAAATCAGATCTCTCCCCTCCCCCCTCTCTTTCTGTATTAGTTATGTATATTGGTGTTTTGCCTGCGTGTATATCAGTGTGAGGGTGTCAGATCTTAGAGTTAACAAACAGAGGTAAGCTGCCATGTGGGTGCTAGGAATTAACCCAGGTCCACTGGAAAAGCAGTCAGAGATCTTAACCGCTGAGCCCTCTCTCCAGCCCCCAAAGGAGATTCTTTTAAGGACTTCATAGCTTGCCTTACAAACAAATATACCCCAGCAGTAATCTAAACACCCACAGTTGTGAGCCTCTGTTGCAAATCATGTGGAACAGCCACACTGCCTGTTTGCAAGTCCGCACTGGTGCAGTTTGCTCATGCATTATCTCTTTTCAGTCGTTGTCTTAATGACATAGGATGGAGAATGTGTACAGCCTTTAAGCTACTTGCTGGTCTTCTAAGAAAAAGAAGGTGTCACTCTCTGTCCTAGATTCTTATTTATGATTTGCAACAATACTAAGCACTTTTATTTGTTTTTTTTTTTTTTTTTTTTTTTTTTTGTTTTATTTTTTTTTGTTTTTAAGACAGAGTTTCTTTGTGTAGTACTGGTTGTCCTGGAACTCAGCTCTGTAGACCAGGCCTGCCTCTGCTTCTCTAGTGCCAGGATCAAAGATGTGAGCCACTACCGCCCAGGTTAAGCACTATTTTATCTTCATTTTATTAATGATCAGCTGAGGTTCAGAGAGGTTAAGCATGTATTCTTTGTTTTGTTTTGAGACATGGTTTTTTATTATGTAGCTGTGGCTGTCCTAGAACTCAGTATGTAGAGCAGGCTGGCCTCAAACTCATAGAAATCTGCCTGCTTTTGCCTTTTGAGCGCTGGGACTAAGGAGTGTGCCACTATGCCCTATTAAGTACCTAGCTTTATAAATACAGAAGTATAGCAAGATGTTAGTTGTGCTTATAGGTGGGCAAATTAATAATGGATGATTTTTTCAAATGATGTTCAAATTAATTGAAGCCATATGTATAACTTGTAATAAGATAGGGACAAGGTGTAAAAATGAAGTAGACAAGAATTATGGGAATATTAAAAGCTGTTCTTTTTTTTTTTTTTTTTTAAAGCATTACTTTGATTTCTTGTGTCCTGTGTTTATAAAAAGAGTAGATCACAGTCATTATTTTACATCCCAGGACCTAACTTGAAACTGGAGCAAGAGTCTAGTCATCTATGCTTTTCAGGATAAGATGCCTATATTCGTATGTCGGTACTAGTGTGAACTGGGTCTTACTAATCAAAGAATTCAGTTAAGGACTGAAAAGCTCCAGAACAATTTAATTAGCATTTAAGAGGGAAAAACAAACAAACAAACAAACAAAACCAAACAAAGCCAACACAGACAAGTTGTAACTATCTGGAAGGAGGGAGATGCACAAGAGGAAGAGGGGAAGCTATTCTGCTTGAGTTAGAGTTTGAAAGCTGGCATGTTCAGCAGTACAGCTTGGCCAACAGATGCCTGGCAGGAAAGGAGAAACTTCAGAGACAGTGGCAAAAGCCTAGATAGTTAGGGCCAACCATCTAGGGATTGGCCACGATCAGAAAGAAACAAAAAGAAGAAGAAGAAGAAGAAGAAGAAGAAGAAGAAGAAGAAGAAGAAGAAGAAGAAGAAGAAGAAGAAGAAGAAGAAGAAGAGGGACCAGTTTGCTTATTCTCCCCTCTTTTTTTTTTTTTTTTTTTTTTGAGGGGGGGTGTTTCAAGAAAGGGTTTCTTTGTGTAACAGCCCCGGCTGTTCTGGACTTGCTTTTAGACAAGGCTGGCCTTGAACTCAGAGATCCACCTGCCTCTGCCTCCCGAGTGCTGAGATTAAAGTTGTGTACCACCATGTCTGGGGTTTCTCCCCTCTTCTTAGTATGTTTTCAAGTAAATCAAATTTCCCAGGTCATGGACTTCTGGCTAGGTGATTGGCAGGCTTAGCTGGATTACCTCTTCAAGGAGACAATGCTATATAATGTTCCAATCGTTAGAACAGATCAGAATGCCATAGTCTCCATCCATGGCAGTAGTGATTTGTTTTGTCTTTTGAGGTTCAAGAGTGACAAAGCTGATATGTTTACCTTTTTAGAGTTACCAGGGAAACAGATAGTACAATCCAAAGCTGACTTTGAGGGAGCGGTGCAGCCTCAATGGACTCAAAGACCTGCAGCATGAGACTGAAAAGGTGCTTCATCTAGATCTTGGCTTAGGAATTTGAATTTTATGTAACCATATGTAGAGAGACTGAAGCAGATCCGTATTTTTGTGAATCTTAAGCGTGTTAAGATATTTAAGGGAAGGCAATGTATGAAAGCCCACACAAAAAAGGATGCTGTTGCTGAGTAGCTGGAAAATGAATGATTGAATGCCTGACAGACTAATGTTAGTGGAAATGGAGTCGGGTGAGAGGACAGTTACTAGAAATGTTAAGGAAGTAGAGTATTTAACATTTTGTGAAAAATGCCTAAAAGAATTCCTTGAAATTATATCAGGATCTAATCTGAATATATGGAGATATGTTGTTAATAAACAGAAGAAACAGTTAAACCTAATGAACAGGTTGATTTGCTGGCTCAAAGAGTTAATGTTTCTGTTTCAACTATTAGTATATTCCCTTTAAAAATGACAAACAGAAATTGTGTATCATTTAGCTATAATGTATCATATAACTACACTATACATAGTTATTAATTTGAGGACATTCTTCCTGATATAAGAAAAATGACCTTTAAAGTAGTTGATGAGTTTATTGAAATACAGAACTTGTTTCCTTTCTTTCAGTAGTGCTTCAGTGTAAGACCTTACTTAGTAGAGGATATATGGGCCTTAACTTATGCCTAGTAAAATTTGTTGCATTTTCCTTTTGGTTGCTATTTTTGCCCCTTTGTAGTACTAAGGATCAAACCCAGGCCCTGCATTTACTGAGCTTTTTTGTTCTACCACCAAGCTAAACACTGTCCACTATAATTACTTTTTAAGTTTAGAATTTTCTTTTGGGTTTTAATTTGGACATTGAATAGCCTTGGTATAGATGTTTAAAATGTATCAAATTTAACCTTCTGATTAATAATGTATCAATTTGTTCAATTGAATTGTCTCCTGTTACCAGAGATTTCAGACCATGGTTGGCTGTCTGTATTGCTTTAGGCCTGAGATGAGGTAAGATAGGTGGAACAGAGCTGCTCTATTGATGGTAGCCAGGAAGCAGAATACATTGAAGGAGGCAATGACAAGATACAGTCACTAACAACATGCCTCCAGGCCTAGGCCCCACTTCTGAAGAATTTGAACACCTCCAATTATGCCATCAGAGTATGAAACTACTGGTGGATTAATCCATTTATTAGGCCAAGACTCAGGATTTCAACACATAAGAATTTTGGAAATACTTCATATTCAAATCATAACATATCAAAACTTGATAAAATGAGTTTGTTTCTGGCTTTATCAGTCATTATTATCTGGTGTTTGAATCCATAATGTTTATTTACTTACTGCATGAATGTGCATATGCCTGTGGGGGACATAGGCCAACTTCATGTGCCTTTCTCAATCTCTCTCCACCTTAATTAAAAAAAAAACCAAAACAAACAAACAAACAAACAAAAAACCAGACAGAGTCTCTCTATGTAACCTTGGCTGTCTTAGAACTCTCTCTCTCTCTGCAGGCCAGATTGGCTTTGGAACTCACAGAGATCTGTTCTTAGAACAGGATATTACTGGGCCTAGATCGTGGGCTGGCTGGGTAGAGAGCTCTGAAAATGTAGTGTCCCCTACCAGAGAACAAATGCATGATGCCATGCCCAGCTTTTATGTGAGGGCTAGGCATCTGAACTTGAGTCTTCCTGCTTGTACAAAGGCCTTTTACTGACTGAGCTTTCTCTCTATCCTCTATAACTTGCATTTAAATTTTACTAGAGAGCTCCACCAAGTGGTTTGTACCACTGTTTTGTTTGTTTGTTTGGCAGAGAGTTCTTATTCCCAAACATTTTTACACCCAGAAAGTAGTTTGAATTTTTCCTTATAAAAATTTTATGAGCTCAGTGGTTTGCAACTGTGGGTGCCAGATATTAACTGGTGTTTCCTACATTAGAAGTAGAGCATACTCCAGACTTTTAATCATATTTCTTCTGTGTGGTCCTGGTACTTTTTGCTAGAGTAGGCCGGAGTCTGTGTAGTAGCACAGCATGCACATACTGTGTGAGGAACCCCAGGTACAGCTGTTGCCCTACAGTCTTCATAGTCCAGGGTTCTGTTCTTGTTTCCTGTTTCCATCCTTGTGCTAAGACACTTTGAGCACCTTGTTACCTGGGCTGTTGCAGCTCCCCTGACATTTAAACTTACTAAATTAAGTCATAAAATCATTCTTCTACTCCATGTTGGCACCACTTAGATAATCACCAAGAAATGAAGTTCCTTTAGATGTTTTTGAATATATGTGTACACACACACACACACACACACACACACACACACACACACACACACACTCACTCACACACAGTGTCTTTGGAAACCAGTGAACGCTTCTTTAAAAAACAAGCAATCAAAAGGTTTACTTTTAATTGCGTATATTTGTGGACATGTACATGTACAAGTACCCTCCCAAGTGCTGGGATTACAGGTATGTGCCACCACGCCTGGCCACGATGGTATGTTTTAAGAAGGACTAAGTTCATAATTTATAAACAAGAATGTAGAGAAAAAGAAAGTCATACTGTCCAGAGTTTAGAGAGAGGACAAAGAGTGAGCATATTCTGGCTGATGTTTTGGTGTCTACCCTTCTTTTTCATTAACCAGTATAGACTTTCTAGCTGTTTCCTCTAGTTTATAGAAAAGTGTTGGGGTTATAGAAGAGAAAAAGAAGAATGTTGGCTCTTATTTTATACAAAGTATAAATAGAGAAACATTACCTTTCTTATTGAAAGAATGTTTTTAAAACATTGATTGCATCTGGATGATATTACTGTTTAAAAATACAAATGCTATGTGGAAAATGCTGCATACTATTCAAATGTAAACTAGCAGAATGCAATTTAACTGAATATTTAAAATATGAAATCTCAACTAATTTTAAATATTACAAAGATCTTAGTTCAAAGAGTTATTTACAGTGTTTTAATGGCAGTTGCTGCAAACCAAGGTTGCTTGTTAGTATGGAGTTAATGCTTTGAAGTATATTTGTATTTGATACTGATACTCTGGAGTTTGTTTCAAACTTTTTTGTAGTCTATTGATTTTTGTGTGAAGTTAGTTTTGATATCTTTCCTTTTGAATGGAATACATTCCTGTAATATGATTTTACTTAATTTCCTTCTTTCTTGTGCAAATTTATTATCTTTTGTTAATTCAGTGACTATAAATATAGGGGATGTCAGTGCTTTGGGTAGAAAAAATACAATTACTTCATTACAGAGTCTCTTATTTAACAAATGATCCCTCCCCACTCCAACCTAAGAACTGTTTGTGGCTAAAGAACCAAAGCTTAACAAACCAAAATTGGTAGGGGACTGTAATAATTTTAAATTTCTCAAAGTGCATACTGGTGGACTTTGGGGGACACTTTGCTAACAATGAAACTTATAAAAACCAGAACTGAAGAATTGTTGTAAACCTAGACAGATATCCTCAAGTACTCTATTTTTCAAATAGGGAACCATTGAGTATATTTGCTGAATTGTTTACTGAAGAAATGGTTGACAGGAGAAAGAGAAGAGTGTCTGTGTCTTTTTGCCACCAGGTAACTTAAATTATTTCTACTTAAAAAATGGACTGTTGACAATAGCTATGGGATCTTTGGCAGACTCAGTATATATAAATTTCAATATATTTTTCCTTTTCTAAATAAATTTTCTCAGATAGTCAGATAGGAGAGACTTAATATTAGTAGCTGATTTAATAACCTTGCCGAAAGATGTTGACTAGTGATCTTTAATATGTGGCTAGGATCTGAACTTGTTCCTATAATCTGTCTGTGTGTTTTTTTTTTTTTAACTTTTATTGATGTCTATGATTTACACATCATGCACCAAAATCCCTCTCCTCCCCCCAGTAAAATAAAACAAACAAACAAACAAATCTTGTCACAGAAACTGTAGTGTATCACACAGTATAGCCTTTTGTCCATATATGTTTACTTTCAAATGTTCATTGCTATGAGTCATGGGTCTGGTTTGAGACCTACAATATCATTACAGGATTCTCACTGGGACTGCTGTCAGATATCCCGTTGTTGCCGTGTGTCAAGGAGATTCTTAATCTTTGAATCTGCAGGAATGGCCCCTTCATGTGTTCCAGCAGGTCATACATGGGGTAGATGTTGGGGTGAGGTCGACTCAGAGTCCTGGATCAGGGCCTGCTCTCCTGCTCCCGTGTCTGGTCATGGCAGGGCCAGCTGTATCATGGCAAGGCCAGTTCTCCTGTTCTTGTGTCCTCAGGGCAGGGCTGCTTTCCTGCTCTGGGTCATCAGGGCAGGGCTGGCTCTCCTGCTCCCATGTCCTCAGGGCAGGGCTCTCTCACATCTGTGTTACTTTTGTATTCAACTTTGATGACAACATGAAAAAAAACCTTTCATATTTTCAGGTGACATGAACTGGAAGTAAGTGCTAATATACTAGCTGTGCATGCTTGATGGTTTGGGCTAGTACGGAGAGTAGGAAGAGTGAAACCTATGAAATTAGGAGGACTGCTTAAGAGCAATCTCTGTGTGAAAAAGAGAAAGTATTTTTGCTGACTGAAATATCAAAAGTTTAGGAGGAACATGAATGGTAGTTTGGGCTGTGAACAGGGTATGATCTTGAGAGAAGTAGAAAATTTTGGAGACCATTGTGAAAATAGTTAAAATGAAAGATGTTAGGTATCAAATTCAGACAAGAGATTATAGGGAAGTTGATGACGCCTGCCATGTACATTTGACAGGCTGTGACATTCTGTTTATATAGTTTTAGATCACCAAACTAAAACTTGTAGGTAGATTCTGTTTTTTGTTTCATAATGAAGACTGTTCTAATAAATGAGTCTGAAAAGTAAATCATCTCTATTTAATTTTGTTTATTTATTTTGCTGCTATGAGAAATTGCATTTGGAACTTCATACATCCTACTCTGCTGTCTACCATTGAGCTATGGACCCCAACAAAAACTTGTCCTTTGATGTGGTGAATTATCTAGCAATAGCTGCATTTGAATTTGCATAAGCTTCTGGGTGGTAGGTACGTATAGAATAGACAACCTTCAGTGCCATAGAATTTGAAGATGCAAAAGTACTCATGCCAGTTTGCATCTGGGGAAAGTTTGGTCTTAAACATACTGAGAGCTCTTAAAAGTCCTTCATGTTATATAAATATCAACTTAAGGAACAATGGGTTGAGCAAGGAATATGCTTTATTAGGCATCCAAAAATACTGAGTTTTAAGTTGTTTGCAGATTCCAAATGTCTTTTAACTTTCTAGAGTCTGCTTTTAAATCATTTTGGTGTTTTAAAGAATTTCACTTTCTTAGCTGGGTTTGGAGGTGCGTGCCTATAATCCCAGCACTTGGGAGACAGAGGCAGGCATATCACTGTGAGTTTGAGGCTAGCCTGGTATACAAAGCAAGTCCAGGACAGCCTAGGTTACACAGAAAAACCATGTCTCGAAAAACCAAATCTCCCCCCCCCCCTCTCTCTGTGTGTGTGTGTGTGTGTGTGTATGTGATACATACATATCTAACTTGGAAAAAGATTTTCTTACAAAATTATTCTAGTCAGGAAAGTTCAAAATGACGATTGACTCCTTTTCTATAAATGAGTGGGTTGTGTTGTGTGTATGTGTGCACGCGCGCACGCATGTGTTTGTGTGTTTGTAGGGGTAGGGTGTGTTGCATAGGGTGCACATACCTTTGTGCATACATGGAGGCCAGATGAGGCAGTCATATCCAGCCCCATCTTTCGCCTTATTATCTTGAAACTGAGTCTGGAACTCAGCTGGTGGCTAGCAAGCCCCAGGAATCATAACTCCCCTTCTCCCCCCCCCCATAATATAGTACATAGATATTCATAATCAGAGTATTATGCTACTGTATCTTAAGAAGCACTTATTAGAATGCTTAGTGCTAGTAATAGTTGTAATATGCATGTCAGTTTCTAGTATTCTCTGTTTAACTATTTTAATTTTTATACTTTTGATGTGTAAACAAAAGTTGTATATGGACTGTGAAAATTTGTTAACAAAAATTGGTAATGATTTGCAGTTGAACATATTCATTTATTGTATTCCTTTTCCACATTTTCAAAGATAGTTGATTGTTCCAAGTAGTTGACTCTTAGGCCAAGTCTTCAGTTGATTTTATATTCAGATTTATACTGTAAGAAAAACAATATAGAATACTTCTCCTTACCTCTCAGTCATGTGCTTTCATGCAGAAGTAATGTTTTTGTATATTCTTTAAGTTTTGTTTGCATTTTAAATTTAAAGTTGGCAACATTTTCCCATAATAATGTACTTTCAAAATCACTTCTCTTAAGGTGGTTGAAGACTATGCTGGACGATGGCAGGTCCCTTTGCCCCAGCTTCAGGTTCTTCAGACTGCCCTTTGCTGTTTCACATCAGCCAGCGCATCCTTCCCAGATGAGTGTGAGCATGTCCAGTACGTGTTGAGTAGTCTTGCTGTGTAAGTACTTTGTTTCTTATCAACACATTGTTTTCTTTGATATATGGGCTGAGGAAGAAACCTTTCCTAATGTCCCTCAAAAAGAAATGGCCATTTCTTCACTCAAGTAATTTCATTTTAATTTTCAACAGTTAAGAACAATTTTACTTTTATTGGGGTGAAATGGATTTGTGGTACACACATTCCTCTGGTCGTTACATTGTGTCTTATTTCTCCAAGTTTGAATGTTAAGTCTCAGAATATGGTAATTGAGGTTATGATAATTAGGAGAGAGGGGCTTAAAAACCTTTCAAATAACATTGAATTAAAATTATAAACTGGGCACTTGTGTTTTTTTCTTTTTGCCCTCCTAGGAGCCCACTAAAATGATAATAATAAAGAAATAAAAGAAATACAGAGAAAATAAAATAGGTAAGGATCAGTAGTGATAAAAAAAACAGCCACAGCCGGGTGTGGTTGCACACACTTAGGGAGGCAGAGGCAGGAGCATCACTGGGAGTAAGAGACCAGCCTGGTCTACAAAACAAGTCCAGAATAGCCAGAGACACACAGAGAAACTCTGTGTCTGGGTGGGGAGTGGGGGTGGGGTCTGGGTGGGGGAGGAGACAGCTACACCTTCTTGGAGTTCAGAAAGGATATAGAGCTCAGGAACAAGTTCAAACCCACCTATTGTCTCTGTTTGGCCTCAGCTTACACTTGTGGCACTACACTGGGCTGTGAAGTTATCTATCCACTGCCAAATGAAAAGGAAGTACCAGAGTATGTCTGTATTGTTAAGTATCTGAACTTCTTACTGCTTTAGGTATCTATATACTTAGTTGTAAGGTGGGTTTTAAAAACTGTGTAGTGATGAAATCAAGTAGAAGGAGGTCTGTATTCCTTGCATCCCTACCAGTAGGCATGGAATGTGAACATACAAGGTGTGAATTGTCCATAGGACCTGACCATTTGAGAGCAAATGTGTGAAAGAGTTACTTGTAGATATTTTTTTAGTCAGGCCATTCACCAGGCTTAAGGGTCATGGTGGTTTTTTGTTTGTTTTGTTTTGTTTTCTTTTGTTTTTTTTGAGACAGGGTTTCAATGTAGCTTTGGCTGTCCTGGCCTCACTTTGTAGACCAGGTTGGCCTCGAACTCACAGAGATCTGACTGCTTCTGCTTCCCTGAGTGCTGGGATTATAGGTGTGGAGTACCACACCCAGTTGTTGTTTTCTAAAGAAATTAAATGATGTTGGTAGAGTGACCTTTGCATTCTCTTACTGAAAGATTCCTCCTGGATGGCTAGCTATTTAAAGTACTAATGGTTGTTAAAGAATCATCAGACATTTCAAGATTTCCTTCATTGGGAAAAAATACAATGGAAACAATTTTTTAAAAAGTTATGGAAGAATAGTATTAATGTGAGAAACAAAAAAGCAAGTGGAAGTTTCTGACACCAAAATATTAAGATCTAAAATGTACTGCATTTTTAAGAGGAAGTTGAGAACACTGAAATAATATTATGAGATACCAAAGGTAAGGTTGAAATTAAGAAGTATAGTCAAGGAGTTGGAGAGATAGCTCAGTGATTAAGAGCACTGGCTGCTCTTCCAAAGGACCCAGGTTCAATTCTCAGGACCCACATGGCAGCCCACAACTGTCTGTAACTCTGGTTCCTGGAAATCTGACACCCTTACACCAATGAGCATAAAAAAATAAAATTTAATAAAATTTAAAAGAAGTATAGTTAAAATGTAAAGGCTAGAAAGCTAGAACTTAAAAAATTTTAAAAATTAGGATGTAAAACAATATAAAAGAAAGTTGGGTGCCTATATAGCTATAGATAGTGACATGTACCTACAATCTAATTATTTAGAAGGCTGACAGAAAAATCACAAGTTTGAAGCCAGCCTGGGCTACATTGCAGAACCTGTCCTGAAGATAATAAAATGCAGACATACATGTAACATACAGACTGAGAAGGTTGTACTTAATGTATTTAGAAACATATACAGACACTACTATATAGATACATGTATGTATACATGTGCATACATCTACACACACACACACACACACACACACACACACACACACACACACATATATCAACAGTTAATGAAGAGGCCATGATTTAGAAAGAGCAAGGAGGGCTATGTGGAAGTGTTTGGGGGGAGGAAAGCGAAGAGGGCAAATGATGTAATTATATATCATTTCAATATATAAAAGAAATAATTATCAAATGAGATAAAAAGAAAAAAAAGAACATTGTGTTCTTTAAAAATTGGTCATATATGCTTAAACTTGGGAAAAAAAATATAAGATATCATGTTTTTACCTTAAAAAGTTGGTTATTAGCTGGCCATGATTGTGTATGCTTGTAATCTTAGCACTCAGGGAGGCAGATCCTCTGTGAGTTTGAGGTCAGTCTTGTCTACAAAGTGTGTCCAGGACAGCCAAGGCTACATAGAGAAACTCTGTGTTGAAAAACCAAACCAACCAACCAAACAAACAAACAAAAAAGTTGATTATTTAAAAATGTTTTGTGATACTTAATGGAATGAAAACTATAATGCTGTTCATAAGTACAAAAATACTTACTCAAACTAGCTAAGTGAAAATAACACGAGAGAAAAGCATTTGTGTGTGTGTGTGTGTGTGTGTGTTAGTGAACTCAACCATAAGAAAACAAACACTGGAACAGGAACGAATTTCAGGATCTTCTACATAATCATACCGAGAGAAGATTTTCTTTTTCCTTTCTAGGCTTAATCTTTTGCGTTAATTAATTCCTCTAGAGCCTCTGACAATACTAGATTAACCTCAGCTCATTAACTAACCAGTCTCTCTCCCCACCAAAAAAGTATATTTGCAAGATCTCAAGCTCAGTTTGGTTATGTGTCCACTACTTGGGGTTAATCACTGGTGAGGAAAAGGTGGTAAAATTTTTGGCTTATTCTAATGAAAGTCCCATGCCTCCCATGTTACAGGAAAGGTACTACATAGGCATCTCCACTGAACCATAGAAATCCCAAAGAGATAAATACTTCTCTTAAGAAACGTGTCAGGAGCTGGGTGTGGTGGCGCACGCCTTTAATCCCAGCACTCGGGAGGCAGAGGCAGGAGGATCGCTGTGAGTTCGAGGCCAGCCTGGTCTACAAAGTGAGTCCAGGATGGCCAAGGCTACACAGAGAAACCCTGTCTTGAAACCCCCCCCCCCCCAAAAATAAAAAAGAAATGTGTCAGGTAGTTGCAGATGAGTCTGGCTAGGTTGGCAAAAATTGAGTCCACTATAAAGAACATTTCTATATTTTGAGGACTTTAAAAACATTTTCAGGATTCTCTACTGATTTTGAGGAAAATAAAAGTAGTAAATTACTTTATTATTTTTTATTAATTTATTCAGATTACATCTCAGTTATTATCCCTTCACTTGTATCCTCCCATTCCTCCCTCCCTCCCTCCCAATTTCACCTTATTCCTCTCCCCTAGGTCTGTGACAGAAGGGGACCTCCTCCCCCACCATATGGTCACAGCCTTTCAGTTCTCATCTTGGTAGCCTGCTTATCCTTTCTCTGAGTGCCACCAGGCCTCCCCACCAAGGGGAAGTTAAATCACTTTATTTTTAAGTATAAGTATTATTATTTTTTTGTAAAGTGCTATTATCTCACCCCCACTTCTTTGCTATAGTATCATTGTCAACTACAGTGCTGTAATATGAAAGTTTTGAAAGCTTTTGGAAGTACATCATCATCCTCTTCGTCGTCATTAGTTTAGCTTTTTTGAGACAGAGTCTTTCTATATACCCTTGGCTGTCCTAGAACTCACTATATATATACCAGGCTGACCTCTGTCACCCAAGTTCTGATATCTTATTTTTGAGATTATAATATAGTTAAATCACTTCCCTCTTCCCTTCCCTCCAGATCTTCCCATATATCCCTTCTTCATCTTCAAGTTCATGGCCTTTCTTTTCATTAATTACTGATATGTGTGTGTGTGTGTGTGTGTGTGTGTGTGTGTGTGTGTGTGTGTGTGTATGTGTGTATGTATTACTAAATACAACATACTCCATTTGTATAATGTTACTTGTGTGTATGTGTTCAGGGCTAACCATTTAGTATCGGATAACCAATTGGTGTGCTCTTCCCTGCATAAGGCTGTTTTCTTCCCATTCTCAGCATTTCTTAGTAGTCTGAAGTTCTTTGTGTTGAGGCCTTGTGGTTTTTCTTCTGTTCACTTAGGCATGTTTATTGTCGTTGTCTTTGTGAGGGTCATGTTTAGGTAGTTGTGTTGGTGAGAATTTATGGGTCTGACATTTTTAGGAGACATATCCTTACAGCAAACTTTGATCCTTTTACTGCTACAATTATTTCAACTCCTCTTCTTCAATGTTTCTGAGCCCTATGTGTGGGAGTATATTGTAAATATAATTGGGAATGGCTTCAACAACATTGCATTTGGATTATCTGGAATGTTTTAGGAGCCTCTGGAAAGATGTTTCCTTGAGTTGAGGACTACATTTATATGTATATAAAAACATATTTAAAATGTAGTTAGGAATTATGCTGGCTTAGTAGAGTGGTGGTTGTGGGTTCTTCTTCAAGATCCAGGACTTTTATCTACCCTGAGTAGGTGGGTAGATGTTCATGGTTCCCTCTTGTTGAGTTGTTTGTAAGTCTGATTAGAGAGCTGTTAATTATCACCAAGATATGTGTGTTATTACTGTGTCCTTAGGGTTATAGTGCCATGGGGTCATTGATGTGGTTCATTGGCATCATACTTGCTTTAGGACTGTTGGCTGCTTTCCTCCTTTGAAAGCTTACATGACATGCCTGGTACTATGAAAGCTAGTCCTCTGGGAAGAGCTGCTCAAATCAGTTTGAGCTCAGGGGGCCTACGGGCCGTGTATCTGAAGTTCATGGTGCCTTCAAAACAGAAACTTAACTTCTTCCGTCTAGGGATATCCAAGCACAGTAGTAATAGTCTGTAATATTTTGCTAGTGTCTTGGGCAAACTTGACCAACAGCTCAAAAGAGGGCTTCTCATTTCCCGGTGTTGGGGTTTATTAGGTGATCTTTGGCTCTTGGAGGGATCATTGTCAGCCTTGATGAGAATGTTTCATTTAAACTATGTACGTACATCTATACACAAACTTACCCTTATTATTGTGTCTTTTTAGGTGTTAATAGTGTGTTTTTTAAATGACTTTCAGACATATTTCCTGTTACATCCTTCCTTCTCCTGTATTTATCTCACTTCCTACTTAGAGCTCCCTTCCCAGTACTTAAAGTGTCACAGGTGATTTTATTTTATTGTTTTGCTTGATAGCCTATTTACTGCTGCTCATATAAAATACAATAGTTTAGGAATCAACTCTTAAACTATGTGGCCTGTGTATAATTACATTAGTCTGTGATCCCAGCATGTATCTTGTTGAGGCAGGAGACTCAGAAGTTCAAGGTCTTCACTGGTTATATAGGAAGGTTGAGGCCACCATAGGTTAGATGAAACCCTCACTCAAAAACAAAACAAAACAAAACAAACAAACAAACAAAAAACCCCAAGAATCAAATGTTATATAAGATGGAGAACACTAGGTAAAAGAATGAATTAGTGATGTGAACTGATTGTTAAGTAGTGCCGTATTTTAAAAGAGAACCTGTCTGTATTATTGGAATTTACTGTAATAGAAAAAAGAACTATGTTTTCACACTACAAGAAAAATAGAGAAATAGCAAAGTGATTGTTCCATTAAAATAGTAAAAATTTTGTGATGATAGTATTTCATTTTTCTAAAATAAACAGAAAATTGTTCTAGAAGTCCATAACTATTCTCAATTTATTTCCTATAAAGCTCTCTGTTTTGTTCTTAGGCAAACACTGGAAACAAAAAACTCTTAGTCTCAAAAAATCTTGCAGAGTTTAGAGATACTAAATCACCAGTTATATTACTATGTAATTGCGATTTTGAGGTAATTGCAGTGTGTAATGAGAGGACATAACGAAGGCTTGCCCCGGTCTGGGTGTGAGGGAAGCCTTCTGGGTGAGTTAGCGCTCACTGAGTTCTGAACGAATGCTAGGAATAACCAGGTGAAGCAGCAGAAGACCCTCCCTTGGCACCACATAAAGGCACCTAGACAGGAAGTCAGAATAGTCACAGAATTCATTACGTTTAGTCTCTGTTTGAAGAGTTCTTTTTCATAGTATATATTATATATGTATAAAATTTATTCAGTTGAAAAATATATAGAGCTATGTGTTTATGATTCTGTTTTATATGTATGTAATTATATATATATATACTGTATATAAATATGTAAGCTACTGTATTCTCTGGTAGTAATTTATATATGTCCAGTTTTATAAAATTCAGTACTTCCTGTACTATAGGAAGACAGGCCATCTCTAGTCTGGGTAGTTGAACTATGGCTTTTAAGGGGATCTATACAGAGAATGAAAATGAATTCTGTTTTTATTCACCTGAGTAATTTTCAAATGTTTTGGAAATGAAGAGTCATGTAAAAATTATTTTAAATTTGTTACCACAACATAACTGGCTTTATCTGGGTTTACTTCCTTTGTAAACGGTATTTTATTAAAAAATTGAAATTGTGTGTGTGTGTGTGTTTAAATTAAAGAACACCTCAAATTCATTCTTGATAGAGAAGGAAACTAAGGATTGAGAAGTTTGGAGATCGGCAAATTTCAGATTGCTAGTCAGGACTAGCTAGGCCTTTTCTCTTTTCTTGTAAAGAACACGAAAAACAACAAATAAGATACAATAGGATAAGGTGAAAGCCCTTATCCAGGTTAGACAAGGCAACTCAATAGAAGGAAAAGAGTCTGGAGCACAGGCAAAAGTCAGAGAAACACCTGCTCCCACTGTTGGGAGCTCCACAAGAACACCAAACTAACAGCCACAACATATATACTCACAGGACCTGGAACACAGCCATTCAGGCATTGTGCTTGCCATTTCAGTCTCTGTGAACCCATGTGAGACTTCCTTCGTTGATTCTGTGGGCCATGTTCTGGCATCTTCTGACTCTTAAAGTTGTCCCTCCCCCTCTTCTGTGTGGTTCCTGGTCTCCAAGAGGAGAGACCAAATGGAGACCTCCAGTTTAGACTCTCTCTCTGTATAATGTCTGGCTGTGGGTCTCTGCGTCTGCTTCTATCTGCTGATGGAGGAAGCCTCTCTGATAACAACTATACAAGGAACCAATCTATGAGTATAGCACTAATTCTTAACTTTCATAGGTAAAACACAATGGTGTATGAAACTGGGAACAGAGATAGCTACCAGTTTTGTATAATATACAGATACGTTGTTTTCTCGGCCTTCTTTGGAAAAAATGAAAGAATGTTCATGAATTTTAGCATATCAGACAGAGACATTTTGGGGCTATACCACAGGTTTAATGGTAGATCGTCAATCCTTTTTGATTATCTTACTTTATTGCATTGTATTTTAAATTTGATTTTTTACTGTATTGCAACCAAGTTTTATTTGATTCACTTATAACATACGGTAATGTAGATACAAGTATCAACTAATTTGGAAATCACAGGAAGAAAGAATAGTAATGGTGGTACATTTGTCTTTCTTTTTCAGTTAGTGTGTGTGTGTATGCGCACATGCATGCATGCACTGTGTGAGGTCAGATGACACCCAAGGTAGTCTGTTCTTTCCTTCTACCTTGTGGTTCCTGGGGATTGAACTCAGGTCATCAGACTTGATAGTAAGTATTTTATGCACTGAGCCATATTGCAGTCCCTTTGGGTTAGTTTTTCTAGAAGGAAGAGAGAGAGAAAGGGTCTATCTGAATTCCTTTTCTACAACAATATGCATTCTTTGTTTTGTTGTTTTATTTTTGTTTTTCAAGATATGGTTTCTCTGTATAGCCTTGGTTGTTCCGGACTCTCTTTGTAGACCAGGCTAGCCTCGAACTCACAGAGATCTGCCTTCCTCCGCCTTCAGAGTGCTGGGATTAAAGGCGTCCTCCACCATGCCCAGCAACAATAGCATTTTTTTTTAAAAGATTTATTTATAGTGCTCTATCTGCATGTACACCTGCAGGCCAGAAAAGGGCATCAGATCATGTTATAGAGGGTTGTGAGCCAGTATGTGGTTGCTGGGAATTGAACTGAGGACCTCTGGAAGAGCAGTCAGTGGTCTTCACCTCTGAGCCATTTCTCCAGCCCCAACAATAGCATTCTTAACTGCTTCTTAATGTTCAGTTATATTGATCAACTCTTAATCAGCACCTTTTCCAATTCTGTCTGTATTCTCTTCCACAGTCATATTATAGAGAGAACTATAGAGATTTCTATTTTCCTATTTTTGTTCCCTCTGAGGACAAAGAACTATTCTTGCTTTAATTCTGTTTCCTTGCTAAATTCAACCCCGCCCCCACCCCCATTGCCCCTAGTACTGGGGATTAAACAAAGGGCCTTGTACTTTCCAGACAAGTACTCAACCACTGAGTATATTGCCAGCGCTCTAGATTGTTCTTTACTATTACATTAGAACATTTTTTTTCAGTATTTGTTGTACCTATAGACCTATTTATCTTGTTCATGGTTAGAAATTTGGTGTTTCATTTGGTGCTAATTATGACTGGAATTTTTATACCTATAATTTTGACATTTTTGCCTGTTTTGTGTATTTCATCAACCCATTAAGACTATAGTCATCTTGTAGCCAAAGTAAAGATTAAAGGTCTGTATTTTATTGTTAAATTTGTATTGGTAGGTATGGAAAGTGATAAGTGATGAAATAAATACCCTATTTCCACCTACTGAGGACCATGAAAGAAAAACAAAACTTATGCAAGCTTAACTTAAATTTTAAAAATAATTATTTCAGGATTTCATACAATGTATTGTGATCATATTCCTCCCCACCTCTCCTTAATTTCTATCACATCCATCCATTCTACCTGCCTACCTCAGCTTACATTCTAACTAGTTTAAGTCAAATGCTCTACAATAAAGGCACAGGGCAAGGAAAGACAAGAATGTTTCCAGGCATAAACGGCACTACAGTCTCTACTGTGGTATAACATGAAACAAACTTTACAAATGTACACACATTTAAAAAATCTGATTTAAAAAGTAACACCATCAAGAGTCAAAATGGTCAGTAAAATCAGCTGCAAGTGTATAAAGATTCCAGTGGGAAAGATGGGCAGCATGCTTGAACAAACTGCAGATTTCTGCACAGAAACGGGAAATTTAAATGTTCAAATGTAGGTGCTAGAAACTAAAAAGCATAGTATTGTTTAGAATGGCTAGTGCTTTTGATGAGGTCATTAGTATATTTATAAAAAGAAAAAGGGATTGGAGATGTAGTTTAGTCAAAGTCCTGGGCTTTGGCCTGGAACAAAAATTGAATGAATGTTGAATATCTATTAATGGAAATTATCAACGTTGAAAGGCAAATAAAAAACAAAACCTTTAGGAGCTTTGGGAAAATATAAAACTATTAAAATCATACAGCGACCCAGGCACCATCACGCACACCTATAATCCCAGCACTTGAGGAGGCGGAGGCAGGTGATGGATCTTTGTGAGTTTGAGGCATATCTTTCTACACAGTGAGTCCAGGACAGCCAAGGGACACACAGAGAAACCCTGTCTCGAAACCAAAAAAGAATCCTAGAACAGTGGATCTTAACTTTCCTAAAGCTATGACCCTTTAATACAGTTTAATATAGTTCTTCATGTTATAATGACCCTCTAACCATAAAATTATTTCCTTGCTACTTCATTACTGTAATTTTGCTACTGTTCTGAATCATAATGTAAGTATCTGATATGTAGGCTATCTGGTATATGATCCCCCCTCCCCCCACAAGGGGTCACAATACATAGGCTGAGAACCTCTCTTCTAGAAGGAAGATCAAAAATAAACCAGAAGCAATTTCTACAAAATGCTGGCCACAATTTTTCTAAAAATAAGAGAAATTAATACCCTGACCCAGAAATTGAGTCCAAGCATGATTTCTCATGTACACATGTATAAAGAGTTAGTGCCTCAACAGCATGTTACTCAAATTGAAAACCAGGGTATGGTTTATACTTCAAGAGTAAAAATTCCAGACATATAATACAAACACTTCTTCTGGAACTATTCAAGGCAGAACACAATGAAATGACCTCATAAAACAATGAGATTAAAAGAAATCTCTCAACTGAAATATATTTCTAATTGGAAGAGAAATAAATGTCTTCAGTTAAGCCCAAACTCAAGTGTCAATAGTGCGTTTCTAACAGCTCTGACCTAGGAAAAGCAAGGGGAAGAGGAAGAAAAACTCTTGAAGTAGCACCAATACTGAGCAAACATTGGATATGAGAGTGATGGTTTTACTATTTTTGAAATCCACATGTATTTTTAAATGTAAATGTAATTTGAATTTATCAATATTTCCTCCTTGCTTCTGAGTTTGAGTCATAAGGATGTTTTAAAAGCTATGTTATATGGAATCTTTTTTTTTCATTGATTAATTTTTTGTATTTGAGTTTTAGTTTGAATATTTCCCGTGTTTGGAGATTGAGGCAAATCATATCTGCATTTTTAACATTTGGCTATATAGATTTGATATGCTACTACCTACCACTTGGCTATTGAGTTGAGATGCTCTTAATATTTAAGTGATGCCTTTTATTTAAGAACCCTTTTTATTTTACGTTTGGCTTCAATAATCTATTTGTTCATATGCCAATATGATATTGATTGAATTGCAGAGGCTTTATAGAATGTAAAATTAGTTCTTTAATATTATTCTTTGTTCCATAGATTCCTTTCCTTTTCTTTCTAGCCCCCTTTCTCTTTCCTCCCCCTCTCTCTTCTCTTCTCTCCACTTCCCTCTGTTCTCTCCCCCCCCCCACTGTCTTGTGGTTTTTATTGCTGTAGTGAAACACCGTAACCAAACAGCAAGTGGACAGGAAAGGGTTTATTTAGCTTATACTTCCATATTGCTGTTCATCACCAAAGGAAGTCAGCGCAGGAACGCAAACAGGGGAGGAATCTGGAGGCAGAAGCTAATGTAGAGGGCATAGAGAGGTGCTGCTTACTGGCTTTCTTCACATGGCTTGCTCAGCCTGCTTTCTTATGGAACCTAGGACCTCCAGCCCAGGGATGGCACCACCCACAGTGTGCTGGGTCCTTCCCACCAATCACTAATTAAGAAAATTCTTTATAGCCAGATTTTATGAAATACTTTTCTTAATTGAGGTTCCCTCCTTTTAGATAACTCTAGTTTGCTTATCAGGTTTGTCAAGTTTGTTTGTGCTAGCTATAGCATACCTCCTATTCCCTCTGCCCTCCTTCCCCGGCCCTTCCTTCCTCTCCTCTCCTCTCTCTTCCTTTCTCACTACATAGCCTTGTTTAGCCTGGAACTTACTATGTAGACCAGGTTGCACTGGAACATAGAGGATATCCACCTATCTGTTCCTCTGGAATGCTGGGATTAATAAAAGGTGTGTGCCACCATACCCAGATTCATAGCTGTTTTGTTGTTGTTGTTGTTTGTTTGTTTTTGGTTTAGATATTTAGCTTTGTAATCAACTTCTCTCGAAAGTTGTATGTAAGAGCACACAAGGCTTTGCTTTCAATTCTCTAAAGGCTCTCTATAAAAGAAAAGACTAATGTTAGTAAAGGTTCATTTATTACTCTTTAGGCAAGAAGCTTTGTCTATAACTCAAAAGTACCAAGTGGAACAGGAAGCTGATATAGAAGCTGAAGAAGTTATCCAGAAGATCTAGCTAAGAAAATTGTGAAAATGGCAGTTAGACTATTTTCTTTACGGTAATAGAATACTTGAAAATGACCAACTTAAAAAGAGGGTAGGTTTGTTTATTTTGTGAAGTATCTGCATGTGTGTAAGCAAGATTGCCCTTGTGTGTGTGGGAAAGAAGTTGATTGCTCTCCACTTTTGTTTTTAAGACAGGGTCTCTTCCTGAACCTAGAGCTTGCTGTTTTGCTTAAACTGGCTAGCCAGTGAGTCCCAAGGCTTTGAATGTCTCTACCCCCTGCCACTCTAGTGCTAGAGTTCTGGGTGCCTGTCACTGCCTTTGACTTTTATATGAATGCTGAGGTTCATAACTTGGGTTCTCTTTCTTACTTGTAAAAGTAGCACATTACCCATGGTAGGTTTATTTTATTTCAGAGTTTTGGAGGTTCAGTCTATTGGGCCTTTAACAACACTACGTCCTGGCAGAAAAGTTCACGGATGAGAAGGCTGGTTACCTCATGGTTACCTGCAAGGAAACAGAAGAGATGAAGATACCAGAGACCCATGATCCCCTTCATGGGTACACAAACAATGATATAGCTATTTTAGGATTCTCTTAACAGTGCCATAAGCTGGTGACCAAACTTTTATCAATGGCTATTGGAAGGTTTTTAAGATGCAGCCATGCTGTTTAGTAGATAAGCCAAACAGATTTTTGATTTTGATGGAATAGATGATTCCATCTAGGGGATAGCTGCTCAAACTGTATGTTGTGACCATATGTGGTTGGTAACTGAATGGGAAGATTGTGAAAAATTAGCAAACATTAAAGTTTGTAAACATGCAATGACCAGAACTTAACTCAAGTTCAAGTATATGATGAATTTAAGGTATCTCTGGTACTGTTCACCTGTGTTGCATTACTTCACTTCAGCCTTGGTTCTGAACACACAACTTGCATACTTTGTATTGACTATGTTGTTATGCCAAGCACTACCAACAAATGCTATCATAAACACCTTAGCTCGGATTCAAAAATATTTGTTATAAATTGCATTTTTTTTAACTGTACATACAAAATTTTCTACTTAGAGAACCTAATGATCTAATTCTGGAAAACAAAGACTTTTAATAGCTTCCTACCATTCCTCCCTATGTAAGTACCAAATTAGTGCATCTTTGTGTTGTATTGTGTTAGAATGTTTGGTTGTGAAAGCTGCTGTTTGAGAGCTTACTTGAATCTTATAAAGAAACAAGAAATGAATTTGGGCTTGGGATCAGGACAGGATTGTCAGCAATTTCTGAAAGGCCCGAAACATACTTTTGTCATTTTGTACTATGTGTTTATACAAAAGAGCATTCTCAGCATTGATGATTATAAAACCCAAATTATCATTCAACTCTGAAAAGCGCAGAACATATTCTATGTCCTACCTTATACAATATTCATACAATTTATAGTGTTGTATGTAACAGTAAAGAACATGTATGGAAATTTGTTTTCATCTTTAGTAAGTGGTAAAATTAAATTAAATATATTTTAAAATAAATTATCAGCAGATATTTTCCATACCTATATATTAAGGATCATGTAAAAAATTCTCAAATAATAATGTGATCTAATGTATACTGTATACATAATAAATAAATAAAAATTTAAAAAATTCTCAAGTAAAAATTTTAAAGAAGCTCCGTTGTAACTCTCAGCCAAAGAAGTTCATACCAGGCCACACTGACTCTTATTAATTTCTTATGTGGCTGGTGACTTTTTGCTGAACCTTATCTATCATTTATGAAAAACCTAGGGTCTTTGAGAGTTCTACCAAACGCCTTCTAAGCTTTACTAGTGGAAAAATGCCTGAATGATGGTCCATCTGTTTACAGCATGGTTTGCTGAGTCCAGTCGTGAGACCTATTGCTTACAAAGATAGAGTCCTTTCTAAGTATGCTGTTTGCAGTCAATGGACCTCTTTACTCAAGGGCTCTGGTGAAGGTTTACAGTGAGATTAATGTTATCTTCATGTATATATATCTATTTTGTAACAAGCAGTAACTTAAAATTTCATGTCTTATTATTTGAGAATTTTACTTTTTAAGCAGTGCTTATCTTAGGTAGTAATCCCCTGATGGATTTGGGAAAATTATAAACCTTGTGGAAATGTTTCATCTATCTAGATAGTAATGATAACAAACACCTGTAGTTCATAGGAGGATTAAAAAAAAAAGAATATATATGGGAATTTGAAGTAGATTCTACCCTGCATGGATAATGTTCAAAGGTTCAAGACTTCAGTAGATGAATAATTGCATGCAGATATAGTAGGGATCAAAGTAGAACTATACATGGAGCCTGGAGATATGACTGAATTGCTATAATTAATTTTAAAATAGGAAGAGTTACTTCTTATGAATAAATATGGTGCTTTTAAGATGATCCTGGGTAGGCACCTATCAAAGCTTTTTGGGAAGTTGACACAGGTAGATTTCTTGAATCAAAAAGTTTGAGGCCAGGCTCTGGGCAACATAGGGGGACTGATTCTCTAATTGAAAAACAAAACAAAACAAAAAACAGTGGTTTTTTGAGATAGAATCTATTCCTGGTGAAGATGCTATTAAATATTGCTAAAAAGGTGAATGAAAACTTAGTTGATAAAGAGCTTTGAAAGTTTCATTCCACCTTTTATTAAAACCATAGGCTATCTCTTCTCTGATGCTAGGGACTGAACCAAGGGTGGTGTTCACGCTAGGCAAGGGCTCTACCCCTGAGCTACTTCCCTAGCTCCTTCCAATTTCATAAAAGTTCTACTTCGTGTTAGCATTTCATGCTGTCTGGATCACATTTGAAACAAGTCTCTGAAAGGGAGACCCCAACTGATGTGGCAACTTCACTGTGGCCTTTTTCTTTTCCATTATTAAAATATATCCATTGTACAAAATAATGGGTTTTTATTATGAGACTTTTATACACAAGTATAATAAACTTTGGTCATATTCATCCCACCAGTAAGTATACTCACTTGTTCATCTTCCTTGCTCGCACTAGTCCCTTTTCCTTTTTCCAGTTCATCTTTGACTTCTATGCCTTCTTTTTTACTCTAAAGAGAGATGATTGCTTTTATTAGTTTCTGGTCTGCCTAGGTAATCTATGAAAATATGAATATTATACATTGATGAGTGTACAAAGTTCTTACTTGTACATGAAGTGTACATCCTAGGATTTCTAGTAGATGTCTAAAATCTCAGATAGTAAGAAATTCCACATACAGTGTTTCTTGTACATAGTGTCACATAGTGCCAAACTTTATTTAATCTCCTGTTGTCTACTTTGCATAATTTCTTTTGTACTTTGTAAGTTTTTGTTTTTGTTTTTGTTTTTTGTATTTTGAGATGAAATTTTATGTATTCCAGGCTGGCTTCAAACTTGGTATGTAACTGAGGATGATGTTGAACTTTTGGTCTTGTTTTCACTTGCAAAGTGCTGGGATTAGAGACATACACATCCTTTTCTGGCCGGCCATAGAGATTGAACTTGGCGCTTTGTGTATGATAACTGAGTTAAATCTCTAGCCCTTAATGAGGTTTTAAAAAACCAAGTACTACCATTTGACTCTTTCTGCTTCTGGGTTAACTCACTCATTATGATTATTTCTAGATCAATCCATTTGTCCACAAATTTCGGGAATTCTTTGTTTTTAATAGCTGAGTAGTATTCCACAGTCTACCACAGGTTCTTTATCCACTCTTCTACTGAGGGACGCTTAGGCTATTTCCATGTTCTGGCTATTATGAAGAAGGCTGCTATGAGCATGGTTGAGCAAATGTTCCCCATATTTGACCACATCCCCTGGATGGGGAGACCTGCTGGCACTCAGAAAAAGGATATCAGGCAACCAAGAAGAGACTTGATACCCTATAAGCATATATAGGGGGAAGAGGTCCCCCTCAGTCACAGTCATAAGGGAGGAGAGTAAGGGGAAAATGGGAGGGAGGGGGGAATGGGAGGATACAAGGGATGGGATAGCAATTGAGATGTAATATGAATAAATTAATAAAATATATTAAAATAAAAAACCAAGTACTTATAAGTAAAATATTTCCTATTAGGTAGATGTTACAACTTGGTAGTCTTTTAAAGTAGAACAAAACCACAATGCAATGAAAATTATATATATATATATATATTTTTTTCCTTTTCTTTTCAGGAGTTTCTTTGAGTTGCTCCTGTTCTTTGGAAGAGATGAGTTTTATGAAGAACCCTTAAAGGATATTCTTGGCTCATTTCAGGTAAAATAGTTAACTATTTTACATTTTATACACATACAAATCAGTAAAATTGTTATATTAAATTTTTGCTTAAATGTTACGGTCACTACAGTGATGGTATTAAAGAGTTCCCTATACTGGCAGGTGTAGAAAGATCATGAAATCAATTTTAACTGTATTCTAAGCAGCTTCTATCCAGGATTCTAATGCAGCTACCATGTCTAAAGAACCTAAGCACATGTGAGAATCTAGAACTTTCCCCTGGTGAAGAAACTGTCTCACCAATTTTCCTGTCTCATATAATCTATGCAGATGGTTGTTCTTGTTTTGGGATCTGTAAGAGGACAGAGAGAAGCCAGGCGTGGTGTCGTGCGCCTTTAATCCCAGCACTCAGGAGGCAGAGGCAGGTGGATCTCTGTAAGTTGGACGCCAGCCTGGTCTACAAAGTGAGTCCAGTACGGCTAAGGCTATACATAGGAACCCTTTCTCATAAAACAAAACCAAAACAACAACAACAAAAAACTGAAAACAATAAAACAAAACAAAAAACAAACAAAGAAAAAGTAAAGAAAAGAAAGAAAGAAAAAAGGGGAGAGACAGACAGATAGATAGACAGAGACAAATCTAGACAATAAGTGAGATGGCTCAGTTGATAAATGCCTGCCCTGGAGAATTTGGCTTCCAGCACCCATTAACAAACATTAGTGACTGGATAGATTACTTAGTGGGTAAAGGTGCTTGCTGCCAAACTGAATGACTTGAGTTAAATCCCTGCATCCCATATGGTGGAGGGAGAAAACTGACTCAAGGGGTTGTTCTCTAAATGCCACATATATGATGCGATATTCGGGTGTTCACACATGTACACAAAATAAATTATTGTAGAAAAAGTGCCAGACACAGCTGTACACTTCTGTAATTGCAGTGCTGAGGAGGTGGTGATGGGCAGATGCTAGTATCTTAGTGGCTCTCCAGTCTGGCTGAATTGAAAAACTCCAGGTTCAGTTAAAAGACTGTCTCAAGGCCATTCTCCACAGTTGTGTGGAGAGCGGGGACTGACTCTGACATGAGCTCTGGTGACCCCTTGGTGAGGAGGCTTGGTGGCACTCAGAGAAAGAATAAGCAGGCTACTGGGATGAGACTTGATAGGCTGTGACCATATGGTGGGGAAGGAGGTCCCCTTCTGTCACAGACCCATGGAAAGGGAATATGGTGAAAGAGGGAGGGAGGGAGGGAGGGAGGGAGGGAGGAACGGGAGGATACAAGTGAGGGGATAACAATTGAGATGTTCTGAATAAATCATTTAAATAAAAAACAAAAACAAAACAACAACAACAACAACAAAAACACAAACCAAACAAAGAAAAGACTGTCTCAAAAATAAGATGGACAGCAATTGAGAAAGATATCCACCATCAACTTCTGGCTTCCATACTTATAAACACAATTTCTTTTTCACCTGTATATACTTGCATATATGAATAAATACATACAGTATAAAAACATAGACTGACAAAATTTTAAGACCTCTTCTATATATCTAAAATATTTTGGTTCTTTTAAGTCATTTATTTAGGAAACAACACATACTAGTGCTCTGGTCACCCAAGTGCTCTCACTGTATCATCAGCACTTATGTGGCTGGAGTACCTCCAGGGGGCTGCTTTGCGACCTGTCATATATAATATTACTATAGTGTTAAAGGCTTATGGCCAACCAGGAGTTTGGCTATTTATGAAAATTATATTCAGCATTCTATTGTGTCTACTTATAATTCAACAAAATTGATCAAAATAGCTGTTTTCTTAATATCAGCACTTGGTGGGCAAAAGTAGGCAGCTCTATGTGAGTTTGAGACCAGTTTTGTCTTCATAGTGATATCCAGATCAGCCAGAGCTACACAGTGAAAGCCTGTCTGTCTCACAAATATACTAATAGAAAATAACAAATATCAAAGCAAAACTGTTTGCATCAAATTTATAGTTTACTTAGATTATATATTCAAGTTTTCATTACTTATTGTTTATTTCATTTTGTCTTTGACACTTGTTCTTGGCAATGGACCTTGTCTTAGTTAGGGCTTTAATTAAGCTCTAAAGAGATACTGTGACCACAGTCTCTCTTACAAAGGAAAACATTTGATTGGGGCTGGCTTATAATTTCAGAGGTTGAGTCCATTTTTGTTATGGCCAGGAACATAGAGGCCTGCAGGCACAGTTGGTGCTGGAGAAGGAGCTGAGATTTCTACATCTTGATCCTCAGGCAGCAGGAAGAGAACTAAGACATACTTCCTCCAACAAGGCCACGCCTCCTAGTAGTGCCACTCCCTATGAGCCTGTGAGGCCGTTTTCTTTCAAGCCACCACAGTCCTCTTGAACTTCTTTGCTCATCAGGTATTTATTGAGTCCCCACACTGTTCTCAGTACTAAGCTCCATGGAAAACAACAGTAAGCAGCAGAATGAGCTCCTGTAATTGTGGCAGGAAGATAATAAACTAAGACTTTTAAAGTGAGCACTTTGGAAGCAGCAGCTGTCTAAACCGATAGAGAATGGTGGCACAGTAGGATTGGAGAAGGACATTTTAGTGTTAAGAGAGGTGAGGTCCTACAGACTGGGAAAAGATCTTCACCAACCCTTCATCTGACAAAGGTCTAATATCCAAAATATATAAAGAACTCAAGAAATTAAACACCATAAAACCAAACAACCCAATTGAGAAATGGGGCTTGGAACTTAACAGAGAATTCTCAGCAGAGGAATATCAAATGGCTGAGAAACACTTAAAGAAATGCTCAACCTCCTTAGTCATCAGGGAAATGCAAATCAAAACGACACTGAGATTCCATCTTACACCCATCAGAATGGCTAAGATCAAAAACTCAAATGACACCATGTGTTGGCGAGGATGTGGAGAGAGAGGAACACTCCTTCATTGCTGGTGGGAATGCAAACTAGTATAACCACTTTGGAAAGCTATCTGGCGCTTTCTCAGAAAAATGGGAATAGGGCTTCCTCAAGACCCAGCTATCCCACTCCTTGGAATATACCCAGAAAATGCCCTATCACACAACAGGGACATATGCTCAACCATGTTCATAGCTGCTTTATACGTAATAGCCAGAACATGGAAACAGCTTAAGTATCCCTCAGTAGAAGAATGGACTAAGAAACTGTGGTACATTTACACGATGGAATACTACTCAGCTATTAAAAACAAGGAATTCCCAAAGTTTGTGGACAAATGGATTGATCTAGAAATTTTTTTTGGGGGGGGTTTCGAGACAGGGTTTCTCTGTGTAGCCTTGGTCATCCTGGACTCACTCTGTAGACCAGGCTGGCCTCGAACTCACAGCGATCCGCCTGCTTCTGCCTACCGAGTGCTGGGATTAAAGGCGTGCGCCACCACGCCCGGCATATCTAGAAATTATTATAATGAGTGAGTTCACCCAGAAGCAAAAAGAGACAAATGGTATATACTCACTTATATCAAAACACTAGTCCAAGGGATACGTACCATGAAACTTTACTTACCAAAAAAGTGGGTCAGAGGAGAGGACATCCTATTGAGACTTTAGGCGAGAGTAACATGGAAGAATAAGGAAATAGTAGGACCCACAGGGTCCTGGAAACCTACAAGAAGAACTTTATGACAGGCAGATCTGGGTCCTGGGGTCCTCCTCAAACTAAGGCACCAGCCAAGGAGAATATAGGCATTAAACTTCGAACCCCTACCAAGACCTAGCCGACGATCATGATATTCTCCACCGTTGAGTGGAGAGTGAGATCTGACTCTCACAGGAACTCTGATGCCCCTTTTCTGACCATGTCCCCTGGATGGGGAGGCCTGGCGGCACTCAGAGGAAGGATAGCAAGTTACCAAGAAGAGACTCGATATTCTAAGACCATATATAGGGTGAGGAGGTCTCCCTCAATCACAGACATAGGGGAGGGGAGAAGGGGGGAAGTGGGAGGGAGGGAAGAATGGGAGGAAACAGGGGAAGGGCTAACAATCTAGATGTAATATGAATAAATTAATAAAATTTTAAAAATGAAAAAAAAGTTAATAAAACATTTTAAATTATCACGTTAAAAAAAAAGAGGTGCTGGTCAAGTGTGTCATAGAGGTGTCAGGTTTTGTTTTATGTGTGTGGGTAGTTTTTGTATCTGCATGCATATTTTTCCAACTTCAGCTAAGGTTATTTTCTATTTAAAATGTGGTAAACATTTGTAAAGAAATATACCCTGTATTTTTTCGCATAATTTAATCAGTTATTTAAAATCCCCCACAATATACCTCATTCCCTCTTAGGGAGCGAGGGAGGGAGAGAGGGGGAGGGGGAGGGGGAGGGAGAGGGGGTGCAGGGAGTGGGGAGGGAGAGAGAGTTTTTCAATATCTTAATTCTGGCTGAATTAGAAAGCCCATCCTCACCCCCGGCCCCTCTCTGCCCCTCTTTAATAAAATCTCTTTTTCCAATCTGGCATGGTGGTACACACTTTTAATCCAAGCACTTGAGAGGTAGAGGCAGATGGATCTCTGTGAATATGTACCCATCCTGGTCTACAGAGATAGATCCAGGACAGCCAGGACTGTTACACAGAGAAACCCTGTCTTGAAAAATAAAACAAACAAAGAAAAAAATCTTATTTCTGTGATTATGGCTTCTTTTTAGGTTGAACTTATTTGACCCTTCTTTTGTTTTGTTTGCATTGTGTAGTATTGGCTAGCCTAGAATTTACTGTGTAGCCCAGGCTGCCCTTGACTTTGGGGCAACCCCTGCCCCACTATTCCAAATATTAGGAACACAACTTACTTACTTGAGTCTTCTAGTTAATAGAAGCTTTAAAACCTCTGGTGGCTTTCTTTTGAGATCTAGCAAAGGTCAACATGCATTTTTATTCTGTATACCTCCTTAAATCTTGTATTTATAAAGCTTGGAAAGCTTCCAGTTTTCGGATAATAAAGTTATAATCTAATATAGCCTTTTGAATTATTTTTAATGTAGTGTCCTAGTAAAAATCCTATTCTCCTGAGGATCTTACCTCTGTCTATCTTTTGTCAAATCATACTATAAATAGGTTTCAGGTTGTGTTTTTTCCCTTTCACTTTAAATGGAACAAACTCAGTGTTGCTAATACTTATCTGAGGAATGTGTCAAAATTCAGATTGTGACTTAGGAGTGTAACATGGGACCTGATGGTCTGCTTTCTAACAAGCTCCTAGGTTATACTAATGGTGCTAATCCCTGGATATGGATTTGAGTAAACTTTATGTTCCACTATTACGTGACATATAGCAGTTCACCCTACTAGGCTATAGACTACAGACCAAAGAAATGATTTCATTTCTGCCTGGGTGAATTTGGGTATTTAATTCCAGGAGCATGAGTGATAACCCAGCAGAGCTTCTTCACTAGAGTTCACTGGATAGTGTACAGGCAGTGCCACACAACTTTCCTCTTCGCAACAATTCTGTACTGCTGATACAGCCTCCTTCCTTTTGGCGGCCAGGGGGCTAAATCCACATGCCATCCATACATAATATCCCATATGGTAAACTAAAAATACCTCAATTTTATAGTCCACTCTACCTTATGCTAAGCAGGCTATATATTTTATTTAATAGTTTCCTCACTTATAAAAGGGGGATAATCACTGTACTGGCTGAAAGCAATCACTGTATGGGCTTAATTAGTAGCATGCTTGGTATCACTTCTGGCAAAATGCCCTTGATGCTGTTTTTAAGGTAGTTAGTGACAACCTTTCTAGTAAGGTGTAGGTTCTGAAGTAATATTGTGTAAATTTCTGTTTTTATATATAATAAGACTCAAACGTAGGTTTTCTTTTTGTTATTATTGTTGTTTTTGTGGCTTTTCGGGACAGGGTTTTTCTGTGTAGCCTTAGCTGTTCTGGCTGTCGATCAGAATGGCCTTAAACTCTGCCTGCCCAGGTGCTGGGATTACAGGTTGTACCACTGCACCAGCTTTCAAACTCAGCTCTTATACTTCTGTTTTTTCATGATTTCTGACCACCTAAACTTGGAGTTTCTCAAATATAAGTTATAAACTCTGCTTATAATTTCCTGAATAATCTTAAGGGGAATCTTTTTTTTTTCTTTTGAGAATTTCATATGAATACTGTATTGATATCATTTCCATATCTCCTCCAAGTCATCATGTTTTCCCCCAACTCCCTTTCAAACTCGTGTTCTTTTTATTATTGTTGTTGTTATATGTGCTAGACTCAAACAGACCTACAGAATCTATTTAGGGTTGCCCAGTGTACATATTTGGGGCCAGTGTAACTGCTTAGTGTTGTGATTAGGCATGTCTTGTTTAAATCATTAATATTGAGATACTATGGGTGGCAGCTTTCCTGTCAGGCCTAAATGACAGTATCTCATAGCAGGTATCCTGGTCCGTGGATTCTTAGAGTCTTTCTATCTCTTCTTTCTGATGTGTTCTCTGAACCTTAGGTGTAGGAGATGAGTTATCGATATACCAAGTGAGGTTGGGCACCCTACAATCACTTATTTTCTGCATTTTTAACCAGTTGTGGGTTTCTGTAGTAATCTTTATCTGCTGTAAAAGGTGCTTCTTTGCTGAGGTGAGAGCTAACTTATCTGTGTGTAGGAGGATAAGTATTTAGACTTCAGTTAGAAATTATACTGGCCAGGAAAATGGCAGTAGTACATTCTGCTCTAGGATCTATGACCTCTCTAGTTACAGGAGGTTTCCAGGCATGAATTCCTTTCTCCTGAATGGGCTTTATGTCCAGTTAGGTGGCTCTTGGTTTCCCCAAGATAAATTGCCACTATTGAACCGCTGGGGATATCTGCTAGGCCTGGTGGTGTTGTAGGAACCTTTATTTTTTATAGCCAAATATATATAACACAAATCTTTGAGTTCCTTTAGTTCTTTTTTTAATGTTTTTTTTTTTTTTGTTTTGTTTTTGGGTTTTTGTTTTGTTTTTTATCATGATATAAGATACTTTTCACATGATGTACTTACCTCTTCATCATCCACATATCTACATACCTAATGAAATGTAAAATGAAGAAATATAAAATGAAGGAAAAAAAACTGGATGAGGGCCTTATGCTCACTGCTCAGACAAGACATCAGATGTGGGGAGTTGCCAAACATTACTTCACTGAGTGAATATAATAAAATAGAAAACTACCTGAGGCGGGGGGAGAGACAGATGGACATAGTATGTTCTGTCCTTCCATTAGTATTTATCAACATATAACAGAGAAAATATCAGGTGGTGGGGATTTGATAGCCATTTTTATTCTTGGTATTTCCCAAAAGTGCGCCAAACATGTGATAGAGCCCTTAAGCCAAGAATCCCAATATAATACCAGGAATAGCATATATAGATTATTTCCATTGAGAAAATAATGTGTTGCTCTATTGAAATGCAGCCTGCCTCAGGGCTTTGATTACACTAATAATTTGTTTTTATTCTATTATAAAGGCCATGGTGGAATAACATAACGATATAAATAACATATAGCAGAACAAACTAGTCTATGCACACTTTCCTTTTTTATTTTTTATTTTTATTTTTTGTTGGTCATGAAAGATTAGGTATCAATTCATTGACTAGTAAAACATCTTTTCACAGTTTTTCACTAGGAAAAGGTAAAGAAGCCAAAAAAAAAAAAACAAAAAACAAAAAAAAAAAAAAACTAATTGTCATCAGTTGCATGGAGAGATAACACAGTTAAAAAAAAATTAAAAGATCTGTATAGGTTTGCTGATATGAGTGTGAAGTGTCTTCTGTAAATTGTATGGTTGCCCTGGAACTTGGTAAAACTAGACTGTCCCCAAACTCACAAACATCTGCCTGTCTTTGCCTCCTGAGTGCTGGAACAAAGCCATGTGCTACCATGCCTAGCTAAATACCAGATTGTAAGCCCAAGAACCCAGCTTCAAACCTCTAAAATGTTGAAATATTAGCACCAATATATTATGTAGCCCTCTCCCTCATCACCCCTCCGGTCCCATCTTTCCTCCCTCATCCCTACTTCCCCATTCCCTAGTCCTCAGAAAGAGGGGACCCTCCTCCCCTAACATCTGACCTCAGCCTGTCAAGTCTCATCTGGACTGCCTGCATCCTCTTCCTCTGGCCTGGCAAGGCCGCCTCTCATGGGTAGTGATCCACATATCCATGTCAGAAATAGCCCCTACTCTCCATATTATGGGATGGGCAAGGAGACTGTGCTGCTTATCTACTACATCTGAGCAAAGGGTTTAGGTCCTAGGTCCTCAACATCCATGGTCCTTGGAGATATATCAGTCACTTCAGCATCCCATCCCCATCCCCCAGCCTGCCTGGATGTATTGGCTCCACTGGTCTCCTTGTGGAGCTCCTGTGCATTCCAGGCCCTCCTATTCCCCAACTCTTCCATAAGACTCTACCTGAAGTTTGGCTGTGAATGTCAGCATCTGCTAGGATCAGCAGCAAGGTGGAGTCTTTCAGAGGATCTCTAAGGTAGCCATGTGTCCTGTTCCTTCTCTTCAACTACTTCAGGTATCTATTCTATTTGCCCTTCTGAATGAGAATTAAGCATCTTCCCTAGGATCCTCCTTGTTATTTAACTTCTTTAGGTCTGTGTACTGTAGTGTGGTTATCATGTGTTATATGGCTAATATCTGCTTATAAGTGAGTATATATCATGCCTGTCTTTCTGGGTCTGGGTTAGCTTAATCAGGATGATCATTTCTAGTTCCATCCATTTGCCTGCCAATTTCTAGATTTCCTTGTTTTTAATAGCTGAGTAGTATTCCATTGTGTAAATGTACTGCAGTTTCTTTATCAATTTTCGGTTTATGAACATCTAGGTTGTTTCCAGATTCTGGCTATTACCAATAATGCTGCTATGAACATAGTTGAGCAAAAGTCCTTGTATGATGGAGCATCTTTTGGGTATATGCCCAGGAGTGGTATAGCTGGGTCATAAGGTAGAACTATTCGCAATTTTCTGAGAAAGTGCCAGATTTCCAAAGTGGTTGTACATGTTTACACTCCCACCAACAATAGAGGAGTGTTCCCCTTTCTCCACATCATCACCAATATGTACTGCCACTTGAGTTTTTTATCTCAGCCGTTCTGATGGGTATAAGGTGAATTCTCAGACTCGTTTTGGTTTGCATTTCCCTCATGGCTAAGGACATTGAACATTTCTTTAAGTGTTTCTCAGCCATTTGATATTCCCTTGTTGAGAATTCTCTGTTTAGTTCTGTATCCCATTTTTAAAATTGGTTTATTTGGTTTACTGGTGTTTAATTTCTTGAATTCCTTATATATTTTAGATATTAGCCCATTGTCAGATGTAGGGTTGGTGAAGATCTTCTCCCAGTCTGTAGGCTGTCCCTTTTCTGTTGACAGTGTCCTTTGCCTCACAGAAACTTTTCAGTTTCATGAGGTCCCATTTATTAATTGTTGACCTGAGAGCTTAAGCTGTTGGTGTTCTGTTCAGGAAATTATCTCCTATGCCAATGAGTTCAAGGCTCTTCCCCAGTTTTTCTTCCAACAGATTTAGTGTCTCTAGTTTTATGTTGAGGTCTTTAATCCACTTGGACTTTAGCTTTGTGCATGGTGATAAATATTGATGTATTTTTATTTTTCTACTGTAGACATTCCATTAGATGGACACATTTTGTTGAAGACTCTATCTTTTTTCCATTGTATCTAACAATACAATACATTAAGGTCCCTTTTCTGAGGAGAAGGGGACTGGGGAAAGGGGAACAGGGTGGGAGGGCAGGACTGGGAGGAGAGGACGGAGGCGGCTCTGATTGGGATGTAAAGTGAATTTAAAAATAAATAAAAAGAACACATTAAGGTTGAGACATTCATTGTTCACTGAAAGGTACTGAAAGTACAGTGTACTAACAGAGAATTAAAAATCTCAGCATATTAATTCTTGAGGCTGTCTAGATTATCTCAGATAAAATATATCATAGAAAATTAGCTGTGAGGAATAATAGAGAACATTAAAGCCAGTCTCATTTAAAAATAAATAGTGAAATGAAGGACCAAAAAGATTCATTCATTCATTTATCCATTCAAACAAAATTTGAGATTAAGTAACTTGTCCTGTTGGTGGCAGGCAGCATAGGGGTCAAGAGGACTTCTTTTTCTCCCAACTAAAAATACTTGTTCTACTAAATTGGATTTTGTATGTATTTCTTTATGTGGGATCATGTGTTCAAATAAACCTTACACATATATCTTAAGTCTTCAGGGCTTGTATTATATTATGGGTTAGAACAATTAAGAATAGCACATTGTCTGGTAGCTGTATTAATTCATAGCTTATTTAAAACATGTTGTATAAGTCATGATGCTCAACTTAAAATTCCTTATACCAGTCATACAAAGGGTTTTGTTGAAATCTATTGACTTCTAAATTTCTTTTACCCCCTCCACCTTGTATTTGGTGCTGTATTGTGTATGTTTTGTAGTATGTAGTGTGTGGTCTGTGTTCTTGTTAGAGTGAGTGTGAGCATGTATGTGTGTGAAGGTGCATGTGGAGACCACAGGTCAACTTTAGGTGTTGTACTCAGTCACTCTTTATCTTAATGTTTGAAGCATTATTTCTCAATGAACCTGAAGCTCATCAATTTGACTGGTTGGCTGGCCAATAAGCTTCAGGGATTCTCTTGTTTCATAATGCTGAACTCCTCAGGCTTTCTCCCTGTCTCTTTTGACTTCTTTGTCTCAGAGCATGTCTGCCTCTGGGCCCAGACCTCTGCTCTCCTCCTCAGGGGACTGTAATATGTAAGGCTGGAGGACAGGAAATAGATCAGGGAGTGTAACGACACATCTGGCTTTCACAGGGATGCAAACTCACTTCCTCATGCATGGAAGGCACTTTAATGGGCTGATCCACTTCCCAGCCCTAGTTTTTTTTAATATCTGAACCATTCCATTACCTTCCTTTTCTGTACGAGATGGGGCTCAGGCCCTAAAAAAAAAAATGGGCTAAAAACCCATTAATATGCTCCAAGTAACAGGCTTTTCCACAGTAAATTCTGCCTTAAAAATTTAAAGATAACATGCCAATAATAACAACAAACATGTAATAATGAAAATACTTGCACAAATTCACTGAAAATCAGCTTCTCCATTAAACGTATTTTTTCTAAAACAGTAATGTTCCTTATATGTGAACAAACAGAATATTTTGTTTAAAAATATGTAACGACCTTTTAAACTTGCAATTTTTGCCAAGTGACAACCAATAAAATTGTAAGAATAAAATTGGTGCTAAGTAAATGATCTTTTAATTTTTTTCATTTCAAAGTACTTTAAAATTTGTTGTTTAATTTTTAGCTTTTTAAAGATGATTTTAGCATGCCAGCCTAGCGTCCAACTCTCTAAGTAGCCTCAGATATCCCTGAGCTTCTGATCCTCCTGTTGAACTCCTAGTGCTGATATTATAGGCACTAGTTCGATGTGATGTGAAGGATTAAATCTAAGGCAAACCTACTAAATCTTGATTTTACTGATGCATATTTTTGTAAATAACCATACTGAAAAGCACTTACATTTTTGCTTCCATTTGATATGGTCACTTACTTAAGAAGAATTTGACACATGTTTTATAAATAGAGAGATGCTCATGATGTTTCATCCACACAGATGGAATCTATGTATGGAATCTATTTCGATCAAAAAGTTAATATTAAGAATGTACTGGCTGGGTCTTGTGAGATGACTTAGCAGTTAAGAGCACTTGCTGCTCTTCCAGAGGAACCAGGTTTGATTCCCAGTACCCTTATGACAGCTCACAACCATCTCTAACTCCAGGTCCAAGGAATCTGGTACTATCTACTGGCTTCCATAGGCACTGCACACACGTGATGTACAAACCTGCATGCAGGCAAAACATCCCAAATAACTTTTTAAAGGAAAAAAAAGCTTGTGCTGGGGGCTAGAGAGATGGCTCAGCGGTTAAGAGCAGTGGCTGCTCTTCCTGAGGCCCTGAGTTCAATTCCCAGCAACAACTTGGTGGCTCACAACCATCTATACTGGGATCTGATACCCTCTTCTGGCGTATAGGTCTACACACAGGTAGAGTCCAGGTCAGCCAGGGCGGTTACTCTTGAAAAACAAAAACAAAAACAAGCAAGCATTTTTCTTTCTTTTCTTTTCTGTTTTTTGTTTGTTTCTGTTTTTGTTTCTGTTTTTTGTTTTTTTGGTTTTTGTAACAGGGTTTCTCTGTGTAGCCTTGGCTGTCCTAGACTCACTTTGTAGACAAAGCTGGCTATGAACTCACAGCAATCCGACTGCCTCTGCCTCCCGAGTGCTGGGTTTAAAGGTGTGTGCCACCACGCCTGGCTGCAAGCATGTTTTAAGGTGTATGCATGACGACTGTGCGGGTACTCATAGTCATGCTCGGATGCAAAGGACAGAGAGGATGTTGGGTATCCTTTATCAATCTCCATCTTATATTTTGACACAGGGTCTCTTACTGAACCTGAAGTTGATTGGCCATGTCAGCTAGGGTTCCGGGCCAGTGAGGTATTAGATTGAATATCATGCAACAAGCCATAATACTATTTAAAGAAGGGAACTATTTTCATACTTATTTATTCTCTTTCATCCTGTCTTTAAAAAGACCACACTGAAATGTTCATTTCTGTTTCCAAAGGAGTACCCTCAAAATTTAGTGTACTGACAAAAGAAACACACACACCAGAAAAAATCAAATTAAATGAGGCAGGTATAGTTAAAAATGTGTCCTACCAGATGCAGAGCATGTATTATAATCCTAGCCTGTAATATAGTCTAGCTATATATATATAGCAAACAGAGATAGGTTTCTTTGGCATAGGCATTTGGGAGCAGTTTAGGAAACATAGTAATGCCTCCTCATCACACACACACACACACACACACACACACACACGTACATTCATGCTTGCATACATCTACCTACTTCCTAAATTTTCTTGGGGATGGTAAGTTGTTAAAGATATAAAGTGTGTCAGAGCTTTCTCTGAAAAACTTTTCAGTCATCTAGGGGCCTTTGGAAACTTTTTTCCTTCTTTTCCTCCTTGTTCTTTCAAGTAGGGTTTAAACAGAATTTCTCCTTGTTTCTTAGGAAACTGACAGTATACACCAACATACTCCTGAGTGCAATTCTAAATACCTGAGCATAATGGTCAATACGACTTTCCCCTCCACATATCTTTTAATAGTAAATATTGTAGCATGTTAGTGAGAAAAAGCATGTTTTTTAATGCTCAGGCAACTAGGTGTCCTAAAATATATTATTTTACACACTTATACACCTTTTTCTTTTCTTTTCTTTTTTTAAAGATTTATGTATTATTATGTATACAGCTCTCTGCTTGCATGTACTCCTGCAAGCCAGAAGAGGGTGCCATATCACATTGCAGATGGTTATGAGCCACCATGTGGTTGCTGGGAATCGAACTCAGGACCTTTGGAAGAGCAGGCAGCGCTCTTAACCACTGAACCATCTCTCCACCCAACATACACCTTTTTCAGATGTTAAAATATTGTAAGAAGTGAAAGCTAACCTTCAGTGAGTGCTTACTAAGCACAAGGTACTCCCAAGAACCGTTTACTGCTGCCTGTTATTATTTACTCCTCACAGCAGTCTTACGGACTGGGCTTTTTCCAGCAGCCATGTTGTCGACAAGTTACCTGATAGAGCTCCGAGAGGTTAAGTAACTTGCCCACTCTGGGATTTTGTATTGTTTTGTTTTAATTTGGGGACACCCTTAATTTAGGAGGTAACTTATTTCCTAGTGTTTGAACTTAATGATCCTCTGATCTACTTGATGAAATAATTATAAAAAATATCTGTGACTTCTTTGGTGTGATGTACTTCTAGTTCCTCCTACCTAGGAGCCTGGGGTGGGAGGACTGATTGAGCCCAGCAGCTTGAGATCCATCTGGGGAACAGGGACACCCCATTTGAAATGTTTGTTTTTCAGTTTTTCACATCTTGTTTGTTGATAAACTAAATCTTCTTTATCCTTAACCAGTAAGTGAAAATAATATTTATAACATTTTAGTCAAAAATACAATGTTCAAATGATATAAAAACATGAGGTTTAATACAAGTAACAGCCACTGTAAATTTGTTAATTGATGATTCATCTAATAAATCAAAAAATTTAACACCTTTTAAAAATTCTGAAGAAGTATTTATAAGATGTTAAGGTACCTGTCTGCCTTGGGCATTTTCTAAGTACAGAAGAAAAAACTTCTGGCAATTGTGCCTTTATTGCAATGCAGACATTATGCAAATACATTCAGATAATGCCAGCTTCATTATTATCTTTTTTTCTTAAAGGCTTGAGCTCAGCTTACTTTTAAAAAATAAATTTACTAGTCTTAGTTCGTCTTTCAGAATTCTAAGACTAAGTTTCCTGAACAACTTTTAAAAGTCTTAGTGTATGAAGACTCAGAAAGAACAGTCCAACAAGTAAGCAAGTGACATTTATCTAAAGCTAGTGCACCCAACTGTAAATAAGATTAAGTAAAGCAGCGTAATTTCCCTTAAAAACTTCACAATATAACGAGAGATGATTTAAAAGCACTGTATATATCTAAAAAAATATAGACGAAGCCGGGCGTCGTGGCACACGCCTTTAATCCCAGCACTCGGGAGGCAGAGGCAGGCGGATCGCTGTGAGTTCGAGGCCAGCCTGGTCTACAAAGTGAGTCCAGGATGGCCAAGGCTACACAGAGAGACCCTGTCTCGAAAAACAAACAAACAAAACAAACAAAAAAATAGACAATGGAGAATATTACTTACTGCTTATTTTATTAATACATCTTTATCTAAAGCCTGATGCAAACTGTTCCTATTATAGGTTTGATATCTTTCCTCAGCCTGTTGTTTCTTCATCTGCTAATCACAAATCTAATTCCCAAACAAAAGGAAGTGGAGTTTTCTGTCTTGAAACCTGTTCCTGCAGCTTAGATTTGGCATAAGTTCAGGGAAGAGCAAAGGACCAGTGTCTCCTGTACATAGAGTGTACGTTCTGAGCAGCACCTCCCCTTAAGCTCTTGCCTGACATTGTTACAGGAACTTTTTGAATCCTTATGTAAATTTAACATCATTTAATTTTCAGCTTTTTGCAACCTGGCTCTTTCCCTACAAGTGACTCACCTGTAAGTTTTCCCCTTTGGTTACATTTTATCCCTGCTTTAATGGGATTTTCTCAGTCGCTTCATGCATATCTGTGTAACCTTTGGCATTAAGCCTATTTGCTACTGTTGGGGTTTTGTTGCCCTACTTAGGTTGCAATGGTACCCTTTCCTCTTTTATACTTAAATAGCTATCACATGGCCATCAGCCACTTTCTAAACAACAATGATCAAATAGTTTTTAACTCCTTTAAATTCACAAAGCCAAAATGATTTTTCTCTCCTAGGAATGCCAGAATCACCTCCGCAGATATGGAAATGTGAATCTGGAACTGGTGACTCGAATCATTAGAGATGGTGGCCCATGGGAAGATCCAGTGTTGCAAGCTGTTCTTAAAGCCCAACCGACATCTCAGGAGATAGGTACTGCAGGAGAGTCAACACCAAAACCATGTCTTTTCTAACTTGGCCCAAAGTGCTTCTTGAAACCAGAGTTGTTACATGTCTTTCTAGTAATGGTACTGTGGTTGTTGACATATTTACTGGGTATTATAGGGAGTTTGTTTTTGTCCCTTCAGTATATTTTTAAAATTGGTTTAAGTAGGAACACTTTCATTTTTTAAAAAAAAAACTTTTCATGAAAAAAAACCACGAAATATCCATTGCATAGGAGTTCTCCTGAAAAGATTGGAACTCTGAATTTATTATCCCTGTTACTATGGTAGTACACTATTATGTCCATATTCTATAGTTAGTCCAATGCCCAGTGCACAGTTACTGCTTAGCACTGTTCGAATGATCACATGAATGAATTAAATGAATAAGTAAATTTCAAATGTAATAGAACAGCATCTCTCAAATTAATAAGATTTTGTGTCATCCTCTTATCACTTACATTCTTCTTTGACATCAGCTTCTGTCATACAGATCTGCAATGGACTCTTTTTTTAGTTAACTAATTAATTTATCAATTAATTAATGTGTTTTATGTATATGAGTGCCCTGTCTTCATGCACACTAGAAGAGGGATTCAGATTCCATTACAGATAGTTGTGAGCCACCATGTGGTGCTGGGAATTGAACTCAGGACCTCTGGAAGAGCAGCCAGTGCTCTTAACGGCTGAGCCATCTCTCCAGTTCCCCACAGTGGACTCTTATGAGCCAAAATTTCTTACTGAGGCAGGAGGCCCTGTTCCCTGTTCCCACCTGTTAATCCTTTAGTTTCCCATATTACTAAAATGTCCTAAATTCTAGGATATGTGGATCACCAAAACTCAGGATGTAAGTTTGTATAAACACCAAATTGTGGAAAATATTTCGAAATTGTGGAGAGAGTTTATGAAGTGCAGTTATAAGAAAGACAAAGAGAACACACAAGCTCTTCCAACTTGGGGCCAGCTGAACTAGCATGTGTTGAACACGTTAGGATATTCCTGTTTGCACCAGGTTAAGAGGTGGAGTGTGGAGAAGGAACTTCAATGCTGGCCGTAAGAGCAAACCAGCACTGCACCCAGGGTGGAGAACCTGGGAAACAAGGGAAGCTGCAGCTTGATGTGTGGGTCTTGAAAAGCATTTAGAGAAAAGCAAAGACAGAGACAACTGGACTGAGGAGAAAGACGTTCTTATTGAGGAAAATTATAAAGAGCAAATTATAGTAAAGATGAAGGTCATAGTGAGAGGAAATGAGAAAATGTGGCCACAGAAGATAGAGTGTAACCCTAAGAAAGCCACAAATGGAAGAAGGCAGGCGCTGGCTCAGAAGGTAAAGATACTTGCTACACATACTTGTTAGTCTGAGTAACATATACACATACACCAATAATTTTTTTTATAATTTTTTAAGAGGTCAGGAGAGAAGAAAGTTTATTAGGCTTTTAGGCTTCTTTGAGTAGGAGGAAGAACAGACCTATCGTTAGCTGGCGTGAGGGCTGATGGCCTCTTCAAGCTGTAACCACATTAAAATAATGAAGATTCCTTTTATAGCTACACTAGCATTGCTCACCTTGGACAAAGGTTTTCGAGAGCCTCATTAATATAGATGACTCTTCTCTGGGTAGTAGTCATTAAGGTAAAGTTCACAGTGCATGAATGCCACTCCAGTGCTTGCTTACCATACATTTTAAACAGAAGTATAAGAAAAATGTTTAAGTCAAAATAAAATATAGTCCGTCAGCACTTCAGTAGCTACTGAGGAAATGTAAATACTTGAAAAATGTTTGCATTTAAAATTCATAAAATACAGGTTCCAATTCAGTCTCTGCCCCTTATAATTTCTTTGTCATTGGGCAAATCATTTAATCTCTGAAACGAATAGCATAGTACCTGTCATAAGGTTGTGTTAGGTTCAAATAAACTTACACAATTAAGTGTGTTTGTATATTATGAAAATGAAGGTAAGCATAAATTAGTAATTATCCTAGATGATACATGAACACATTAATAGACTTCTTTGGTACAATTTTGCATTAATTTTAATATTTATTTATTCATGATTCAGTTTTTTCATTAACTTAGCTTACATTTTTCTACAGTTAATCGGATTTAATGTGATTTTAATGTAGTAATTTAGCATACTGTCTTTTATAATAATGAAAATATTGGACTACCAGAAGCAAAATCTTAGATTAGAGGAGCATTTCAGACTTGCTACTTGAAACATAATAATGTATTGATGAACTAAAAGAAGAACATTTGATTTCCCTTATATAAAGTTTTAATTCTAATTTTTACCCTTTTTTAGACTAAGAAAAAATCAACTAGAATTTTATGAGCACTGTTTGAAGTTTTATTTTCCATTTACCAGCCATCTTACATGACTATTCTTAAAAGAAGAGTTTTACTATGGAACATGTTATTTAAATAATCTAATTAGACATGATGTTTTAGTTGTAAAGTTTCAAACAAGAAAGTTTGGATACTATTTGAGAGTAATAATATGTTTTCTTTTTTTAATACAGTGAATGAATACTTAAGTTCTGAAAATCCACTGTTCTTTGAACTACGTGCCAGATACCTAATTGCCTGTGAACGCATACCTGAAGCAATGGCTCTTATTAAATCTTGTATAAATCACCCTGAAATCAGTAAAGACTTGTACTTCCATCAAGCACTCTTCACCTGTCTGTTTATGTTACCTGTAGAAGACCAGCTATTCCGGGAGGTATCATTTGAGACTATATTTTTCCTATTACCATTTTAACCTCACTAAAAACAAAACAAAATAAAACAAAACCCCACTGTTAGTAGATTTCTTTTGCAGAAATAACAAAGATTTAGAGATCACATTATCTAAATATGTTCTCTTGTGGCCATTCTTTAAGTTCATTTGAATTAGTCAGGATCTGATATTAACAAAATTGAATTAATACAATATACTTACAAAATTTTGAGTATGATACAGAAATTAAACAAAACTGAGAAACATGATTTTGTCTCTCAAAATACTAAGAAGTTACTTATGCTTATTTTGCTTTTCACAGTAAGTGGGGGAATTCTTTCCCAACCCCACTCTTACTTTCCCATGGGCATTAATGACCTTGCAAGTACTTGTTGTGAAACACATGTGCTATATGTACTCTAAACTACAGGAGTGTTTCAGCACAGTGTGTATGTGTAAAAGAAACTAGAGAGCAAGTATTTTAAACAGTGATTGCAACTAGATTTTTATACATTTTTAATGATTGGAACTGATTCTTCCTTTCTTCTTATAGCACTTGCTGAAAACTGACTGTAAGAGTGGAATTGATATCATCTGTAACACTGAGAAAGAAGGCAAGACTTTGCTGGCCTTACAACTCTGTGAATCCTTTCTTATCCCACAGCTCCAGAATGGGGGCATGTACTGCATATGGTAAGTCTTCTGATGCGTAAGTGGGAATGGAACAATGGTGAACAGAGGTGGACTGCTTAGTAGAGTTTGGACTTTATATTTTCCTTATAGTTGTTTGACTACTTTTTAAAAAAAGGTTTAGTTTTTATTATTTTTAAATTATGTGTGAATGTATATCTGTATGCATGTAAATGCAAATGCCCCTGGAGGCCAGAAGAGGGCATCAGATCCTCTGGAGCTGGAGGTGATGGTGTTTGTGAGCCATCCAATGTGGATGCTAGGAACTGAACTAGTCTACAAGAGCAGTACAAGATGTTAAGCACCAAACCATCTCTCCAGTCCCTTCAATTACTTTTTTTTAAAGTTATGCTGAAAAAAATCTTGGGACAGGTATATCTTTTGTTTACCAAGTCCCATCCCACCCCCAATTTAACAAAGACAAAAACTTTTATCAGCTATGAATTAAAAAACAAAGCTTTTGAGTGCAAAGAATGACCATTTTAAAATCCCATAAATAAATATGTATAAATTTATGGTATGTTCATTTATAAAGTATTAAATGCATTATCTAATGTTTTCCAGGTATCATTTTGTTTTAAAAATCTATTGCAAAGTTAGGCCATATACTCTTCAATGTAATTGGCCTTTTTGCTTTATCTGTTTCCCTTTTATAGAATCACTCGTAGTTGGGCATGGTGGTACATGCCTGTAATCCCAGCATGCAGGGAGGCAGAGGCAGGCAGATCTCTGTGAGTTGAAGGCCAAGCCTGGTCTACAAAATCAAATCTAATACAGCCAAGTCTACACAAAGAAGAACAGTCTCGAAAAAAACCAAGACGCCAAACCAAAACAAAAAATCAAAAACACTCCTTATTTAAAATGTGCACCATCATCTTTTATCTCACTTCATGCGTTCACTTTATTTTTGTAATTTCCTCAAGAGGCTTCAGCATTTAGGAATATAATAATAGCTAGTAGATTATCTAGATGGGGCAATAGCTTAGTTATAGAACAGTTGCCTGGAATCTGTGAACAACAGTAACAGACCAAAATTAAAATAGAATATTCCAGATTATTAGCTACCAAAAATTTATTAATTGTTCAATTTCTTAATATCTTGAAGGTTACATAGAATCTATGTAGGAAGCTAGTGATTTATTAAACTTCAGTATATACCAAGAAATTCACTGGGGATGTCTTTAAAAATAGTGAATAAAGGCAAGTAAACATTGGCTTCTTATTCTTTTCTTTTTTAATGTCAGTCACGGTCTCCATCAAACATTGTATTACTGAGGATATTTTCATGCATTAGTATCTGGGAAGTATGATTCATAAAATATATAGACAAGCCTAACTAGCATCTTGGAAAGTAGGTGCTTCAGGAGATTTAAACCAAGTCAGTGTGAGTAGCAAACACAATGCTGTTCCCCAACTGCAGCATGATAGTCATTTTTAAAAAATCAAATAAATAAATAGATAAATAAACAAAAATTTAAAAAATAAATAAAATTTTAAAAATCTCATAGGCTGAAGAGATGGCTCAGAGGTTAAGAGCACTGGCTGCTCTTCCAAAGGTCCTGAGTTCAATTCCCAGCAGCCACATGGTGACTCATAACCATTTATAAAGAGATCTGATGCCCTCTTCTGGCCTGCAAGTATACATGTAGACAAAACACTGTATACCTAAATAAATAAATCTTTAAAAAAACAAAAACCAAAAATTCATAATACATAATATTGAGTCATGAATTTTTTAACTGAATAATGTTGTTGTTTTATTTTGGCCCAAAGTACTTTTTGATGCCAGACTTGCTATCTGTCTCCCTAGTGGAGAGATATTTATGTGATGTTACAGGGTAACACCTTCTTATGAAGAGCCTAAGTCCGCTTGCCTGTGCTGGGCTCACAAGACACACAGCAACTCTATTTTGAAAAAAAGAAAAACTTTCCAACAACTATTTTAGTAGTTTCAAGTTATAATGCTTTGTATAACTTCTAGGGCAGATTGTAAAGGATGCTAACTTGCTCACCATGTATATGAGTTATATCCTTATGCTTTCATTTTGCCTCAGAACTCACTGCCTTTATTTGTCCTAGTTCATCCTTGCCATGTATTAGGAAAGAATCTCGCTGGGCGGTGGTGGCACATGCCTCTAACCCCAGCACCTGGGAGGCAGAGGCAGGTGGATGTGAGTTCCAGGCCAAACTGGTCTACAAAGCAAGTCTAGGATAGTCAAGGCTACACAGAGAAACCCTGTCTTGAAAAACCACAAAAAAAAAAAAAAAAAAAGAATCTCTCTGTGGTTTGTCAGTTCAAAAAAATTACATGTTAACAGAAAAGCAGATGATCTAAAGATAATGTAAAGGATACAGTTTTAAAATCAGTTGTAGAGGAATGTTAATTCAGAACATGGCTGTTCTGGCAAGAGATCACATCCAAAGACCTTCAAGGTCTATGTGATCCAACTCGAATCCACACATACCTTAAATCCAGGAGACTGAGGCAAACAGATCTACGCTCAAGGCCAGCCTGCTATAGAGCAAGTTTTAGGTAAAGAAAAGCTTAGTTCCAGGCATTGTTGTACATGCCTTTAATCCCAAAGGAAGGTAAAGTTAGTTTGTAGAAGGAAGCATCCATGTTTGAAAGTGATGTCTAGTTGAGTGGTCGAGAAGGTGACAAATCAGAGATTTGACAGAATAAGATACGACTAACTCTCCTGAGTAGAGAGAAAGGAAAACGAAGCTACTTTAG